>NC_064619.1:359565371-359882315 GCF_023898315.1 Schistocerca nitens | reverse complement strand
AAAATTAGTTTCCACCAATTTCATTTGCATTTTTCCTTTCATTTAGATGTAACCCTTTCCTCCTTCATTACCGACAGATTAACTTCGGTGACTATTGCTTTTCCCAAAATTCCATTAGGTACACGCAGTTTAATTATTCACTCTCATTAAGGTCGATAAGTGAGGGGGAGGTTGCAGGCCTTGTCAAAGATGGCGAACGAGCAGAAAGAGGTTAGGGGCAATCTCTGGCTATGGGTGTGAAACTGCCCCTGTAGGCGGAAAAATCAACAAACATCAATTACATGACGATGCAGAAGGCAATAGAAAGCACTACATTAATGACAAATAACCTGTATCCACAGGACATGTGGCCTGTAATTCAAGAAGTGTCGTGATGATCTCTCCTTTAGCAAATGAGTCCGGAACAGTTCCCCATTCGGATATCCGGGTGGGGACTGCCAAGGGATAGGTTACCATGAGAAAGAGATTGAACAATCAACGAGAATGTGAGAAGTTTGAACGTGGTAGGGAAACTACAAAATCTGAAAAAAGAAATGCAAAGGCTCACATAGATATAGTATGGTCACTGAAGTGAAGTGGAAAGAAGACAAGGATTTCTGGTCTGATGAGTATAGGGTAATATCAACTGCAGCAGAAAATGATATAACAGGTGTAGGATTCGTTATGAATAGGAAGATAGGACAGAGCGTTACTGTGAACAGTTGAGTGATAGGGTTGTTCTTATGACAATCGACAGCAAACCAACACCGACAACGATAGTTCACTAACACATGCCGATGTCGCAAGCTGAAGATGAAGAGATAGAGAAAGTGTATGAGGATATTGAAAGGGTAAAACCGCATGTAAAGGGAGATGAAAATCTATTAGTCATGGGGGACTGCAATGCAGTTGCAGGGGAAGAAGTAAAAGAAAATGTTACAATAGGGTACGGGCTTGGGCATGGAATGAGAGAGGAGAAAGATTAATTGAGTTCTGTAATAAACATCAGCCTGTAATAGCGAATACTCTGTTCAGGAATCAAAGATGAGGAGCTACACTTGGAAAAGGCCGTGTGATACATGGAGATTTAAGTCAGACTACATCATGGTCAGACAGATATTCCGAATTTAGATACTGGAAGGCGTGCCCAGGTGCACACATAGACATAGGTCACAATGTAGTAGTGATGAAGAGTAGGCTGAAGTTTAAGACATTAGTCAGGAAGAATCAGTCAAAAAAGAAGTGGGATATGGAAGTACTAAGAAGTGACGAGATATGTCTGAAGTTCTCTAAGACTATAGATACAGCAGTAAAGAATAGCTCAGTAGGCAGTATAGTTGAAGAGAAAGGGACAGCTCCAAAAATGGCCATCACAGAAGTTGGGAAGGAAAACATAGGTGCAAAGAAGGTAATTGCGAAGAATTCATGGGTACCAGAAGAAATAATTCAATTGATCGATGAAAGGAGGAAGTACAAGAATGTTCTGGGAGACTCAAGTAGTTGACAATGAAATAAATAGGGTGTGGAGGGAAGCTAAGACGAAATGCCAGCAGCAAAAATGTGAAGACACTGAAAAAGAAATGATTGTCAGAAGGACTAACTCAGCATAAAGGAAAGTCAGAACAATCTTCGGTGACATTAAAAGCAAGTGTGATAACATTAAGAGTCCAACGGGAATTCCACTGTTAAATGCAGACGAGAGAATGGATAGGTGGAAAGAATACATTGAAAGCCTCTATGAGGGGGAAGATATGTCTGATGTGGTAGAAGAAGATACAGGAGGCGATTTTGAAGAGATGGGGGATCCAGTACTAGAATCATAATTTAAAAGAACTTTGGAAGACTTAAGAGCAAATACGTCAGTAAGAATAGATAACATTCATTAGAATTTCTAAAATCATTGGGGGAAGACGCAAGAAATCGAGTATTCACGTTGGTGTGTAGAATGTATGAGTCTGGCGACATACCATCTAACTTACGGAAAAATATCATCCACACAATTCCGAAGACGGCAAGAGCTGACAAGTGCGAGAATTATCGCACAATCAGCTTAACTGCTCATGCATCCAAGTTACTTACAAGAATAATATACAGAAGAATGGAAAAGAAAACTGAGGATGTGCTAGATGACGATCAGATTGGCTGTAGGAAAGGTAAAGGCACGAGAGAGGCAATTCTGACGTTGCTGTTAATGATGGAAGCAAGACTAAAGAAAAGTCAAGACACGTTTATAGGATTTGTCGACCTGGAAAAAGCGTTCGACAATGTAAGATAGTGTAAGATGTTCGAATTTCTGAGAGACGGGTCGTACACAATATGTACAACAGCCAAGAGGGAATAATAAGAGTGGACGACGAAGAACGAAGTGCTAGTATTGAAAAGGGTGTAAGACAAGGATGTAGCTTTTCACCCCTACTGTTCAGTCTGTACATCGGGGAAGCAATGATGGAAATGAAAAAGATTCAGGAGTGGAATTAAAATTCAATATGAATGGATATTAATGATACGATTTGCTGACGACATTGCTATCCTGAGTGAAAGTGAAGAAGAATTACATGATCTGCTGAATGGACTGAATAGTGTAATGATTAGAGAGTATGGACTGAGAGTAAATCGAAGAAAGACGGAGTTAATGAGAAGTAGTTGAAATGAGGACAGCAAGAAACTAAATAATAGGCCATGAAGTTACGGAATTTTGCTACCTAGGCAGTTAAAAACTAGTGATGGACATAACAAGGAGGAGATAAAAAGCAGATTAGCCATGGAAAAAAGGGCATTCCTGGCCAAGAGAAATCTACTAATATCAAATATCGGTGTTAATTTGAGGAAGAAATTTCTGATAACATGCGTCTGGAGTACAGCATTGTATGGTAGTGAAACACGGACTGTGGGGAAACCAGAACAGAAGGGAGTGGAAGCATTTGGGACGTGGTGCACAGACAAATGTTGAAAATTAGGTGGACTGATGTGGCAAGGAATGAGGAGGTTCTGAGCACAGTCGGAGAGCAAAGGAATATGTGGAAATCACTGATCGGGAAAAGGTGCAGGATGATAGGACATGTGTTAAGACGTGAGGGAAGAACTTCCATAGTACAAGAGAAAGCTTTAGAAGGCAAAAACAGTAGAGGAAGACTGAGATTGGAATACATCCAGCAAATAATAAAGGACGTAGGTTGCAAGTGCTACAGTGAATGAAGAGGTTAGCACGGTAGAGGAATTCGTGGCGGGCCACATGAAACCAGTCAGAAGACTGATGACCCAAAATAAAAAATTAAAAAAAAGAAAAGGGTTGTGGAACGCTCCAGCGAGGGTTGATGGCTGCGTCTGATCTGATGTAACTGGGGTATATTTGCTGTACTGCACCCTGTGTCATCTTTCCGATACGGTGCGCGCCATCGATAGTGATGTAACACTTCCGTTGGTGTCCTCGATTACCATTCTGTTGTCTGACTCTGCTGGTCAGTTGGTTTGTTTGTGGGATTAAAGGGACCAGACTTGAAGGACCATCGGTCCCTTCTGCTGGTCAGTGATCTACTTATGACACACACTCGTCTTCCTGAGCTGCTAACAGAAGTCATTGTACGTCTGCGAACCTTAATGTTTCTAACCAGTTTAATAATTTTCCCTCTTCACCCCTCTTTTTTACGACAGAATTCGCCACTGAATTCCGCTATTACCCGCAAGCACAATATGCACTACGTTTGTTTCAGTTCGATAGAGTATTCACGTTTATGATCCTTGTGTTACTTGTGTATTTACACTTTGTGCATCATGGAGACACTTGCATTGTGGCTGTATGCAGCCTAACACTTAGTTCTTCCTTATAGGCACAGCTTATTATTTTCATTGCGTTTTTGATTGGTGCTCCTTTTATTCGCCTGAACCGATAGGTTGAATTTCGACAGCAGTGGTACTAAGGCGACTTTTCTTTTGAATAGATAGTACACAATTCGTATGACAACACGAAATACACATGTCGAAAACCTAAGACTATTAATCATTGCTTCTGTTCGCCTCAATAATTCCTTACATGTACCAAAAGGTGTTCCATGATTGGCCATGCTGAAGGGCAGCCAGATGGTCCAGAGAGGCGAGTAGCGCCGAGTCCATGGTACTATTTAGGAAAGTGGGGACTTTTGCAAGCAGAATTACGTGCTCTGCGGGAAAGGGAAATTCTGCTGCTAAATTTGAATCCGTGTTATAGCTCTAGGTGCAAAATGACGAGTCGTGTTAGCTGCAGAATTATCTTCTTTCCCCTGTCTGATGTGTTCCCTGCTTTCTTCGACTCTTCCTTCTCCTCTTGGGAATACCCTACCAACAAAGGAGGCATCTCTCCAATATCACCATTAAACAGCTGAGTCTGACCTACTTGAATTACTGCAGCTTGACAGTAACAGGTGACGTCATTTCAGTCACTAGGAAGATATCCTGATATCTCGAAGCACTTTTCGTTTTTCCCTTCAGCACGTGAGGATAGGTTATCATCACCTACTGACCCACATAATACTTAGGCAGTACTACTATACTATTACGAATCCTATCTTGCCGTCCCAATGCTTCAGTATTCATCACCGACACTTCCCTCCAAGTAGCTTTCAACCTTCTGGCAAAGCCTTTAGTGACGAAATGACATCCTTTGGGTTCTGTTTACAAAATTAAAAGCGTGACTGCATTTAACTACTGAAAATCACCTCTTGTGATGATGCATTTTTGATTTATAACCAGCCGTAACATACGCCAACAGCGTACCCCAATTGTTGTGTTGGGAATTAATGTAACACAGTTCCACCGTTGGCCTGTGCATGGCTAGGGGTCTTTCACATCTTAATATGCAACAGAGGGCATAATTCTT
This sequence comes from Schistocerca nitens, assembly GCF_023898315.1. Classification (NCBI taxonomy): domain Eukaryota; kingdom Metazoa; phylum Arthropoda; class Insecta; order Orthoptera; family Acrididae; genus Schistocerca; species Schistocerca nitens. The sequence continues at coordinate 359,877,484 of NC_064619.1, read as the reverse complement.
GCATCAACGTGGATGCAAAATTCGATGCCTTATCTGTTATTATAGTCCACTGATTCGCTATTGCCTGAGCCACTGTTATATTCTGTTGGTTGAGTAAGGATATCATAGAAATCTAATGCAAAGAATGATCTATTATTGTCTACACGTAATGGTCATCTGCTAGTGTTTGTACTACGGATGCCAAAAGCATCTGAACTGTTTTATTCGCTTCAGGTAGCCTTTGGAACTTGATTTTTTGATCGCTAAGTTCTGCCCTTTGTGCACATGGAATACAACTCCTGACATAACGGTGTATATCCTGTCTGGACATCATCACCATTAATTTTGTGCTGCCCTCTGCCCAGTCGCCCAGCGACCCGAATACCCTGAAAAAATTGAGTTGTGGGCCTGCCTTAGCACCTTGTTCCAGTACCTCTTCAGTACTACCTGGGGTGGGCCATTTCTTGTTGTCCTACACAACACTCCATCCTTCGTCCAGAATTGTGGCTGCCTCGAAAACCGCTGAACGAGTCAGCGCATTTCGCTGCCCCCCATTCATTCTGATCTATGCCAGAGCATTCCATGGTATCTTGTGGCTGAGCCTGTTGTCGCTTGCGCGTGACCTACTAAGTCGATGTATTACTTCAATGTCGTACTCATCCATATGTAAGGCTCACATTGTTAACCTACTTTTCAGATCTTTGAGCCCTTACAGCCGTTTTAATGCATTTGTGGGCTGCGTGATAACCTTATAATGTGACCAGATAGGTAACACGCGAAATAAGTGGTTCAGAAAATTAATGTGGGCATTTCCTTCTCTGTGGTTGAGCAATTTCTTTGTGCTCCATTCGAAGGCCTTCAAGGAAAAGTTATGGGGTGCTACTGACAGTCTCTTTCTTGACTCAATACGACCCTTAAGCAAAATTTCTTGAGCCACACGAAAGTAGGAACTGTTTTTTTGAAATACGGAAAACATACAACCAGACTAGATGTTAACAAATCTTTTACTTTTTCAAATGCTGCTTTGCATTCCGGTGACCAATGATACTTCCCAACCTTATTCAACAAATACGTAAACGGCCTTGCAATTTCCGTGAACTTAGGCACATATCGACGACAAAAAATGGTGAGGCCCAAATATGACTGCAAAATCTTCACCTGCTGAGCATTAGAAAATGCTTTACAACCTCAAAGAGCCGCAGGTTGGTATGATCATCACCTCAGCCTATAACGTGACTTCTTGTAACATAAAACGCCATTTCTCCAATCTCAGCATTAATCACGCTTGCATACACGATCGAAATGGTTTGGGATATCCCTTGAATACAGGATTATATCTTCAAGATATACCATGCAGTGCTTGGGCTTCAACCATCGTAACACACTATCCAGTAAATGCTGGTAAGTTTCAAGAGCACACTACGATATTGGAAATGCCTGGTTGGTGGTGAAAACATTTTTCGGTGGTTTTTAGGTGCCACTTCTAAATGGAGGTTCTTACGTCGCTAATGTAATGAAATACGGATACTGACTCAGATTGTCTAATATCGCTGTATTGTTTGCCATTGGGTATGAGTCTGACACTTACTTGTGGCACAAGAAACGCTAGTCGCAACGAAACCGATGTTTTCCCAAAATGACCACTTGAGCTGACCACTGACTATTAATTGTTTCTGTAACTCCATCCCGATGTTACTGATTGATAAAATCCTCCATAAGTGGCTGTAAATGTTGTGGGATTCGATATGGCATCTTACAGACGGGGGATTCGTTCCCAGTTGGACTATCATATTATACTAGTGGCGTAGCAGGCAAGGGACCGGAAGGATCGTGTTGTAACGGCGACCGGAACAGTCGCGGGGTTGAAGTGACGGAAACGCGGCGGGACCCTCGGAGCGGCCCGCGAACAACAACACAACGGGAGAGGACGGACACGACCAACGAAGGACCTTACGACAACAACAAGAACGGAGTAACAGAGTCAAGAAAACCAAACAAGACAACCTCGTCCACTCGTAAAGAAAATACGAAAGTAAATACGCTGTCTAATGCGAGGCGATATGTCCTGAGACGTACGCCAGGATAGATTGCCAGGCTGAGCGACTGGCAGGCTGAGCTTTTTTTTTTTTCCTTTATTGAATTTCCATTCCCCCCGAAAGGGGCGGGCTGGCAGCTGCTTATTACGCAGCTCTGCAGCCTACAGACTATTTAAAGCGTAATAAGAAGATAAGAAACAATAAAAGCAGGCGATAAAACGGTGACTTAAATTGTAAAACGGCGGAAAATTGTGGAAAGTTAAAAATAAAGCAAAGGGTTGGCAAAGCTAATAAAATACACAGGAAGCAGACAGGTAACATAGTAGACAGAGAATAAAAAAATGGCGAGAGTCTAGTTTCTGTTCGCAATAGATACAAAAATCACACCCAGCGACAGTATGATGCCCGTTCGCAACACTTCGGAAAAGACACACAACACTGAACACTCACTGTAAACACTGCACTAAAATGTCGGCACAAAGATGACACACCATAGCCAAGGGCATTCTATGCTGCTCTTCAACCACAGAATACACAATGAGAAAAAAACAGTAAGTATACACATAAATTCCAGAACGGTGGGCAATAAAACAGTAGACACATAAAGACAAACACGGGGCCGTTCACACTCGACGATAATCCACACGGCAAACTTTTGAAATGACGCAGAAACACTGAAGATGGCGATGGCACAGATGAACGACGGAGTGCGACGGTGAACACTGAACACTAAACACGACGGCACAGACGAGAAACTGATGGCGATGATCTCCGGTGCGAGAAAGTCCACGTAGTGTGTGCGAGTCCAGGGGCTGCCAAGAAAGGAGGAGGGGGGGTGGGAGAGGGAGAGGGGAGAGCAGAGATGCCATGGACAGAGGAGATAGGAGGAAAGGAGAAAGGGGGAGGGGAAGCCTGGGGGAAGAGGGATGGAGGAACAGAGATGAGGGGAAAAGGAGAGAGAAGGGAGGGAGGGTTCCTAAAGGAAAGGACACTGGAAGTGGGGGGGGCAGGATCAAAGTTGATAGGAGGGGTAGATGGAGGGGAGGAGGACATCATCAGAGAGGGTGAGCTGGTGGAAGCCACCTTGTGAGAGGGTAAGGAGGGTGGAGAGATGGAGGCCGGGTGGGACGTGGGATTACAGGTGCGGCAGCGGGCGGGGGTGGGAGAGGATGGGCAAGACAAGCAGGTGAGGAGGATCGAGTTTGCGGGAGGTGTACAGGAACCGTATCCTTTCAAGGAAAAGGAGGAGGTGGGGGAACAGAATGAGATCGTACAGGATCCGCGTGGGGGAGGGGAGACGGATGCGATAGGCGAGGTGGAGAGCATGGCGTTCAAGGATTTGAAGGGATTTATAATAGGTAAGGGGGGGGCGGAGATCCAGGCCAGATGGGCGTAACAAAGGATAGGGCGGATGAGGGATTTATAGGTGTGGAGGATGATGGAGGGGTCCTGACCCCATGGACGGCTGGAAAGGAGCTTGAGGAGATGGAGTCGAGAGCGTGCCTTGGCTTGGATTGTCCGGAGATGGGGAGTCCAGGAGAGGCGACGGTCGAGGGTGACGCCAAGGTACTTAAGGGTGGGAGTGAGGGCGATAGGATGGCCATAGATGGTGAGATAGAAATGAAGGTGGCGGAAGGAAGGGGTGGTTTTGCCTACAATGATCGCCTGGGTTTTGGAGGGATTGACCTTGAGCAACCACTGGTTACACCAAGCAGTGAACCGGTCAAGATGGGATTGGAGAAGTTGTTGAGAGCGCTGCAGGGTGGGGGCAATGGCAAGGAAGGGGGTGTCATCGGCAAACTGGAGAAGGTGGACGGGGGGGTGACGGCGGCGGCGTGTCCGCTGTATACAAAAGGCACAGAAGGGGGGAGAGGACGGAGCCTTGGGGCACACTGGCAGATGGGAAAAAGGTGTAGAAATCCGTGTTGCGGATGGTGACGTAGGAAGGACGGTGGGAGAGAAAGGAGCCAATCAGACAGACGTAGTTAATGGGAAGGGCGAAGGTTTGGAACTTGAAGAGGAGACCGGAATGCCATACGCGGTCATAAGCACGTTCGAGGTCCAGGGAGAGGAAGATTGCGGAGCGACGGGAATTCAGCTGGTCAGAAAGGAGATGAGTGAGGTGAAGGAGAAGATCGTCAGAAGAGAAGGACGGCCGAAAGCCACATTGGGTAACGGGAAGGAGGTGGTGCTGGCGGAGATGCTGGTGGATGCGTCGGGTGAGGATAGATTCCAGGACCTTGCTGAAGACCGAGGTAAGGCTGAGGGACGGTAGGAGGAGACAGCGGACGGCGGTTTGCCAGGTTTAAGGAACATCAGGATATGGGAGGTTTTCCACAGGTCGGGGTAGTAACTGGTGGACAGGACTACATTGTAGAGCCTGGCCAGAGTGGAGAGGAAAGCGACAGGAGCTTCACAAAGGTGACGGTAGGTGACACGATCGTGACCAGGAGCGGTGTTGCGTTTTGTGCGGAGTGTAGCAATGAGATCCTGTGTAGTGATAGGGTCATTGAGTTCCGTGTGTGCAATGTTGTCCAAGTACTGGAAACCAGGTGCGAGGGGAGGGACAGAGGTGTCACTTCGATCGCGGACATCTGGGAAGAGGGAGTAATCGAACTGGGGATCATCGGGGATGGAAAACACATCGGAGAGGTAGGAGGCAAAGTGATTGACCTTACTAAGGGCGCCAGGGAAGGGGTCATCATCATGGAGAAGAGGATAGTAAGGTGAGGGTTTAGTTCCGGTAAGGCGACAGAAGGCTGACCAGAACTTGGACGAGTTGATAGGTAGGGTAGCATTTAAACAAGTGCATGTTGTCGCCAGTCCCGGCGTTTCTTAGCCATAAGGAAATTACGAAGGTGTCGCTGGAGTTACCAGTGGCGTCGTAGTAAGTCCAGGTCATGCGTGCAGAGGAAGGCACGGTAGAGACGGCGGTATTCACAGAGGACTAGGACGGCCTGTGGGGGTAAGGTAGGACGGTGGGGGTGGATGGCGACAGTAGGGACGTGGGTCTCCACGGCCTCAGACAAGGTCTGCTGGAGAAAGGAGGCGGCATGGGTTACATCGTCAGGGTGGTGGTAGGTGAACGGGTGGCTATCGACCTGGGTGGAGGGGGTATCCTGGTAGGCATTCCAGTTGGCACGGGAATTGTCATGGACTTGCTTAGGGGGAGAGTCATGATGAGAGTTGGGGCGGGGGCGACGACCGTCTGAAATGGTGAGGAGGACAGGGAGATGGTCGCTACCAATAGGCTCCAGGACATCCACCATTATGCAGCCAAGGAGGTTGGGGGAGGAAAGGATAACATCGGGAGTGGAGTTGGATTCGGGATGGGTGAGGATGGTAAGGAGGTCGCCTTGAAGGGAGGAGAGGAACCAATGCCACCGCCGTAACTGGGTGGCGGAACGACTATGGATGTTGAGGTCGGCGGCGATCACGTAGGAGGAGAAACTACGGTCAATGTGGGAGGGGAAGTGGAAGGGAATAGGGGCATTAGGGCGGACATAGATGGTGGCGCAGGTAACGGTAAGGCCGGGGAAGAAGAGACTAAGGATCAGGTGTTCGGTGGGGTCGGGAAGGAGAGGTTGGAGCCGAACGGGGATCTGGCGGTGGTGACCAATGGCAACTCCGCCACGCGCAATCGGGAGGGGATTATCGCATCATGTCAGGGATTTAGACAAGGATGGGGGAAGGTGAAATGGGCCTGATTGTGGGAGTAGGTGGCGTACATTTTCAGTTGGAAAATGGAACGGGCAGCAAGGGAGATCCGTTGGAGAGTGTGGAGGCGCTGAAAAGGATGAACATTCTGAAGAACGATGGTGAGGAATCTGATGATGTCCTCAGCGGTAGGGGGTGGGCGAAGGGAATTGCCGGGAGGGGTGGGGGCGTCCAGAGGACGGACAGGGACGGTGTGTTCAGGAGTGGTTGGAGGGGGCCGGGCTTTACACTTTTGGGAGTAGGTGGGATGGGGGAGATTGCACGTATTGCAGGAGGTAGGGGATTGAAGGTTAGGGCACTACCGGAGGAAGTGCGCTTGCCTACAATGCGGGCAGGTGGGGGCCTCGCGGTACTCGGCTGTTGGGTGTGCGTTATAGCACAGACACCTCTGGCAGTGCAGGGATTGAGCAGGGGAACGGGAGGGGTCGACCTTGTAGCGCTGGTTGAAGAGGAGGGCACCCTCCTTCAGGAGACGGTCAATGGAGGGGGCGTCCTCAGAGAAAACCCGCATAAGGTGGGTGGGGCCAGCCGAGTTGAAAATGCGGTGGACTGCCCGCACCTCCAGCGTGGGATGCGCCTTGAGCTCTGCCAACACCTCCTCCTCCATGATAGTCAGACTAAGCCGAGTGATCACGGCAGTGAGGGTCGGCGAGGGAGGTGGGGGTTGGGGTAGGTGGGTAGGAGACGGAGGAGGAGCAGGGGTGAGGGAGGTGTTGGGGCCAAAACGGGTGTTGGGGAGGTGGGAGAGGATGTCAGTATGTAGGGTTGGGCTGGGGGAGGAGATGAGAACGGAATCCCATCTGGGAGTGAGGAGAGAGATGGGGGCACTAGGGAAGTGTTGGTGGAGGAGGAGGGAGAGATTCCGGGCCTCGAGAAAGGAAGGATCGGGACAGGAGAGGAGGTATTTGTATAAAGAGGGAGGGAGGAGGAGGAGGAGGAGGAGGCAGAGGGAGTGTGGCCAGGTGGGGAGACATCCATGGCATTCTGGGGGGGGGGGGAAGGAGGACGGGGCGAGGCCTTTTTCGGAGTGGAGGAGGTGGTGGTGCCACTAGGGCGTTTAACGGTGCAGGCTGAGCGACAGGCAGGCGCTTAAGTACTCTATGGGGACGCTACTATTGGCCGCTGCAACCACGTGTTCCACTGTGGCGCCCTCACTCTCAATGCGGGTCAGGAAGCGCACGCCTCCACAGCTTACGGCGCGATGGTGCAGCGACCTCTAGGGGTCTTCGACGTCCATGACGTCTGGCAGGGATTCAAATTCCGCGGCGCGCGGTACCAGAGATCCTGTGAAGTGTTGCCTAATAAAAACTAGCAGAACCTATGTCCCACATAGGCAATCAGGAGAAGGTCTGCCATAACTTTTCGCATGAACTGATCCTTGCTGGGAGCGTTGTATAGTAGATACCCTGCCACCTGTACTGTTAAACAGCCTGCCTTTGCCAGTTCCCGTTATTGCAGCTTTGGTGAGAAAGTCAAATCCTTTTGCATCACCTGGCACTGCTGCTCCCTACATTCCAGAGTCATTTGCACTCTCAGACCACATGTAAGGCATGCTTTCCTGTGTTTTAGTAGTACAGACTATTTCCATAAATTAAAACGTGATTTCCATTACTTGGTTCGACGACTTCGAAAACTCCATTACCACCTTTCTGGACATTTCAGGCTGTAAGCCCCATAAGAATTCATTTAGAACCATGCCTGTAAGATAGCTGCATTGATCCCATCGTTTTCCATGAGTCCGTAAGTGCCAATATAAATCTAGTGGATACGACCCACGATCCACAAAAATCCCACGCCTTTAATACAACCCCTTGAGTTGTTCAGGATAGTAGGTTCCTGACTTTTTTCTCCAATGTGTATCGGTTGCCACCACTCCTTCCCCTTCACAAATCCTGAAGCGTTTTGACTTGTCTCAGCCTTTTGTACAACATACCATACGCAGTATCGTCCCCCATTAGCTTCAGCCTAGCCTGCTGCTTACTCCAGTTGCCCTCCCTGGCGGCTCAGTCACCGTGTCCGCCGTGGCGGTGGCGCCGAGTGTCACAGGTGGTGCGTCACTCGACTTCCCAGCTGCACCCGACGATGACGAACTGCTTCTTCCCCGCTGATATCTGATGTTTTTCCCTGGTCAGTAGGACGACGGAACGCATCAGCACGGGCTGATGCCCATGGATAATTGGGGCACGGTTACTGCAGCCTATGTCACCACTTCGGTGTGGATCGGACCATCGGTCGTCACGTAACCCCCGCGTTAATGTCCTTGATTATCAACCTGTTGTCGCACTCGGCTGGCTAGCGATCCATTTATGACACGATATCATCCTCCTGAGGTGCTAACAGAAGTCACCGTATTTCGGCAGACCCTGCTAATTCTTTTAACCGATTTAATAATTTCCCTCTCAACAATCAACATTCCTTATTTTAATCTGTAGTATGGTGGTAAAGAACCAAAGCTCCAAACGCTAGTAAAAGACAAGAATGTCAAATATTTAAGGGTACAGAAAGCTGGTTAAAAATAAGTTCACCGACATTTTTACAAAGAACGTAACCGTGTTCAGTTGGAGTGTTTTAAGCGTCATAAGTAGTTTATCATGTAGTGAAATTAAAGTAGATAGTTCCTGTGAGGTACTATGTGCGGAGGCTATACTTGACAGCCGGAGTAAATTAATAACTAGTTGCCTTTACCGCCACCCGTCCCCTCACCGACTCAGATGATGTAGCTGCTGAACAGTTCCAAGGAAACTTTAGTCTCATTTCAAATAGGTACCCTACTCATACAATTAATTTTGGTTGAGACTTCGATGTATCTTCGGTATCTTGGGGAAAATACAGTTGGTAGTAGGAATAAAACGTTGTACGAAATCGTACTAAATGTTTTCTCAGTCAATTATTTTGAATAATTAGTTCAGGAGCCCACTCTTTGTAAATACACTCCTGGAAATGGAAAAAAGAACACATTGACACCGGTGTGTCAGACCCACCATACTTGCTCCGGACACTGCGAGATGGCTGTACAAGCAATGATCACACGCACGGCACAGCGGACACACCAGGAACCGCGGTGTTGGCCGTCGAATGGCGCTAGCTGCGCAGCATTTGTGCACCGCCGCCGTCAGTGTCAGCCAGTTTGCCGTGGCATACGGAGCTCCATCGCAGTCTTTAACACTGGTAGCATGCCGCGACAGCGTGGACGTGAACCGTATGTGCAGTTGACGGACTTTGAGCGAGGGCGTATAGTGGGCATGCGGGAGGCCGGGTGGACGTACTGCCGAATTGCTCAACACGTGGGGCGTGAGGTCTCCACAGTACATCGATGTTGTCGCCAGTGGTCGGCGGAAGGTGCACGTGCCCGTCGACCTGGGACCGGACCGCAGCGACGCACGGATGCACGCCAAGACCGTAGGATCCTATGCAGTGCCGTAGGGGACCGCACCGCCACTTCCCAGCAAATTAGGGACACTGTTGCTCCTGGGGTATCGGCGAGGACCATTCGCAACCGTCTCCATGAAGCTGGGCTACGGTCCCGCACACCGTTAGGCCGTCTTCCGCTCACGCCCCAACATCGTGCAGCCCGCCTCCAGTGGTGTCGCGACAGGCGTGAATGGAGGGACGAATGGAGACGTGTCGTCTTCAGCGATGAGAGTCGCTTCTGCCTTGGTGCCAATGATGGTCGTATGCGTGTTTGGCGCCGTGCAGGTGAGCGCCACAATCAGGACTGCATACGACCGAGGCACACAGGGCCAACACCCGGCATCACGGTGTGGGGAGCGATCTCCTACACTGGCCGTACACCACTGGTGATCGTCGAGGGGACACTGAATAGTGCACGGTACATCCAAACCGTCATCGAACCCATCGTTCTACCATTCCTAGACCGGCAAGGGAACTTGCTGTTCCAACAGGACAATGCACGTCCGCATGTATCCCGTGCCACCCAACGTGCTCTAGAAGGTGTAAGTCAACTACCCTGGTCAGCAAGATCTCCGGATCTGTCCCCCATTGAGCATGTTTGGGACTGGATGAAGCGTCGTCTCACGCGGTCTGCACGTCCAGCACGAACGCTGGTCCAACTGAGGCGCCAGGTGGAAATGGCATGGCAAGCCGTTCCACAGGACTACATCCAGCATCTCTACGATCGTCTCCATGGGAGAATAGCAGCCTGCATTGCTGCGAAAGGTGGATATACACTGTACTAGTGCCGACATTGTGCATGCTCTGTTGCCTGTGTCTATGTGCCTGTGGTTCTGTCAGTGTGATCATGTGATGTATCTGACCACAGGAATGTGTCAATAAAGTTTCCCCTTACTGGGACAATGAATTCACGGTGTTCTTATTTCAATTTCCAGGAGTGTAGTTAGCAACAAAAAATCCTGACCAAATAGGGAATACCATGAGAGATAGAGGGATTAGTGACCACAAGGTTCTTGCAGCTTAATGCCGTAACATCCGAAACACCCGAAAACGTACGGGATATACACCTATGAAAAAAGGAGACAAAAATTCGCTTGACGACTTCGTACAAGAAATTCTCCACTCCTTCCCGTCTATGTAAGCATACATCAGATATGGTTTAAACAGCACTGACGGTAACTGAGATATATATAGTAGATAAATTAGTAAAAATATTGACTCCCTACGGCACACGAAACATGTCAGAAAACTTTTACGGAAGTAACGAAAAAACCATGGCAAATTTGAAAGGATTCAAAATCCCTAAGGTTGTCACAGTCTTACAGAAGCTCGAAATTCAGTACGATCTTCAGTGCGAGCTGCATTTAATAGTTTCCACAAAGAAACTCTCTTTCTAAATCTTTGAGAAAACCCAAAGAGATTCTGGTCGTATGTAGAGAACATACGCGACAAGTCGCAATCCATACCTTCGCTGCGTGATAGCAATGGTGATGTTAATGATGACACTGTCAGTGAAGTAGGATTTATTACTGAACACGGTTTACCAAAATTCCTTTACAGGAGAAAACGACATAAATACTTCCTCATTCGAATCAAGAACAACTGCCAACGTGAGTAAGATTCAGGTATCTTCGGTATAGCGAAGCACCTTAAAGCGCAAAGCCAAGGCGTCTGAGCCAGATCGCGTACCAGTCAGAGTACGTTGATACAGTACCTCCATACTTAGCAGTCACATGCAACTGACTGCCCATAGAAATATCCGTACCCAAAGAATGGAAAGTTGCCCAAACCACACAAATACTCAAGATAGAAAACAGGAGTAATCCTCCGAATTGCAGAACCATGTTACTAACGTCGATTTCAGAAGGATTTTGGAACTTACACTGTGTTCGCACATTATGAATTATCCCGAAAAAAACGGTTTACTGACGAATAGCAAAAATGAAGTCAGAAAAAATCCTTCTTGTGGAACTCATCTAGCTCTTTATTCTTAAGAAGTACTGAGAGCTACGGAGAGTGTACGTCAAATCTTTAGATTTCCAGAAGGCTTTTGACACCGTTCCTAACAAGCGACTTGTCACCAAATTACGTGCCTATGGAGTATCGTCTCAGCTGTGTGACCGGATTCGTGATTACATTAGAAAGATCGAAATTCTTCATAATTGACGCGAAGTCATCAGTTAAAACAGAAGTAATGTCTGATCTTCCCAAAGGAAGTGTCATAGGCCCTATGCTGCTCCTGTTCTACATAAATGATTTAGGGGACAATCTGAGCAGCCCCCTAATACTGTCTGCAGATGAAGCTATATTTACGGCCATATGAAGTCACTAGATAACGGAAAAAAATTGGAAATTGATTTAGACCAGATATTTCTATGGTGCAAAAGTGTCAATTGACTCTAAATAATAAAAAGTGTGAATGCATCAACACTAAAGAGATCCGCTAAATTTGAGAAACACGATAAATCATGAAAACCTAAATGCTGTGAATTCAGCTAAATATTTAGGCATCACTAATAACAATAAACTGGAACGATCGCATAGACAGAGTGGTGGGGAAACCTAAGGGATGACCCCGATTTTTTTCACAAAACTGTAACAGGTGTACATAAAGCTTGTTCACTCTGTTCTGGAGTATTGGTTTGTGGTGTAGGTTCCGCATCAGATAGCTTTGACAGAGGAGATCGAAGATGCTCAAGGACGACAATTCGTCTTGTATTATCGCTAAAAAAAGCGGAGATTTTGCCACGGTTATGATACACGCATGGGTGCGGCAATCATTAAAACAACGGCGTTTTTTCGTTGGGGCAGGACTTTCTAAAAACTGTAAATAAATTGCTCTTCAGAGTGTGGAAATAATTTGTCTGCGCCTATCTGCATGCGGAGAAATGATCATGACCATAAAATAAGGGTACCAATAGCTCATACGGAAAGACATAAGTGTTACTTTCTCCCGCGCACTGTTCGAGAGTGGAACAAAAGGGAAACAGCTTGAAGGTAATTATGAGTTGCAGAGTAATCATGTAGATGTAGATGTAGAATACCAGTTTGCTGATAATCCGATGTAATACCCTACAAACAATCATCTTCAAATTGACAGACACTGTTTTGATTACTGGAGGAGAGGAGAATAGTGTCTAATGTCCCATAGACAACGTGGTAGAGACTCAGTACAAGTTCGGATCCGCGAAAGATGGGGAACGAAATCGACCGTGCCCTTTCAAAGGAACCATCTCAGCATTTTCTTGAAGTGATTTAGAGAAATCACGGAAAACCTAAATCAGGACGGCCGGACGCGGGTTTGAACCGTCATCATCGCGAATGCGAGTCCAGAGTGCTAACCACTGCGCGGCTTCTCTCTGTGATTAAATTATAAAAGGACCCGTGATTCCATCACATAACGTGGACCGTGTTTATCACTTATTCCTCAACGGTCTGCTGCTATTTTAATACCGAAGTTGGCCTAACGCATTAATACCTGACAAGCTCTAATATTGTACATGGCTGATGGTATGTTTTATCTGGTGCTATGTGGTACTGTGAAACAACATAAATCAGTAGCAACATTCGCGACTGTTAAGAGAATTCTTTGGAAGTGTAGGCTAGTGAGCCGGCCGTAGTGGCCGTGCGGTTCTAGGCGCTGCAGTCTGGAACCGAGTGACCGCTATGGTCGCAGGTTCGAATCCTGCCTCGGGCATGGATGTGTGTGATGTCCTTAGGTTAGTTAGGTTTAATTAGTTCTAAGTTCTAGGCGACTGATGACCTCAGAAGTTAAGTCGCATAGTGCTCAGAGCCATTTGAACCATTTTGTAGGCTAGTGTTAGCGGTATTACCTATATTGCTTTTTTTTTTCAAGAAACCATTTGGCCTTGGCTTTGCTGCACTTCCTATTTGTTTCATTCACAAGTAGCTTGTATTTCGGTATTCCTAACTTTCTTGGAACATTTTTGTACTTCCTTCTTTCGTCGACCAGTCGCAGTATATCTTCTGTTACCCTTGATTTCTTCGCAGTTAACCTCCTTGTGCCTATGTTTTTCTCTCCAACTTTTGTGATTGCTCTTTTAAGAGGTGTCCATTGCTCTTCAACTTAACAGCCCACTGAGCTGTGTCTTATCTATAACCTGGAATTTCTATTGTAACTCTTCATTCCTCATTACTTCCCTGTCCCACGTATTTGCACATTCATTCTTCCTAACTAGTCTCTTAAACTTCAGCCTTCTCTGCATCATTATTAAATTGTGATTTGAGTTTATATCTGCCCCTGGGTAAGCGTTACAATCCAGTGTCCGATTTCGGCATCTCTGCCTGGCTATGATGTAACCTAAATGAGATCTTCCTGTATTTCCCCGTCTTTTCCAAGCATACCTCCTCGTCTTGTGATTCTTGAACAGAATATTAACTATTACCATCTGAAATTTATTACAGAACTCAGTCATTCTCTTCTATCATTCCTGCTCCCAAGCCCATATTCTCCCGTAACTCTTTCTTCTGCTTCTTCCCCTACAACCGTTTTCCAGTCCACTATCACTGTTAGATTTTCGTCTCCAATTATGTACTGAATTACGAGTTCAATATCCTCATATACTATCTCCATCTCTACATCTTCTGCATGCGACGTCGGCACACAGACTGAACTTTGGTTGTCGGTGTTGGTTTGCTGTGGATTCTGATGACAACAACCCTATTACTCCATTGTTCGCAGTAAAGCACTTTCTGTCCTATCTTCCTATTCACAGCAAATCCTATTACAGTTAAACCTTTTCCTTCTGCTTTCGATACTACCCTATACTCGTCTGACAAGAAATCCTTCTCTTCTCTCCATTTCACCTCACAGACGCGTATTATACCTAGATTTGTACTTTATACTCCATGAAAATGACGCAAGAAATCGCAGTGTCTCCCAGAGCAACCATCTTGTTCGTGCCCAATATTATCTGAAATGTTCATTTTTTCACATGAAGGACACGAATGATGCATCAAGGCTTATGATCACAGTTATTCCATAATGGCCACAATGTTATAATTATTCATAGCTACAAAACTGATAACGGTCTGTCTCACCAATCACATCCGTAAGTTTCATTGGACACTATGACAGGAACTCTTATTTGAAGCAAAAACATCGCACGAACACATGCCCAATTCGGAATGGTTCCCGAGATAGTACACATTTAATTTACATTTATTTTTGGGCTATTGACACGCACATATCTATCTTACCCTACACATCTATTCAACGTTTTATTTTAGTCTGACCTAAGTCGTTGCTCTCAGCCCCTTTGAGCGAGATTTTCTTTCTCTCGGTAACCTAGCCCGTTGAATGTGCAGTTCTGTTGATGTGCCGTGAACGAAGTATTGGTAGGAACATAAAGTGCATCATGGAGCAGCATCAGCTAACTACGTTTCTATAAGCGCTGCCTAAAATTTTGCACATCACCCTAACGAAAAATATGCATATATTGTCTACATTTACAGCTTTTGCCGCTGTCGAAGAATACCGTCGACGGTTTCCGACATGCTTAATTCCCGATATTAGAGTGATTGCAGAGCTTTCAGCACATTTCACGAAAGGGTATTCTTCCAAGTTCCCATTTCCCTTCTGAACGTGTAGTTCAACATCCTGTGCAGCAACAGCAACACACTGTTGTAATGATGCAGTGTAGTCCTAAAAAATGGTTCAAATGGCTCTGAGCACTATGGACATCACACAACACCCAGTCATCACGAGGCAGAGAAAATCCCTGACCCTGCCGGGAATCGAATCCGGGTGCGGGAAGCGAGAACGCTACCGCTCGACCACGAGCTGCGGACACGGTAGTCCTACTTCCAGCAGACGACGACCTACTGGACGTATCTGTTTGGAGCATGGGCAGGAATAGTTGTTGTTGTTGTTGTGGTCTTCAGTCCTGAGACTGGTTTGATGCAGCTCTCCATGCTACTCTATCTTGTGCAAGCTTCTTCATCTCCCAGTACCTACTGCAACCTACATCCTTCTGAATCTGCTTAGTGTATTGATCTTTTGGTCTTCCTCTAGGATTTTTACCCTCCAGGCTGCCCTCCAATGCTAAATTTGTGATCCCTTGATGCCTCAAAACATGTCCTACCAACCGATCCCTTCTTCTAGTCAAGTTGTGCCACAAACATCTCTTCTCCCCAGTCCTATTCAATACCTCCTCATTAGTTACGTGATCTACCCACCTTATCTTCAGCATTCTTCTGTAGCACCACATTTCGGAAGCTTCTATTCTCTTCTTGTCCAAACTGGTTATCGTCCATGTTTCACTTCCATACATGGCTACACTTCATACAAATACTTTCAGAAACGACTTCCTGACACTTAAATCTATACTCGATGTTAACAAATTTCTCTTCTTCAGAAACGATTTCCTTGCCATTGCCAGTCTACATTTTATATCCTCTCTACTTCGATCATCATCAGTTATTTTGCTCCCTAAATAGCAAAACTCCTTTACTACTTTGAGTGTCTCATTTCCTAATCTAATCCTCTCAGGATCACCCGATTTAATTTGACTACATTCCATTATCCTCGTTTTGCTTTTGTTGATATTCATCTTATATCCTCCTTTCAAGACACTGTCCATTCCGTTCAACTGCTCTTCCAAGTCCATTGCTGTCTCTGACAGAATTACAATGTCATCGGCGAACCTCAAAGTTTTTACTTCTTCTCCATGAATTTTAATACCTACTCCGAATTTTTCTTTTGTTTCCTTTACTGCTTGCTCAATATACAGATTGAATAACATCGGGGAGAGGCTACAACCCTGTCTCACTCCTTGCCCAACCACTGCTTCCCTTTCATGCCCCTCGACTCTTATCACTGCCATCTGGTTTCTGTACAAATTGTAAATAGCCTTTCGCTCCCTGTATTTTACCCTTGCCACCTTCAGAATTTGAAAGAGAGTATTCCAGTTAACGTTGTCAAAAGCTTTCTCTAAGTCTACAAATGCTAGAAACGTAGGTTTGCCTTTTCTTAATCTTTCTTCTAAGTCGTAAGGTTAGTATTGCCTCACGTGTTCCAACATTTCTACGGAATCCAAACTAATCTTCCCTGAGGTCCGCTTCTACCAGTTTTTCCATTCGTCTGTAAAGAATTCGCGTTAGTATTTTGCAGCTGTGACTTATTAAACTGATAGTTCGGTAATTTTCACATCTGTCAACACCTGCTTTCTTTGGGATTGGAATTATTATATTCTTTTTGAAGTCTGAGGGTATTTCGCCTGTTTCACACATCTTGCTCACCAGATGGTAGAGTTTTGTCATGTCTGGCACTCCCAAAGCCATCAGTAGTTCTAATGGAATGTTGTCTACTCCCGGGGCCTTGTTTCGACTCAGGTCTTTCAGTGCTCTGTCAAACTCTTCACGCAGTATCTTATCTCCCATTTCATCTTCATCTACACCCTCTTCCATTTAAATAATATTGTCCTCAAGTACATCGCCCTTGTATAAACCCTCTATATACTCCTTCCACCTTTCTGCCTTCCCTTGTTTGCTTAGAACTGGGTTGCCATCTGAGCTCTTGATATTCATACAGGTAGTTCTCTTTCTCCAAAGGTCTCTTTAATTTTCCTGTAGGCAGTATCTATCTTACCCCTACTGAGACAAGCCTCTACATCCTTACATTTGTCCTCTAGCCATCCCTGCTTAGCCATTTTGCACTTCCTGTCGATCTCATTTTTCAGACGTTTGTATTCCTTTTTGCCTGCTTCATTTACTGCATTTTTATATTTTCTCCTCTCATCAATTAAA
Organism: Schistocerca nitens; assembly: GCF_023898315.1. Taxonomy (NCBI): domain Eukaryota; kingdom Metazoa; phylum Arthropoda; class Insecta; order Orthoptera; family Acrididae; genus Schistocerca; species Schistocerca nitens. The sequence continues at coordinate 359,860,574 of NC_064619.1, read as the reverse complement.
TTCAATATTTCTTCTGTTACCCAAGGATTTCTATTAGCCCTCGTCTTTTTACCTACTTGATCCTCTGCTGCCTTCACTACTTCATCCCTCAGAGCTACCCGTTCTTCTTCTACTGTATTTCTTTCCCCCATTCCTGTCAATTGTTCCCTTATGCTCTCCCTGAAACTCTCTACAACCTCTCGTTCTTTCAGTTTATCCAGGTCCCATCTCCTTAAATTCCCACCTTTTTGCAGTTTCTTCAGATTCTATCTGCAGTTCATAACCAATAGATTGTGGTCAAAATCCACATCTGCCCCAGGAAATGTCTTACAATTTAAAACCTGGTTCCTAAATCTCTGTCTTACCATTATATAATCTATCTGATACCTTTTAGTATCTCAAGGATTCTTCCAGGTATACAACCTTCTTTTATGATTCTTGAACCAAGTGTTAGCTATGATTAAGTTATGCTCTGTGCAAAATTCTACAAGGCGGCTTCCTCTTTCATTTCTTCCCCCCAATCCATATTTACCTACTATGTTTCCTTCTCTCCCTTTTCCTACTGACGAATTCCAGTCACCCATGACTATTAAATTTTCGTCTCCCTTTACTACCTGAATAATTTCTTTTATCTCGTCATACATGTCATCAATTTCTTCATCATCTGCAGAGCTAGTTGGCATATAAACTTGTTCTACTGTAGTAGGCATACGCTTTGTGTATATCTTGGCCACAATAATGCGTTCACTATGCTGTTTGTAGTAGCTAACCCGCACTCCTCTTTTTTTATTCGTTATTAAACCTACTCCTGCATTACCCCTATTTGATTTTGTATTTATAACCCTGTAATCAGCTGACCAAAAGTCTTGTTCCTCCTGCCACCGAACTTCACTAATTCCCACTATATCTAACTTTAACCTATCCATTTCCCTTTTCAAATTTTCTAACCTACCTGCCCGATTATGGGATCTGACATTCCACGCTCCGATCCGTAGAATGCCAGTTTTCTTTCTCCTGATAACGACAGGAACATCAATAAGAATACTTATTCGTTCTGAAATAGGTCAACCAGGATTTTAATTGGAGATGACCAGATTTATAATGTTATTATTACAGCCCACGAACACTTGCATGGCGAACACTTCATGCACACAGCTAGTATCCATTTCACATACAGTGTGTGCACAATCTTTACAATGATGACAATGCATCGCGTCTTGAATGTGGTTAATGGTTAAATGGCAATTGATGTTTGCTTCCATAAATACTATTCACTGATGAACACATGCTTACGCGGACTGGAATCAACAACGCACGTAATCATCGTTCGCAGTGTGATGATACCCACAGGGACACTGCAACATCGGACGAAGAAGACCACGAAGCGAGCTCAACCATCTTAAAGACGTATTCAAGAAGAACAGATACAGCAGGAGACAAATCCGAAGTGGTTTCATGCAGAAGGTAGAGCCTCGGTAAACATAACATGACGAAGAGGACAATACAGTGTCGTACGTGCCGTATGCTGGCAGAGAAAAGAACAAAATGGGTAGAATATTGGCTCGACGTAACATTAAATGCGTTTTCTGTCAATCTCCGAAAACGCATGTACTGTCAGGCACGTTGAAAGATTCTTGGAACTCCGTAAACCGGGTATACCATACTCCGTGCAAATGTCGTAAGGCGTACATTAGGAAGACTGTGTGGACAGTCGAAGAAAGGGGTAAGGATCACAGAAGACGCACTCAGCCTAAGTAGTTGAACATTGTGTGGCTACAGGTGAATCAATGAAATATGAAGATTCGGAAGAGCGGGGGGAGGGATTCGTGGTTTTGGGACTGCGTTCTGAATGAAGCTGTTAAGAGACATGTAGCGATGACCTTGGCAACAGGGGCTGCGGCTTCACTCGCAGTAAGGCGTGGTGCTTAGCACTCGGCCAACTGAATTCACATCGGCTGACAACAAGTCAACTCATGTCGGGTGCGCCAGAAACACTGATGGGAGATGGAATCTGCAATCATTTGGTGGTTGTAAAACAGCAGTTAATTGTATTTCGCATTTTAAAGGTAATCAGAATAAAATGTAAAGAGAATCGAATCCTCAGCAACAACATATTTCTTATTCGCTAGTTATGTTGCATACGGAAAAGCTGTCTCTTTTACGGTTTATGATCAGTATGTTTTACACTCATTTCCATATTCCATATCGAATGATTTAACAACGAAATTTACTATCTTGACAGTCCATAAGCAAATTTTTGCAGTGAGAAGTGGAAATATCGGTGGCACCTTTTTTAAACGTGTCATTTTTCGCAGTCAGGTAGAGATTACATTTACATCAGTGTGTGTGTGTGTGTGTGTGTGTGTGTCCGTTCCGTGAGTGCGTATTTGTGTAGTGTGCGCGTACGCAGGCGGAAATACTGGAAACGTATTTTGTGAGCGGTTATTTCATTTTCATGGAGTGTAAAGACTGGTGTTCACTGGAGAGAAGAGGATAGGGGAGGAGAGGGAGTAAGGGGTTAGGGGCTGGGGCAAGAGGTAGTATTACAAACTCCAACTGGTCTATTTCTACCATCCTGGATATTCCTCTTAAATTTTCCACTAGTGCAAGTTGGATTTTGATTTTTTGGCGAGAGAGACAGCTGGAAAAGGGGTTTATCTTTTCAAGTACCGATGTCACTGATAAAGTGGTGGGGCATCCAGCCATATTGTATTGTGACGCCATTTTTTGCCCCTGCATGTAGCTAACCCGTACTACCAGCCATTTCATAATGGGCTTGGGGCTCATGTTCTGGTTACATCCCATAACAAACTTCAATGTGTTATACCTTGCCGAAATTGTGAAAACGTATACTTTTATTTGATGTACGAATATTACATTTTAGTTGAAACAGGGGTGACATTCTTGTCAATAGTTAAGAGAAAGTGTCCTTTCCGAGTACTCCTTGGTGCATGTCAGCTTTGAGGACTCGTAAAATTCAGGGTGTTGTAAGGAGTAAAAATTCGTTTGCACAGTTTAAAGATAAAACTTGTAACCTCCCCACAGAAATTAAGGAATGATAATTGACCATGAACCACACAATAATATTAATTAAATAATGAACCATGAACGAAATGTAACCTCCCAACAGAAATAATAATATCTGGTAAATTTTATAAGGACAGCAGCGCTGTCCTTCGGCCCTGTATTCTGAATAAAAAAAGCAAAAATTCTTACCTCAATAAAACTGCAATTATATCTGCTCTTAATTAGTCATTTTTCGACACAGCTTCGTGCAATGCTGGCGTATATATATATTTTTTTTTATTCTTGGAAGCAATGATAATGCATTGGAAAAATTCTTTAAATTGAAATGAATGCTTTTCTTTAAAAGAGTTACTTTATACTATAAAAATTATTATTGGGGCATTTTTTTTGAACAAATTAAATTACAATTAACATACATTATTAAATATGCGCAAGGCTAATTCTTTACCTTCTACAACATTACTCATCCTCCAGAATCCTGACCAGAGTCGCGAGCAGAGCACACAGCCGACGCATGCCGACTCCCGCAGACCACTACTGTCCACTCGCTACTAAGGCCGACCGACGACTATTGTATCCGACTCACTACTACCGTTGACTCGCTACTACTGTCGACTCGCGCAGACAAGCGCAGACTCGCGACAAGCAACAACTAACAAAGAACTACTCTCTGGTCAGAGATTCTGTCATGCCTCGCCCATCGCCGGCAAAGCATACGTCTTACATAACCCTCCACTGGGGGGCAAAAATTTGGCAGCGATGGTGAGTCAATTGGACTTGCCAAGAGCAACAAATTTTTCATAATTAATTAACTTTACAATCACAGAATATATGCATACATATATAGGTGCAGAACATGAAATAAAATATAGTGCACATGCACTGAGTACAGAACATATCAAGCCAAGACAAAATGTATACACAATGAGTACAAAACATATTAACAAATGGCAAAAGTGCACACGCACTGTAAAACTCTCTAATATTTTTACAACAAATAAACAAATCAAGGAGTGAAATAAAATGCACACGCACTATAGTACAGAACATATCAGGAAATCTCAAAATGTATACATAATGAGTACAAATCATATTAACAAATGGCATAAAGTGCACACGCACTGTAGTTCAGAACATATCCACAAATCACAAAAATGTATATTCAATGAATACAACTCATGTTAACAAAATGACGAAAGTCCACACGCACTGTAATACAGAACATATCTGGTAATCACAAAATGTGTACGTAATGAGTACAAATCATATTAACAAATGGCATAAAGTGCACACGCACTGTAGTTCTGAACATATCAGCAAGTCACAAAATGCAATGAATACAAATCATGTTAACAAAATGACGAAAGTGCACACACACTGTAATACAGAACATATCTGGGAATCACAAAAAAAATGTATACGTAATGAGTACAAATGGCATAAAGTGCACCCGCACTGTTAAACTCTCTAATATTTATACAACAAATAAACAAATCAAGGAGTGAAATAAAGTGCACACGCACTGTAGTTCAGAACATATCCGCAAATCACAAAAATGTATATGCAATGAATACAACTAATGTTAACAAAATGACGAAAGTGCACACGCACTGTAGTACAAAACATATCTGGGAATCACAAAGTGTATACGTAATGAGTACAAATGGCACAAAGTGCACACGCACCGTAGAAGTATTTAGAATGTTTACATAACATATTATGGAGTGAAATAAAGTGCACACGCACTATAATACAGAACATATCAGGAAATCACAAAATGTATACGTAATGAGTACAAATCATATTAACAAATGACATAAAGTAAACACTCACTGTAGTTCTGTAGCATTTTTATACAACAAATAAACATATCAAGGAGTGAAGTAAAGTGCACACGCACTGTAGAAGTCTTTAGTATTTTTAGGACAACTGATCTTGTTAACAAATGAAATGAAGTGCACACGCACTGTATATGTCTTTATCATTTTACAAGAATTAGGAAAGGAATGGGAAGGCTTGCGTTATGGTTGTAGCACTTTAGGTTGCACGCAGCTGCACTGAAAGTCCATATCTTTCTACAGAAGCACAACTCCAAGTGAGACAATCTGAAGCTCTTTTCCTTGGAGTATTAATCAGTGTAGACAAGACACTGAAATGTCGTAATAATATTTCATGCTATAATTTTGGTAGTACACTAGGTACACCAAACAGTGGGACCATAATATCATCTCCATCGCTCAAGGTGGTGGACAGCATGTCGTGTCACCACCATGTTCTTGTAAAGTACACCAACGTAGAATTAGTGCAAAAACCAAATATAGTGCTCCATGATCATGAGGATAGACAAGACAAACGGATATTGCAGTAATTTCTGGTAATTAGGTCAGAAGGTGAAGGACATCAAGTCACATAGTAGTCTTCATTGAGAATTACACTAGTCTAACAACTGATTTGAGTAATTGGTGGCACTCATCGCCCAATTACTGAACATTTCTGCACCATGTATGTAGTATTACAGAATAATGTTCATAAATTATCTGAATATAGTAATTATTGGCACTCATTGCCCAGTTACAAACCATCAGAAGTCATCATTCAAAACAGAAGCTAATGAATGGCATAATATTAACATAATTCACTTAATTATAGTAATCATTGGCATCATAGGTCATCTTATTACAGTAATCAGTGGCATTCATTGGCCAGTTACAAAGCATTTTTTTATGCATTATTCAGAAGTCATTATTGAAGTGACATACTATTCAGAGCTGATCAGTATTACTCAGAACTCTCTTAAACTAGTAGCATTATTTGGGACTGGTAATTCCTTTGTTTGCTTTTGAGTTATTGCTGCAAATAAAGATGTGTAACGTCATTCGTCATGAGTCAGTAGCAAGGTTATGAAACAAGTAGAGTATATGTGATCACATTCATAAATGACATAGGTTTAATAAACAACTGCTTATAGCACATTAATTTCATGAATAATTTCTCCTGCAAAATATACAAAATGGATTATGAAACTGAAAGAAGAAACGCATATTATGCTGAAAAGTAGTGAACTTCGAATTAACAGGTAGTGAAATATGTATAAAAAATATATATGTTCTCTAGCTGTCCTTTCCAAAACCTTCAGTCATCATACCAAGCGATATAAGACATACTGTCAAAACGAACTGCAGCAAATACTTAAATAACTACATAGCATCTCTTAACTGACAGCAAATATATAAACTTCATCATTATTTTCATCTGCAAAGAAAAAACTTCATTATCCATATTATCATAACTCCATTATCATCATCACCTGTAAAGAAAAACTTCATTATCCATAGTAGCATATTCTTCATCATTATTCATCACCATTCATTATCATCTGCAAAAAAGTCACTTCATTATTCATTATACAACTATTCCTTATTTCTAGCATATTTCATCACTAAAACAAAGATGTATAGTTCTGTCTCACAGCCTGCATCAATCGCCTCGTTAAGACTGCTATTCTACGATGTGTGTAGTATATTCTTGTTAATGCTTGTTAATTCTGATCCATTTACTCTTCATCACGAGGTATTGCATCCTCTTTCGTTCATTCCGAAGGTGAAATTCCCATTTCTGTTTAATTTATTTCGTTTACACGTTATTTCTTTCTGAAAATGATGAACAAAGATTAATGTCTTACATTTAATTCATATACCCATTAGATAAAAACTGGTTTATAGTAACATAATTGAGCATACAACGTAGCATGACAGGAAACGTAATATGTCCAAAACATCGACAGTGTTCAGAAGCAAAAAATGTACACAGTGTATCACAATGTAGCAGCAAAAAAAAAAAAAAAAAATGTAAAATAGTCACGATGTTTAGCTATCATAAGGCAAAATGTTAAAGTCAACTGGTGTTTGTTATATCTTAAATATTTCATAGTACATACAAACAAAACAGGAAAACAATCATACATACATAAAAAATGGAAAATATGCGCGGTCTCATGTGTAACGACAAGAAAAGCGACCTGCTAACCTTACCTTGCCGGCACTTGCCAAGAAAGAATACGACAATCATCAGTGAGTGTCCATGTGGATATAATTGCATAAGTGGTCATAAAAAATTAGGAAATGGCATAACAGTGTGATAAATCATAAAGTATGTTCATTCAATAAAAGGTTTGATGTTGGATATGTGGTGGTTCCCTTTGGTTTTTCTGGTTCTCAAAGTTTCGACGTGTACTACATTGGGGTGAGGAATGCTGCGAATCCGATATGGACCTGCGTATAGAAGTTCAAATTTACTACACCTACCTTTTCCTCTATTGGATAAATAGTGTGTACGTACTAATATCTTCTGTCCAATGTGAAAGTCACGGCGTGTACAAACCTGTTTTTGCTGTCTTCTCCGGCGCTCTGCGGCACGTTTGATGTTGTTCAGCGCAATGTCAATTATTTCATGGTGTCGAAGTCGACGAGATGTAGGAAACGTTACTAATTCTTTAATTTTGTTAGGTGGTTCAACATTTTTCAGTATAACAGACGGAGATAGCATAGTAGATTCATTTGGTATGGAATTAATTACATCCTGGAATGAGATTATGTGTGTGTCCCAATCAATATGTTTTTTATGGCAGTATATTCTACACAGTTTACCAATTTCTTTCATTAATCGTTCACAAGGGTTCGAAGAAGCATGGTACCTGGATATATAGATCGGAGAAATGTTTCTAGCTCGTAACATACGTGTCCATATAGCAGATCGAAACTGTGGTCCATTGTCGGAAATTACTTTCAACACATGCCCTACATGAAATAGAAAATGTTTTATAAATGCTTTCGAAACAGTTTTAGCAGTAGCTTTGCGTAACGGAGTGAAGGTAACAAATTTTGAAGTGAGTTCAACAGCGACAAAGATGTAGCAAAAACCTGTATTAGTTCTGGGAATCGGACCAAAAATGTCTACAGCGGCCATATGTCTCAATTTAACAGGTACAATGGGATGTAATGGAGGAATATGTGAAGTCGTGCCTGATTTAGCTTTCTGGCAGATTTTACATGACGCTAAAACTCGTCGTATACGTTTCTCCATGTTGGTAAAATAACAGTTCTGTCTCAGTATAAGAAAACATTTTCTGACTCCGTAATGTGCATAACTTAAATGAGTATACCAGATTAATTTGTTAACAAGTTCGTCAGGAATGCATAATAACCGATTGTTGCTGTCAGGATGAGAGCGGCGAAACAGAATGTCATTGCGTACAGTGTAATGGTTTCTAATTGTAACACTATTCCTATCTTGCCACAGGTGTTTAATTTCTTTCCACACGTTGTCTTTATTCTGCTCTTGTGCTATGTCTTGTAATGACGACGAAATGAAATTTTCAAATGCAACTTGTTGAATGTACATGACGCTGAAATTTGCTTTGCAGAAGTTGGTTGCGATGTCTTGCTGATTGTTGCTAAGAGAACGGGATAGTGATCTGCTACAATATTTTGTGTGCCGGGAATGTGAACAATTGAAAAATAAAATTCCTGTAAATAAAGTTTCCATCTACTTAATCTGTCGTGTGTAAATTTAGCCGAAAGTAAAAATTGTATCGCTCTATGATCTGTGTAAACGGTAGTGAGTCTTCCATAAAGAAAATGCCTAAATCTGGTAAAAGCCCATACAACACATAATGTTTCAAGTTCTGTAACAGAATAATTTCGTTCAGCAGGTGACAGAATGCGACTTGCAAAAGCGATGTTTTTAATTACTGTGCAAGCATCTACTTCAATTTTCTGAAAAATATGTACACCTAAAGCGGTGTTAGAACTGTCGGTGGCGATAGAAAAGTTTCTGGTATAATCCGGGTGCGATAAAAGTGGTGCATTCAACAAAGCATGTTTCAAATAACATTCTCGTGAACATGATTCTGCGTGTCAATAGTAGTGCTTGCGTTACTGGAATATGCAACCTCTACTGTATCTAATCAAATTCTATCTGACGTGTCATTATTTTCAGGGGAGTGCTGTGGCATTTCAACTATTTGTACTGTTCTGTTATTTCTTCCTGACGTATTACTTTCGGGATGATATCTACTGTCTGGTTCATTCATGATAATATGTTGTTGCTGATGTTCTTGCTGCTGATAAGATCGACTGTTAATAAATGTACGCTGAAAATTGTGCTCATTATTTTTACGTCTGTCGTGATAGTCATTTCTATACGGTGCATTGCGATAGGAATTTAAATAAAGTGTTTTCTGTACGTACTGATTTCCTTGTTGCTGTGCGTTACTATTTGTTGCAGCTGATGCTATACGTGTACGCGGCGAAACATTAAAGCTTGGTTGACCTTGTACATTACATTGTTGGTTAGGTATGCTAACCGGCTGGTTTTGTTGCGATTGTGGTGAAAAACGTCTATTGTTACTAAAATGCGTTTGCGACTGCTGAAAATTTTGCACATACTGATGATTACAATTTTATCTGTTATTAAAGTTATGGCGATAGTTGTCATTTCGGGAGTGTCTAAAGAGAACTGTCACTTTCGGTAAAATTTGTCATACTGGGTTTTCTTTACTCATTTCTTAATCCTAGATAGAGCAATAGTTAAAGAGCCGTTTTGATAGATATAAAGGATAGTAGAAGAGAAGGCAGCAGAGCAGAAAACTAAAGATGAAACAGCACTACTATGGCTCGGGGCCCTGTGCACGCTACGGCACATACTCATTAAAGCGTAATGAATCCCCTGAGGTCTATTACGCTCTGCAAATAAACTTTAGCTTTTGCATTACAGACAATGGCAGTGAAAGTACAAAAATAAATTGTCGTATCCAGTTCAAAGCGTGTACTTGTGCTCTGTCATTTTTAAATACCTTAGATTTTTTTACAGATAAAAATTGCTTATAATCAACGTTCTCGTCACTGAATGTGTGAACAGGTTCACGATTGCATAAGAATCTGTTTGTCTGTGACTGTTCGGAATCTAAGTCACGTACTCTCTGTAAATTACTCAAATTATACTGACTGTGTAATTGTGACAAATGATCGGAGTGTGCCGTATGCTGTGACGTGTTATTAACTGAAAATTTTTTTATCTCTGTCACTTCTTGCTGTAAAGTTGGCAATTTTCTACGTAATGTATTATTAGACGAATCTATCTCACTGATTGTCTGCTGTAAATTTTGGAATTAAGGTGTTTGATTAAACGAAATCGGTGAAGTATCGTCTGATTTGCTGTCATTATTACTTTCAATAACGTCAATACGACTGGCCAATTCATCATATTTTTCAGTCAGTATTTTTACCTGATCATCGTTTTTAGTGTCACAAGCATAATTTGTTTTTGTATTCGTGTGGTTTCGTTAAATTTTTTAACGTCAGCTTTGATGACATCGGAATCCTGTGTTAGTTCTAATTGTTCGAGTCTGTCGGTCACTGTCTGAAAGTCTACTGTGTGTGTATCTGTTTTTGATTTTAGATCGGAAATTTCATCACGCAATTCGGTGTTCAACTGCTTGATTGTATTAATTTCGTCCGATACTGTAGCAATATTGTTGTCTACGTATGTTTTTGCTTTCGTAAACAATTTACGTTTATCTTCCTATCTCTGTGCGGTAATTGTTTCCATGACTTGTCGGTTTACTTTATTTTGTTCCTGTATGAATTTACGGTAACACGTTTCACTGTTTTGTGGGTGGTGATTAAAGCGTTCGTCGATTTGGCTGTTCTGTTGGTCGAATTTCGCATCTACTTTTGCATCCAATGTGCGTGAAAGTTCTGCTGTCATTAATTTAAACTCGTCACGTAACTGTGCTGCTTTTTCAGAGAATTTTTTACCGACTGCACTAATTTCGCCTCTAAGTGATTCTATTGTAGCTGTTTGCATATCCCTTAATTCTTGAGCAACAGATCTAATTTCTTCACTACTTTTCCTAGCACAAGCCTCAATTTCCTCACGTAACTGTTCTTTAGTTTCATGACACTGCGCGGCAACAGCTCCAATCTGTTCACTAAGCTGTCTAGAATTGTTGTCTAATTTTTCATTCAACTGTTTGGAATTGTCGTCTAGTTTTTCATTAAGACATTTGTTCTGTTCACTAAGTTGTTTGAAATTGCTGTCTTGCCTTTCATTCTGTTGTTTGGAATTGTTGTCTAATTTTTCATTCAACTGTTTGGAATTTTCGTCTGGTTTTTTATTATGTTCATTCATTTGTAGCAATAATGCCATAATTTGATCCAAGCTAATATTAGCAACTCTATTCTCTGTGCTGTGTGATGGTGTATCTGCAATTGTCACGTTTTGTGTATCCATTTGGATATTCTGTGATTCTTGAAAATGTTTGCTAATCGGATTGCACTGTAAGTCACTACCTCGGAATTAAATAAATCTGTCGTACTTTGAGTACACTGTTCATTGTCGTTAGAATAAATTATCTGTTCATTACGTAAATTTTGCAAACCGGGTGTGTCAAGCTGGGCAGCGTTCATTGTAACAGAACGTCCCGCGTCATCAATTGTCGTCAAATTAACAGAGGACACAAATGAATTCGTCTGTTCATCACTAGGATCAAAATCAATATTACTGGTCGGTACACACTGATCATCTGTAAATGAAGGATTGTCATCATTACACTGCGTGTCGCAAGTACTATTGGTCAAGTTATTTGAGTCGGCTATTTCACACATTGCACATTGCGATGTACTGTTAACAGGTTTTCATGGCATTTTTACAAATCAAAATTATTCACAAGTGTAACAAAGACAATGCAAAATGCAACAAACACAAATACAACAAAGAGCAAAAAATTGCCGATGATCTGTGAAAGAAAGAGTGACAAATTAGTAAAATGCGTTGCGCCAGATGCTAACTACGTTTAATTAAATAAGAGCAGATATATGACTACCTCTCAGAAGATTCACAAAGAAATACGATCCTGGCAGGGTCGCCAAGTGTAACCTCCCCACAGAAATTAAGGAACGATAATTGACCATGAACCACACAATAATATTAATTAAATAATGAATCATGAACGAAATGTAACCTCCCAACAGAAATAATAATATCTGGTAAATTTTATAAGGACAGCAGCGCTGTCCTTCGGCCCTGTATTCTGGATAAAAAAAGCAAAAATTCTTACCTCAATAAAACTGCAGTTATATCTGCTCTTAATTAGTCATTTTTCGACACAGCTTCGTGCAATGCTGGCGTATATATATATTTTTTTTTATTCTTGAAAGCAATGATAATGCATTGGAAAAATTCTTTAAATTGAAATGAATGCTTTTCTTTAAAAGAGTTACTTTATATTATAAAAATTATTATTGGGGCATTTTTTTGAACAAATTAAATTACAATTAACATACATTATTAAATATGCGCAAGGCTGCTTCTTTACCTTCTACAACAATACTCATCCTCCAGAATCCTGACCAGAGTCGCGAGCAGAACACACAGCCGACGCATGCCGACTCCCGCAGACCACTACTGTCCACTCGCTACTAAAGCCGACCGACGACTATTGTATCCGACTGACTACTTCTGTCGACTCGCTACTACTGTCGACTCGCGCAGACAAGCGCAGACTCGCGACAAGCAACAAATAACAATAAACTACTCTCTGGTCAGAGATTCTGTCATGCCTCGCCCATCGCCGGCAAAGCATACGTCTTACAAACTTCGTTGTACTTGCAGGCGATTTTTCTTTGCTTTACGATATGTCGTTATCTCCTCATAATGGTGGATGTAGATTCGCCTTTGGTGACATGTTTTAACATGATGAAAAGCGAAAATTCAAGCTCTACTGTTAGCTTTCACAGCTGTTATGTTTTTATGCAAATAAATCTACATAAAGCGCTAATATCACATATTTAATTTATTTTCCTTTTCGAAGCGCCGCCTGCTCGCGTATGCTATGTTACCTGACTTCTGATCAATATTTCCGCTTCGTTGTTCATTGTTGCATCACAGCTTTCCGTCAGATAGGAGACAATCATGCTCTCATTCGTTTTTGCGTAGTCATGCGAAGACAGTTCTCGTAACATAATTGGTTGCCTTCTACTTGCGTGAAACCATGCATCATTTTTGGAGTTGTGTAAAGTCTATAGAGATCACTGCACGTTTTCACTTCGAGGCCGAAAAAGAACAGGGCGTGAGCAGTTCCGTTTCACATACAGTAAAGACAACTTCTGAATGTGTACATACGCCGCGAGTGATTACCCGTGCGGTCTAAGGCCCTGCACCCATGGACTGTGCGGCTGGTCCCGGCGGAGATTCGAGTGCTCCCTCGGGCATGGGTGTGTGTGCGTGTTTGTCCTTAGGATAATTTAGTGTGTAAGCTTAGGGACGACCTTAGCAGTTAAATACCAAAAGATTTCACACACATTTTTGTGTACACACAGAAAAGACAACTTCTGAATGTGTCGGTGATAGTGAAAGTACAGTGAAGCGAATTTAGACAGAATGTAGAGAAACTTCATGCTTGTATCACCGAAAAAGAGTTCTGGCAGGCGACAGAAGGTTTCATCTGACGAGTTAACGCAGGCAAATATAAAAATGAAAATCCACAACTTTTATGCGGAAAAGCAGTCCCCAACGGCAGCAGACATATTGGAAATCTGATGACATTCCTGTTATGAATGAAACAATGCTTTGGTGTGCTATTGGAAACTGGGCTTCAGATACAAAAAAGTTCTAAATAAATTTGTGGTGATGGTGCGGGAAATACGACATTTATGAAACTCTGGAAGGATTATTTTTATACCAATGAGAGTTGGTGTGGCGCAAAGCATTCCAGAAAATACCTCACGAATCGGAAAACGTATACGATCATGACAGAGGAAATGTTCAAGAGTAGACTGGCTGAAAAGGATTTATTCAAACATCGTTAAGGTCAGGAAAAAGGATTCTAATCTGACACATCGGGAACGATGATGGATTCATGAAGAATGGTGGCTTTTGTTTTACTACGGAAAAAGGAGGTGCTGATTGTCATTCTGAGATGAATGCCAGACACTATAAAGAGTGGCTTAGGAGCGTTCCCGAAAAATTCCATGCAAATCTGCGACTGGTTTAGAGGAAGCTCGATATCGCACGACGGCAAATCCAGTATCACGAAATCCATCAGTGAAATAGGGAAAAGTTTCTATTACCGAATTAATAGAAAGAAATAATGTGGAGCTTCCTGCTAATGCCACGCCATATGAGGAATGTCCCAAAGCTGACCATCTGGAGCACGCGTGGCTGCACTTCGGGCCACAAGAATACCTTTTGGAAAGTGCATTGCCCTCAGTGGACAGGGAATTAAACTTCTTTGGCTGCCTATGGCGCACAACGAATTCAAAACTATTCATCTTATTTAGACATTTGTCAAGAACAAAGAAGCGCAGGAGAACAAGACTTTTAAAATGAACGATACTTTATAGTTGCGCAGTTCTGCTCTGGAAAGTCTTCCACAGAATGTCTGGAGGAAGTCAGTTATTATGTAGACAAACTTGAAAACAGTTACGCACCAAGATCCCACTGCCGTGACGTAGCAATAGGACCGCTAGGATTCCACGTAGATGGCTGCAGTAGTACCAGCGAAAGTGATTAAGGCAGGTTTTATTTCATCCATTATTCTTACCTGAAATATTTATTTGAACTAATCGATTCATTCATTTGTAAAATGTAAAATAAATTTCATTCTTCATACATTAATAGTTTCTTTATATCAAGCGATCATTTGCGATTTTCCATAATATTTGCCCTCTACTAACAACCACAGCTGAACGTGGCGTTGCTGTATTGCAATGCGACTAGGAAATTGCAGTTCTTAGCTGGAGGACATATGCTTAGCGCGCATAACGACAAGGACATCCAACGGATATAGCAACTACGCTCCAGTACAATCTCGCATATACTGCAGCTACTAACGCAATTAGTTACAAACTCTTAACTGACGAAGATGAGGAGTATTCACTAGTAATGACTTACGAGGTAGCCAAAAAACTTCAAACCATGCACCCTCACCTTCTCTACCGCAGTAGCTACAACAGTAACCTCAATCGCCACGCCTTCCGTTTGAAATTATAGCGATGAAACAACTGACCAGAAAAAAAAGAAAAACGAGACTATTCCTGCACAGAGAAAATGGATCTATCTTTAAACTGTGCAAAGAAATTTTTTTTCTTAGCTGCTGTATGATTTATATGACTCTTGAAAATTGAAATGGGCCAGAAAAATGCCTTAGGAAGTATGCTATCTCCTAAATATTGCCGCCTGTGTCACATCAATTTCTACTGAAACGCGACGTTCACACCCTAAATAAAAGTACGCAGTTTCACGATTCCGCAAAAGAACATCACCTTGATGTTCGTCGAGCGATGTAACCATAGTCTGAGATCAAAGGGTTAATCATTAACACTTGGACACTAGTGTTTGAAGAAATGGTATTGTGGTTTTCAGTACAGCACATAAGTGCAAAGTGAGCCACAATGCTCTTAGGTAAACTAGTACTAAATATTTGACGTAAACTAGTATTCAATATTTGACGCAAAAGCATTTAAGTGAGAAAATTTTTAAAAATGTTTGAAATTATGTTTGAAGTTTGTTCGAAGTCGTACATGCTTTAATTATTAAACATTGGATGAGTAACCTCTGCATAATTTGCAATCTTTGTTTAGGAAAATCTAGTTTAGCGTTCATCTCAATATTCATGACGGAACTTCTCCTTAAACAGGTGACGTACTGTGATACCATTTATAGATATATATAGATACTGTCTGTAAAATGTGTTGCGAGTAGAGTTAGTACTAAACGAGTAATAAATGGGTAAAACGTTATAGATGATCCGTCAGTTTTGCTTCAAATAGGCAAGAAGTAGTATGCGAAGCTCTTTTCGTGTCATCGTTTCGTGGCTGGTGTCAGCGAGAAAAATCTTAGTAGCGCTTTGAAATTAAGTGAGAAGTTTGCTGACAGTCACCAAGTGCTATCATTTTGAAATACTGGATAAATATAGTCTGTACATAGACACGATGTCCGTTAACATTTCCTCAAGTCGAGTACACTGTTTGTAACTGTAATATCTGTCTTAATGTGTCAATACATAAAATAAGATTACACACCGTAATGTGTACATCAATAATTATATGAAATACTGAATAGTTTTAATTTCCCCATGAATCAATTTGACAGGCAACCACCAAGTGGGTCTACGAATCATAAAACATGAAACACGAACTGATTTAGGTGTTTAGTAAAGTAGAGTGTATCACGTGGACGACTATGATATGTGTTTACACTGTGTGTTATGTATATCTGGTGTGAGTGGTATGGAAAACAAAATAAGAGACAATATTAAACCTAGGATCAAGAAATAGAGTACCGTATCTAATATAAAAGGTTAATACCACTTTTCTCCGAAGCGCTTACTGACCAAACTTCAGTTAAGTTGTGAAGTAGAGGCTAAAGATATTTTTGTGTGTAGCGTGTGATATTTCCGTAACAATGTGTTATGTGTGCACATACGTGTAGAAATGTTGACGAAATTCAATAATTCCATCCGATTAACACTCCTTCATTTAAATGGAAAGTAAAACGTTGATTTATGTCAAAGAGAAAGTTCGTGTTTCGTACTCTGGTCCAGAGGATTCATATGCTGTCTGACGAGGAAGCCCAAGCAGAAGAATTACAGCACCTAAGAATAATCTTCCCAAAGAATGAATACAAAATTGTAGCGAAATGTTAAAGAGATATATTTAGACCAAGTAAGGAAAGCGAAGAATCAAGTTTCTGGTTTTTTTACAAATCGATGTTTCCTAGATAAAAATTCAGTGCTATTGTAATGTTGCCGACACTGGCAGGTTTAACCTGCAATGAGAACGACTCGTACGTTTCGGAAGAAGCCTATTCAAATCACCTTCCCTCTGACTCTGATTACTGTATGCGAAACGGCCTATTATTCGCTCGAAGAAATGAGCAAGAAATATAAGCGTAACGCTTGACTAAAGCAGATAATGAATTAGCGGCCACGAAGCATCGACTGGAGGATAATTTTACACAGTGCCCGAAAACCAGTGGCCTCTGTGGCCCTTTAGATATTACATCACAGCACAAAAGCTCCATAGAAATGCCCTGACTCCTTAAATGCAAAAATTGAAACTAATCGAGCTATTCAATGGTCTCTTACACCTTAACGCAATTTACCAGTAGAAATACAATTTTGGTTAACCAATATGTATCTTCTGTCACTTCTCGTAGACAAGTAATTGGTTTGATTCCACACATGACACTGGTGCTATCTGTTATGATTGTTTAACGTTTAATGCAACACTGATATGTTAGAAATATTGCACAGAATGATAACTGCCATTAGTATATTTACCTCGCCCACTTCGGTCTTCTACCGTCTGTCAAAGATCAAGTACAACATACAGGTTCACATTACGTAAACACCTATGACGTCAGAAGCCTCGTCCCCCTTTTCAATGACAGCACAATCATCACGTGACAGCCACATGCCAACGCTCCGCCTTCCATCTCCCACTCCACCTACAGACAATCTCAGCGTGGTATTAATTTGATGCACCTAGGCACACCGTAGAATTTTAGTGTGCATCAAACGTAGGTGTGAGATTACCCAAACTTCATTTGATTTGCATAGATATGGCGCCAAGTTCAAATATATGTAGTGTTTCCCAAAATGTTACGTGAACTTCACTTGAATCGGCGTCATGTTCAAATTTATTTGTGCAAAACTGCATCATATTCAAACATATTCAGTATATCTACATTCAAAAATTACTTATCTTTCACAAGAATTGGGCATCGCTCAAAGATTTTGCCTCTAGTTTGCATAAACTGACAGCGTCACAGAAAAATACACATCCGCACACACACACACACACACACACACACACACACACACACACACTCTCTCTCTCTCTCTCTGTATAACGTTCCATCTCTTTAAATACTGTATTATCTCGTCATTAAATTTCATCTCACTTAGGTGTTCACAATAATTTCCCATCTGCCTCATCATCATCTCTCTGACTTTTGCCACAGTGAATTTCCTACCTCTGTCTCTTTCATGCCATCTGTGTGTGCGTGCGCGCGCGCGCGCGCGCGCGCGTGTGTGTGTGTGTGTGTGTGTGTGTGTGTGTGTGTGTGTGTGTGTGCACAACATACAAAGTAAGAAAAACAGTTTTGTGCAGTACTTCCTCATATGCCTCATTATCATAATAATGAGTAAATTTCTTCTTTCCGTAATGTTTACTATGATGAGACAGATAAATTATTTTACAAAGGAAATGGAAGGAAAAATAACAGTTAACAAAAGTACAACAAGTGTAAGTTTTGTTACATCTTTTTATTTTTCATTCAATTAATCACAGTGAACTTTGACTCACAGAATGTACCTTTTCACTTTTTATGTTATCCCACACAGGGCCATTTATGCTACCACACACAGTGAAAACACGAATTTAATCTTTGTCTTCAACTTTTTAGAATGCCATCTACATTTTGTGTAGAAATATAAGAAAATCAGAAAGATGACAGCAGCTACGATGACATGAGAAATCTCACAGGGAACGATCATGCAACGACTTCACACTTAACTCTCCAGTCAGGGATTCATACTTGTCAATACTCAGTTTCAGCTGCAGTGTAACAAGCTGTGGGCAGTTCAAAATAATAGGTTCAAATGGTTCAAATGGCTCTGAGCACTATGGGACTCAACTTCTGTGGTCATAAGTCCCCTAGAACTTAGAACTACTTAAACCTAACTAACCTAAGGACAGCACACAACACCCAGCCATCACGAGGCAGAGAAAATCCCTGACCCCGCCGGGAATCGAACCCGGGAACCCGGGCGTGGGAAGCGAGAACGCAAAATAATAGGTCAATGGCTCTAAGCACTATGGGACTTGACTTATGAGGTGCTCAGTCCCCTAGAACGTAAACTTAACCAACCTAACGACATCACACACATCCATGCCCGAGGCAGGATTCGAACCTGCGACTGTAGCGCGCTCAACTCAGTTTGAATAACTGTGCATATACTATATAGTGCCATTTCCAGCGGCACACCAGCTGAGCTAACATTGAGATAATGATGATATTCCATTACCCATTTTTCAGAAGTCATATCCAACTCATAGTAGGGAACTGTCCACTATAGAATGAAACCACCAGAATCAACCATAAGACTTTAAGCACCACTCGACCTCCGAAATCGGATTTTCTTCAGAATATATTGATTGTCTGTGGTGTGGAATCATGGCAATCAAAAAAGATAGTTCTGGAAAAAAAGTAACATAGCTGTGACCAATCTCAATCTGTCTACACTCAGATGCTTCATGTTCTGTAATACGCAAGTAGAAGAAGCCCTGTTTTCTTGTATTACAAGGACTTGGTAAGCTAAATACATAGATTCTATTAGCAGTATTAGACTTCATTGTTAACTACGACTCTTACAGTGCACCAAAAGCGACGAGCTATTCACAGTGAGTCTTCCTACTTTTATAACACATCACTATGCTGTGTCAAAAAGCTCTGGCCGTCTACTTTAGTCAGCAAATTCTGTCTTGCTGAAACCAGGCTACAACGAAGGCGGCTTTGTTTTAACGGCTGCCACACCACCTCGAGTATCATATCCGATACACCCCCTCCCATGTTTCTAGACAGTAAAACGCGAGTTGCACTCCTCTGAACATTTTCGGCGTTCTCTGACAATCCAATCCAGTAAGGATCCCATACTGTCCAGTGATACTCAAGCAGGCGTCTGTGAGCAGTCTCTTTATCGGATTTGTTGCGTCTTCTAAGTCTTCTGCAATTGTATCGCTGTCTTTGGTTAGCCTCCCACACGCCGTAATGTATAAAATAGCTCCAATTAAACTGGTTCGTAATTGAAGTCCCTAGGTATTTAGTTGTATTCACAGCCTTTAGAGTTTTGTGATCCATTGGGGCAACCGAAATTTATTGTGTTCCTGTTAGTATTTCTGTGGATGATTCCAGACGTTTCATTATTTTAGGTCAATAGCCATTTTTTGCACCCTACTCTATCTTTCCTAATCTTCGATCACTCTACTAAACGGTAAATGACAGCATCATCTGAAGTCTGAGAATATGGCTGCTCATACCATCCCCTAAATCATTTATGTAGATTAGGAACAGCAGGAGGCCTGTAAAAATGCCTTGGGGAACGTCGGAAATCACCTCTGTTTTACTCGATGACTTTCCGTCAGTTATTAACAACTTTCACCTTTGTGACACGAACTTAAGAATTCAGTCGCACAGCTGAGACGATAAATCATAATCATACAGTCTGATCAGAGTTCGCTTGTGAGGAACGGTATCAAAAGCAGTCTAGAAATGTAAATATAGGAAATCTATCTGAGATCTCCTGTCGATAACACTCAGTACTTCATGAGAACAAAGAACTAGCTTTGTTGTACACGAGCGATATTTTCTGAATCCATGCTGAGTAAGTGCCAATGCATCATGTTCTTCGAGGTAATTCATAACGTTCGATCGCAGTATACTGTATGTTATACGTAATATCCTGCTTCAATTTAACGTAAGTAGTATGGGCCAGTATTTCAGCGAATTACTGCTATTTCCTCTCTTGGGGACTGGTGTGACCTTTGTAAGTTTAACGTGTTTAGATAAGGATCCTTCGTCAAGTGAGCCGTTGTATATGATTATTAACTATGGTGTTACTATACCAGCTCACTGCGAAAGGATCCTAGTTGGAATAATATCTAGACCAGAAGACTCTGCTGTATTAAGCGATATGAGCTGCTTCACTACTCGGCGGATATTTACTTCTAAGTTACTCAACCTGGCTGATGCTTTTGATTCAAAATTTGGAGTACCTAGTTTCTATTCCTTGGTAATGAAATTTCAGACTACCATATTTAGAACCATGCTTTAGTGGTTCTGTCATCTGTAACATCATTACCAGCGTTATTGCTCAATGAAGGTAATGTTGTGCCTGTCGGTGGTAATTTTCAAATACGATTAGGATATCTTAGGACTTTTGGCCAGACTTCGAGACAGAGTTTCGTCGCGGTTATCATCAAAATCACCTTGCATTGAAGTCCGCTCTAAATTAGATGAGTCTGTAAATCTTCGCCAATGTTAGGGATTTTGCGCCCTTTAAATTCAGCTTGTTTCTTTCGATCCTTCTGAACCATTGCTCTGACCTGTTTTGTGTACCATGGTGGACCTGTTCCGTTCCTTAGTAATGTATTTACACAAATCTCTCAGTTTCTGTAAATAGTATTTCTCTAAATTCAAGTCACAGTAGGGTTATACTTACATGATTTGTGTGGAATTAGTGGAGATGGTATCTTATAAAGAGGTCAAGGGTATTTTGATTTGCTTTTCAAGAATACACATTTTACGTTTATTTTTGGTGGACATACTCCTCACATTATTCAGTCTTACTACAACAACATTGTGGTCACTAATACCCGTATCCACTCTCATGCATCCTTTTTGCATTGGATTATTTGTCGCTAAGATGTTAAGTATGGTTTCACAATAGTTTACGGTTAGAGGGATCTCCTGGAACAATTTTACAAAATAATATTTGGAGAAAGAGTTTAGTACAGTTTCGGTCGACGTTTAATGACCACCACCAGTTTAACCTTGTATTTTCGCCGGAGTGTCGAGGAAAAATGACGTCACCACCAAGCAGAGCCATATGAGTGGGGTACCAACTGGACATGTTACTCATGTTTTCTTTGAGCCTTTCAGCAACTGTATCATCTGAGTCCGGGAGTCGGTAAAAGGAACCATTATTTATTCCAGTTGACAAGTATGACATGAACCATAATTAACTGACAGGAACTATCTTCTTTAATTCCACAACAAGATTAACTACTTATGACAGGAAAGAAACACGACACCACTAATTGTATGTAATCTAGCCTTATTGAACACCGTTAGATCCTTTGTAAAAATTTCGGCTTAACTTATATCCAGCTTTAGCCAGATTTCATTACCTACCACGATTTGAGCTTCAGTGCTTGGAGCTCTAGTTTTCCCAAGCAGAGGTACTCCAATTAATAACTATAGTAGCGGTGGTTCCTCGATTTGTCCTCGTGTTTGTGCTACATCTTTTGATAGTGAAGCACTTTTTGTTTTTTCCGCAAGACCCTGTACCCTCAGGTGTTTTAACATGATGAGCTACAGCTTCTTCATGTGCAAGAAAAAGCCACGTTTCCTTCCAAAGATAAAGTCCAAATCTTTTCTCCTTTTTGATCTGATTTTTAGTGTACAATGACATCTTTTGAAACTTTCAACAACCATCCTGATCAATAATCCTCTAGCAACAGCTTTTCTTTGCTTATTTAAAATCTTCTGCAGTGCATTTAGCTTAGTGTGTCTGCCTTCCATATTTTCTAACAATCTCAGAACTATAAATGGAAAACGTGGGGGTACAGAAGATTAGTTGACAGGACGACCACATTTACCACCAATTATTGCGACAAGAATTAAGCCCTAGTTAAACAGGTAATTAAATGAGATCTATATTGAGACTTTACTTGCAACAAAGACTCTGTTTAACTCAACATTCAAACGAAACCTACCATGATGGTCCACACTATACCTTTTAAATTTGTAAGACTGCTGCTGGGGTATGGTCACTACCATAAATGATGTTTATTTCTCAGAGCGACCATCACTGCTTCGGAAAAGAACATCATAATTTACTTATTTTTTTCCAGTTACGCTAGTAATAGTAGTAATAGTGTACCTTAATGGCAGTCTTTGAAGACTCTTGATCTCACACCCTATGGAACCTGTTTCATCCTCATCTTTTATCAGTAATTGCTAACTCAGCAGGGAGGTGGAGTTATAAAAGTGGGGCTACCACTTGTGGAACCTACTGATGTTTTCCATCATAGGTGTCAACCTCTTTGAATGCTTATCTAGTACTCGTGTGCAACCTAAAAATGTAAGTACGACAAACATATATTATCATTAAGAATCGTACATATTTGATTTACTGATTACTTGCTCTAACTTAAGCATATTTTTGTTTCCTAGTGCTACTTATTATGTTGGCAGCTGGAGAGAGCAGAAAAATACATGTAACTGTGACGAAATTCAATACGCGGCAACTCTCTGCAAAAATTACTCTTCATATTTCACTTACTGACCCTAATTCCTTATACATTTATGCATACGCTGTCTATTCTACTAGCATTTGTTATATATGTTGCATTTTGTCATCTATGGATGCAACCTACTTCACCTTCTTTCTGTAACTCAGACATGCTTTTCATTCAGTACTGTAGCGTCTACAAGCAGCCATTGTTGTCTATTACTCAACTGAGTAATGAAAAATCTGCAATGGGTGAGTGACTGCAGCAGCTAGTTTCCCAACGAAAACTAAGATGAGCATAGATGGAGAAGTTTTTTAATAGGATGCCTTTGTGGAGATCACTGATTTTGAGACTCGCCTAGCAATATTATTGTATTAGTGTCCAGTTCGCAACAATGGCTGAAAGGCACAAAAATTCTTTAAATTAGATGCAGCAAATGATCTTGAATGGGTTGCTGTCGAGTGTGTATTTAGAAGTCGAATATGTACAGATGTGATGCGTAACAGGGTTGGGTCTAAGGAGGATAGACAATTATTGGATGACTCTTCATATATTTTAGATTATTTGTCTGACTACCCATCATCCTAAAATGAATTTGCCGCTACTGTTCACCTTTATCTTGCCCAAGTCAGGTGACAAAAGATAAATGTACAGCAAAAAAAAAAAAAAATGCGACTGTAATGTTGTCCGAAATTACTGACGATTGGTAAAAAAGCTGTTAAAGAAACTTGGGACTTTACAAGAACGAGATTCTGATTGTGAATTGGAAATAGTTCAACGTCATGTTACTATAAATGAGAGTATGGGTTTTCTGCATGACTATATGCGAAACTGTGCAACGTGATAGCAGACAAACACGGAGTAATAAGCATCCAGTGAAAAGACAGTACATGTTTTAAGTGGTCAATTCCGGCGAGTTTATAGCCTGTAAGTGACATGCAGACTGCGTGTCTAAATATGACAAATACGAAGACAAATTGAAATTTGCCGTCATACCGTTTCCTACAAAGCAGAAGAAAGTTTAGTTTTTCGAAAACCATAATACTGTCTCTGTACGGCTTTCAAAAACTTCGATTATGAATGGATGATCATAGAAGGTAAGAGAGATGGGAAAGAATTTCAAGTTGTACCCAGTGTAAAAATGTAGCCTTTTCTAGCTGTCACACTCCTTACGGCAACATTGTAGATTTAGCTGGCGGAAATATTTTAAACATTCAGTGGCACCATGTCACCAGAAAACATTGCAAAGATTGAAACAATAAATTACTAATTTTCAGTTAAAAAATTAAGAAATTGCCAAAAACAGCAAAAACGGCATGATTCAATTACGTAATGCAAATTTCTGTTTGTCTGCCTCGTTAAACCCACATTATGAAAACTACAATCTCTCAAAAGTTTACCAATCGGCACGCGCACCACACCCATACAAATGCACTCGGCTCAAGACAGCAAAGACGGATAATAATCAACACCAGAAACTGCTAGTTACTTAGTTAGGGGTTAGATCACACCCAAAAACTGCATCACGTCACCAGTTATTGTAGTTAATGGTAACATAACCCCACCGCCACAGCCAATTGCTACTCTTAGCCACAACTAGAGCATATTCTACACCGCACTTTGGATGATATTTAACTTAATAAATAGTATAGCTAATAATACGGTCATGTCCCGTATACGAAGTTTTATGTAAGTTATCGGACGCAACAGCATTTCTTCTCTGGCAGATTACGCTCGATACTAAATACACCTTAGAAAACTGTGGGGAATAGACACTCTTTTCCCACACAGGTTTTAGCGCGTGTCAATTGATATTTAAAGTAGAGCCTTAATTTTTAATTAGACAGTGGTCAGTGCAGTAACTTTATGAGCCACTGATAAACAGACCGCGCTGCTGCATCAACTCCTCAAGATCTAATAAAAAGTAAACACGGCGAATGTATCACACTAACTAATATGTGCCATACATAATAACATAAACCTCACACGCTGACAAATATCTCTCACTGCAGGCGTACTACATACAACAAAATGGAGACCACAAACCAACATACATAAATCAAAAACTAAGCAGCTTTACGTCACTTAGATGCAGCTTTCACAAAGGGCCTCGCTCAGACAACAGACGGAGGTACACTTGATAAAATAAATGTTTAGACAACATTGGTGTGACTACACTCACTGTGTTATCAGTATTTCGAACCAAAGAAAACAAACTCAGTTATGATCCCGTGCATGATGAGCTGAATACCTCTAATCGATCCACAGCATTCACAGAACTCATGGCAACTGTAATGCAGGAACTGTAACAAGTTCTTATACCACCGCCTATTAATGAGCGGGTCAATGCATAGTAGAAATTGCTGGGTAACCGATAAATGCCATTAGCGACTGAGTTTCCGGGCGGTTTGCATCTGACAGTAAAGTTACAAGTCCAACAATGAACATACGTTATTGTGAGAATACCAACCCTAAGCAGAGCCAGATTTACCAAGATATGATGTCACCGCACGCCGAAAAAACACACTTGCGCACAAACTTACCACTTTCGCATGGATGTCACCTCACGTAGAGGCAAGCTCTAAACAGGGTGCCCAAATTTTCCTGACGTGTACGACTCACGGCAGTCCACAACCACCAACGGACCACTAGGTACATAGGCACTCTTGCCCTTCACCCAGCGTCGTATGAAGCTCGCCAGTGCTCTTTTCCACATACGACGATACCAGGAAACCAGTCAACCGAGCATACGAGTACATATATGGCACGACTCACATCAGTAATTAAACGCGAGATACACTTCTCCACAAACATGACAGGTGATACCGGCTGATGACCTTCTTTTCTGTATTCGGCGACGCTGCAGGAACTCCCTCGTTGGCAGAGTCCGTTCGTCCACAGCTGCGGCGAAACGGCCGGCGGGGCTCCCCAAAGCGGTCATCAATGATGCGCGCGATTAACGGCGATAGATAAAATTCCCGCAGACAATGAGCACTTGCCTCGTATTAAACCTGTCCTTATAGACCATAGCAGTATTATTCCTTCTCATCAGTATGTTGTAGTGTATGAGAGATTATTACACCATTTTTATTCCGAGGAAACATTAGGTGCACATTCGTTGACTGCTCAAAATTTAAACCAGTCTGCAGTGTAATGCTTAGGGTCAGGAAAGGGATTTATAAAATGTATCCCTTTCAGCAACTAAATGAAATTGTGTTTTGTAATTTACGTTGATATGGAATGCATTTGAAGACGAGTTGCTACTTTCAGTTGTGACAGTGAGTCTGGTTCATATTCTGGTCAGGTATATTGGCACACATCGTTCATCATCACGCGCTAAATGCACTGTGGCTCTAGAGGGATATTCCAGTTTTCAAATGTACCGAATAGCGATTGGATGAGTGGTTCGCTATACAGCTGTATGGAGTCGCAGGAAGTGTGAATGACTTTTACTGCAAATTAAAAAGAAGAGAATAAGGCCTGAAAAATAAAATCTCCTTGGTTTTCCAGCCGCGTCAATCCCCATAAATTCCTTGAGCTTTCGATGGCTAGCTCCACCATTGTCGTCAGGAGTAAATCTATTGACTGCCGTGGCTGTTTTCTATTTTATTTATTGTGATTTCATTCACCTGCCGTATATGAGCAGGGGGGGGGGGGGGGGGGTCAGGCAGCGGCACAATCCGCAGCCCTTCATCCAAGTGACATGACATGTAATAAAAAGATGAAAGGATACATGTAAAGCGAGAAACATGGGCGCAGAAGAACATAATGGAGGTTGGGGGGACATGGCGGTTAAAATATATACTGACTCGGACACTTTCAATTTTTTTTTTTGTCCATCAGTCTTCTGACTGGTTTGGTGCGGCCCGCCACGAATTCCTCTCCTGTGCCAACCTCTTCATCTCAGAATAGCACTTGCAACCTACGTCCTCAGTTATGTGCTGGCTATATTCCAATCTCTGTCTTCCTCTACAGTTTTTGCCCTCTAGAGCTCCCTCTAGTACCATGGAAGTCATTCCCTCATGTCTTAACAGGTGTCCTATCATCATCTCCCTTCTCCTTATCTGTGTTTTCCACATATTCCTTTCCTCTCCATTTCTGCGCAGAACGTTCTCATTCCTTACCTTATCAATCCACCTAATTTTCAACATTAGTCTGTAGCACCACATCTCAAATGCTTCAATTTCCTTCTTTGCCGGTTTTCCCACAGTCCATGTTTCACTACCATACAATGCTGCTCTCCAAATGTTCGTTCTCAGAAATTCTTTCTCAAATTAAGTCCGATATTTTAATATTAGAAGACTTCTCTTGGCCAGGAATGCCCTTTTTGCCATTGCTATGCTGCTTTTAATGTCCTCCTTGCTCTGTCCATCATTGATTATTTTACTGCCTAGGTAGCAGAATTACTTACCTTCAACAACTTCCTGACAATCAGTCCTGATGTTATATTTCTCGGTGTTCTCATTTCAGCTACTTCTCAGTTCTTTTGTCTTTCGATTTACTCTCAGTCCATGTTCTGTACTCATTAGACTGTTCATTCCATTTAGCAGATCATGTAATTCTTTTTCCCTTTCACTCAAGATAGCAATGTCATCTCCGAATCATGTAACTGATATCCTTTCACCTTGAATTGTAATTCCACTCCTGACCCTTTCTTTTATTTACATCATTGCTTCTTCGATGTACAGATTGAACATAGGGCGAAAGGCTACATCCTTGTCTTACACCCTTTTCAATACGAGCACTTCGTTCTTGGTCGTCCACTCTCATTATTCCGTCTTTGCTGTTGTACATATTGTATATGACCCGTCTCTCCCTATAGCTCACCCTTATTCTTCTCAGAAATTCGGACATCTTCCACCATTTTACATTGACGAACGCATTTTCTAGGTCGTCAAATCCTATGAACGTGTCTTGAATTTTCTTTAGTCTTGCTTCCATTATTAACCGCAACGTCAGCATTGCCTGTCTCGTGCCTTTACCTTTCCTAAAGGCAGACTCATCATCATATAGCTCATCCTCAATTTTATTTTCCATTCTTCTGTGTATTATTCTTGTAAGCTACTTGGATGCTTGAGCTGTTAAGCTGATTGTGCGATAATTCACGCACTTGTCAGCTCTTGTCGTCTTCGGAATTGTGTGGATGATATTTTTCCGAAAGTCAGATGGTATGTCGCCAGACTCATACATTCTACACACCAACGTGAATAGTCGTTTTGTTGCGTCTTCCCCAATGATTTCAGAAATTGTGATGATTGTTATCTATTCCTTCTGACGTATTTGATCTTAAGTCTTCCAAAGTTCTTTTAAATTCTGATTCTAGAACTGGATCCCGTATCTCTTCTAAATCGACTTCTGTATCTTCTTCTATCACATCACATATCTTCTCCCTCATAGAGGCTTTCAATGCATTCTTTCCACCTATCCGCTCTCTCGTCTACATTTAACAGCGGAATTCCCGTTGGACTCTTAACGTTATCCCCCTTGCTTTTAATGTCACCGAAGGTTGTTTTGACTTTCCTGTATGCCGAGTCTGTACTTACGACAATTATTTCTTCTTAGATGTCTTCACATTTTTCCTGCAGCCATTTCGTCTTAGTTCCCCCCCCCCCCCCCCCCCCACTTCCTACTTATTGCATTCCCGGAATGTTTTTGTACTTCCTCCTTTCATCGATCAATTGAAGTACTTCTTCTGTTAGCCACGGTTCTTCACAGTTACCTTCTTTGTATCTATGTTTTCCTTCGCATTTTCTATGATGGCCCTTTTTAGAGATGTCCATTTCTCTTCAACTGTACTGCTTTCTGAGCTATTCCTTATCGCTCTATCTATAGCCTCAGAGAACTTCAAGTGTATGTCGTCAGTCCTTAGTACTGTCATATCCCACTTCTTTGCATATTGAATCTTCCTACTAATGTCCTAGATTTCCGCCTACTCTTCGTCACTACTATATTGTGATCTGGGTCTATATCTGCTCCTGGTTGCACCTTACAATCCAATATCTGATTTCGGAATGTCTGTCTGACCATGAAGGAAGACACTGAATGGGTAATTGGTACGTAAAAATCTAATAGTCATAGAGGATTGTAATGTTGTATTAAGGGAAGGGGTAGACGAAAGGTTTACGGGACAATATGGGCTTGGTAGTATAAATGAAAGAGGAGGAAAACTAATTGAGTTCTTCAATAGATTTCAGATGGTAGTAGCGAATACTCTTTTCAAGAACCACATTAGGATAAGGTTTACTGCGAAAAGGCGGGGAGATGTAGACTAAGATAACATTTTACTAATACAAAAATGTGCTCAAACCTAGATAAAATTGAATCTCTTTCCGATAAATGTGTTACTAAATTGAGCTTCAACACCTGTCAGTCATAAAGCAAACATATCTATTTTATGTATGATCTATCAGTCACATGAATTTTAATCATGATGTTCACTCTACGCTGTCAAATGTAGATCAAGGTTTGAAAGATCCTCTGGAGGGTCCACCTTGGGTTTCTTTTAGACCCGCCTAAATGGGGAAGCAAAAACTTACTTCCATTCATGGCTGTACAAGCTGCCAGTATTACGTATAGCTCCTGTGCAAAAGGAGTGCAACGTTTAACGTGTAATAGTAGCAGCGACATAACGTAATATATACACTCCTGGAAATGGAAAAAAGAACACATTGACACCGGTGTGTCAGACCCACCATACTTGCTCCGGACACTGCGAGAGGGCTGTACAAGCAATGATCACACGCACGGCACAGCGGACACACCAGGAACCGCGGTGTTGGCCGTCGAATGGCGCTAGCTGTGCAGCATTTGTGCACCGCCGCCGTCAGTGTCAGCCAGTTTGCCGTGGCATACGGAGCTCCATCGCAGTCTTTAACACTGGTAGCATGCCGCGACAGCGTGGACGTGAACCGTATGTACAGTTGACGGACTTTGAGCGAGGGCGTATAGTGGGCATGCGGGAGGCCGGGTGGACGTACCGCCGAATTGCTCAACACGTGGGGCGTGAGGTCTCCACAGTACATCGATGTTGTCGCCAGTGGTCGGCGGAAGGTGCACGTGCCCGTCGACCTGGGACCGGACCGCAGCGACGCACGGATGCACGCCAAGACCGTAGGATCCTACGCAGTGCCGTAGGGGACCGCACCGCCACTTCCCAGCAAATTAGGGACACTATTGCTCCTGGGGTATCGGCGAGGACCATTCGCAACCGTCTCCATGAAGCTGGGCTACGGTCCCGCACACCGTTAGGCCGTCTTCCGCTCACGCCCCAACATCGTGCAGCCCGCCTCCAGTGGTGTCGCGACAGGCGTGAATGGAGGGACGAATGGAGACGTGTCGTCTTCAGCGATGAGAGTCGCTTCTGCCTTGGTGCCAATGATGGTCGTATGCGTGTTTGGCGCCGTGCAGGTGAGCGCCACAATCAGGACTGCATACGACCGAGGCACACAGGGCCAACACCCGGCATCATGGTGTGGGGAGCGATCTCCTACACTGGCCGTACGCCACTGGTGATCGTCGAGGGGACACTGAATAGTGCACGGTACATCCAAACCGTCATCGAACCCATCGTTCTACCATTCCTAGACCGGCAAGGGAACTTGCTGTTCCAACAGGACAATGCACGTCCGCATGTATCCCGTGCCACCCAACGTGCTCTAGAAGGTGTAAGTCAACTACCCAGGCCAGCAAGATCTCCGGATCTGTCCCTCATTGAGCATGTTTGGGACTGGATGAAGCGTCGTCTCACGCGGTCTGCACGTCCAGCACGAACGCTGGTCCAACTGAGGCGCCAGGTGGAAATGGCATGGCAAGCCGTTCCACAGGACTACATCCAGCATCTCTACGATCGTCTCCATGGGAGAATAGCAGCCTGCATTGCTGCGAAAGGTGGATATACACTGTACTAGTGCCGACATTGTGCATGCTCTGTTGCCTGTGTCTATGTGCCTGTGGTTCTGTCAGTGTGATCATGTGATGTATATGACCCCAGGAATGTGTCAATAAAGTTTCCCCTTCCTGGGACAATGAATTCACGGTGTTCTTATTTCAATTTCTAGGAGTGTATAACAGTGCATATATTATGCTAGCTCTCATAAATCGTTTAGCTCTGAATGCAGCAAATTTTTGCAAACGTGATATATTATTAAAATAAAGTTAGTACTCAGCACTAAATCCAGTTCTTCAGCATCAACCTAATGAACACAAAACATGGACATGAGCAAACATGTAATGTGAAGAATGAGATTTTCACTCTGCTGCGGAGTGTGCGCTGATGTGAAACTTTCTGGAAGATTAAAACTATGTGCCGGACCAGGACTCAAAGTCAGGACCATTGCCTTTTGCGGGCAAGTGCTCTACCAACTGAGCTATCCAAGCACGACTCACGACCCGTCCTCACAGCTTTACTTCCGTCAGTACCTCGTCTCCCACCTTCGAAACTTCACAGAAGCTGTTCTGCGAAACTTGCAGGACCAGCCTTCCTGGAATAAAGGATATTGCGGAGACAAGTTTCATATCAGGGCACACTCCGCTGCAGAGTGATAATCTCATTCTGAAAACATCCCCCAGGCTGTGGCAAAGCCGTGTCTACGCAATATCCTTTCTTCCAGCAGTGCTAGTTCTTCAAGTTTCGCAGGAGAGCTCCTGTGAAGTTTCGAAGGTATGAGTTGTACTGGCGGAAGTAAAGCGGTGTGGACGGATCTTGACTCGTGCTTGAATAGCTCAGTTGGTCCTCTTCATGGAGGCGACACGTATGGGGTTCCCATTACTTGTAGTCGATGCCATTCGCCGCGTACTACTTCCCGCGGTCTCGGTGGTAGATGTCAATAGGAGGCTTGTAGGACTGATTCCTATACGCCGCTCTGTGCGTCAAGGATGCCCTATGTCTACTTTACTATATGCCATTGCACTTGAGCCCCTCATCACTGGTCTTACCTCTAGATTGCCGGGTCTCATTGTACGTGATTGCACCATTTACTGCAGGGCTTATGAGGACGACCTCCTCTTTCTCACCTGCTCCTCCACGGAACTCAACGACGCCATCCAATGGATCCACCAGTATGGACGTCTTTCTGGTAGCATTTTAATGTCCGTAAATCGAGTATAATGCACGTTGGGCGCGGCATCGCGGCTACAGTGCCTATCCCACTCCCAGTCAGCACCACCCTTCGTTACTTAGGTATCGAATTTACGAGCTCCACACACAGCACAGTGGCCCTCGCTTTCCGGCGGCTTTTGCAGTCGATTCAGCACCATGTCCGCGGTCAAGTGCACCATAACTTAAACCAACTCCAACGTGTGTCCTATGTCAATATACACTCCTGGAAATTGAAATAAGAACACCGTGAATTCATTGTCCCAGGAAGGGGAAACTTTATTGACACATTCCTGGGGTCATATACATCACATGATCACACTGACAGAACCACAGGCACATAGACACAGGTAACAGAGCATGCACAATGTCGGCACTAGTACAGTGTATATCCACCTTTCGCAGCAATGCAGGCTGCTATTCTCCCATGGAGACGATCGTAGAGATGCTGGATGTAGTCCTGTGGAACGGCTTGCCATGCCATTTCCACCTGGCGCCTCAGTTGGACCAGCGTTCGTGCTGGACGTGCAGACCGCGTGAGACGACGCTTCATCCAGTCCCAAACATGCTCAATGGGGGACAGATCCGGAGATCTTGCTGGCCAGGGTAGTTGACTTACACCTTCTAGAGCACGTTGGGTGGCACGAGATACATGCGGACGTGCATTGTCCTGTTGGAACAGCAAGTTCCCTTGCCGGTCTAGGAATGGTAGAACGATGGGTTCGATGACGGTTTGGATGTACCGTGCACTATTCAGTGTCCCCTCGACGATCACCAGTGGTGTACGGCCAGTGTAGGAGATCGCTCCCCACACCATGATGCCGGGTGTTGGCCCTGTGTGCCTCGGTCGTATGCAGTCCTGATTGTGGCGCTCACCAGCACGGCGCCAAACACGCATACGAGCATCATTGGCACCAAGGCAGAAGCGACTCTCATCGCTGAAGACGACACGTCTCCATTCGTCCCTCCATTCACGCCTGTCGCGACAACACTGGAGGCGGGCTGCACGATGTTGGGGCGTGAGCGGAAGACGGCCTAACGGTGTGCGGGACCGTAGCCCAGCTTCATGGAGACGGTTGCGAATGGTCCTCGCCGATACCCCAGGAGCAATAGTGTCCCTAATTTGCTGGGAAGTGGCGGTGCGGTCCCCTACGGCACTGCGTAGGATCCTACGGTCTTGGCGTGCATCCGTGCGTCGCTGCGGTCCGGTCCCAGGTCGACGGGCACGTGCACCTTCCGCCGACCACTGGCGACAACATCGATGTACTGTGGAGACCTCACGCCCCACGTGTTGAGCAATTCGGCGGTACGTCCACCCGGCCTCCCGCATGCCCACTATACGCCCTCGCTCAAAGTCCGTCAACTGTACATACGGTTCACGTCCACGCTGTCGCGGCATGCTACCAGTGTTAAAGATTGCGATGGAGCTCCGTATGCCACGGCAAACTGGCTGACACTGACGGCGGCGGTGCACATATGCTGCGCAGCTAGCGCCATTCGACGGCCAACAGCGCGGTTCCTGGTGTGTCCGCTGTGCCGAGCGTGTGATCATTGCTTGTACAGCCCTCTCGCAGTGCCCGGAGCAAGTATGGTGGGTCTGACACACCGGTGTCAATGTGTTCTTTTTTCCATTTCCAGGAGTGTATATGTCGCCCCTATACTGGTACACGTCGCCCAGATCCTCAAAATGCCGTTACTCCTTGGCCGCCGCATCGAATCAACCTTTGGATATTTCGTGTCAGCAGGGACACTTTTCAACGTCCGCTACAACACTCTAACACTGCCTCCTGCAAAATGTGGCCTCGGACTCGTCAACGTGCGGGCACGGTCTTCTGCACTCTTTGTCCATAGTATGTTGCGGCACTGGCGGGGGCCGGTCCCGACCTCAACACGCAGTCTCTTAGATATCTTCCGACCAGCTTCTCTCGATCCACCGCTGAATGTGGCACCTATTTCTCCATTATTGTACCACGTCGCCAATTGTTTCATAGAACTCAGCTACGTTCGGGCCGATTTTCCAGTCACCCGTCCTCCCCGTACAAAAGATTAATGTCGTTTGTTTATGCTTTCCAACCCTTGCGATCCCATCGTGCTACAGCGTTTTGGGAGTGTGTGCATCCACCCTTTTTACCGTCGTCTGTGTCTGCACTCCGGTATGTTTTAGTCTTTGGCAAATTCCTGACTAATAGTCGACTTTATCGCATAGGACTGGCCACCTCCCCACTTTGCCCTGACTGTCAGCTCGAAGACACCGACGAGCACCGTCTTACGTGCCCCTCAAACGAAACAAACGTATGGCTCCTCATCCAACGAATCGTGGGCTTTTACCTCCGCGGCCCGCCAACGACGGTAACCCCAGATTTCTTGTTGTTGCCCCAGAGATTTCACTACCTTCTTGCCAAGCACCATACACTCATCTGGTTTCGAGGACAGGCTTTAGAGTACCTCTTTCAGAGTGGTCCGCATACAGTCCTTGACTTCTGGCACTAAGTTGTGACCGCGCATACACCCTCATCCGAAAACAATCTTACCGACAAACTTTTGCCGGTTATCTCCGCAGCGTTTCCTTGACCCCCCCCCCCCCCCCCTCCTCAAAGTTCGGGTGTGCTATGCCTACCCATCACATGAGTCAACTCCCTTATCCAAGTTCTCATGCATCGACAGAAAAAAAAGTTATATTTTGTAGTATTTAATGTTTTATGTTTTTCTAATATTTTTTTGTTTAACTAACAATTATTTGTATAGGTTTAAATGGTACCTTGAAGAACTATTGGATTGTGTATATATATGTACTATTAGTTTGTTCAATAAAGATTACTGCACGGGAAAAAAGAAGTTGGTAGAACACTTGCTTGCAAAAGGCAAAGGTCCCTAGTTCGAGTCCCGTTCCGGCACATAGTTTTAATCGGCCACGAAGTTTCATGTAATGTGAAAGTTTTTCCACTGTGCAACAACGTTTTTCTAAAAGTACAGCTATAATGTTAACCATAGTTTTCAACTTAATCTGCGTTCGTTGCGACGGCCGTAAAGTACGTTACTGGGAGGGCATGTACGACCGCGTGGTACCACTGTACTAGCCGACTTCGATACCAACGTCTTGCTGCATCAATGCATCAAAACTTCCCCATCATCTACGTACTGCTTTCCACGGAGCCATGACATTACCGACCAAGGGAGAGCGAGGGTATGTCTTTGAACTTTTCTCCGCAGGAGGCGTGTTGTGATGTCACTCCATTGATTTCCATCTTACGTCCCATTAGAGGTGATGAACCCATGTTTCATCGCCTTTGACTATTCCGACAAAAAACTGTCACGATTAGCCTCGCAATGCGCAAGAGTTCCGCACAGATGGCCCCTCGTTACTTTTTATGGACTTTAGCCAGGCGCGAGGAACTCAGCTGCCACAGACTCCGAGTATCCCAACTGGTAGACGAGTGTGTCAGCACTGAAAAACGAGACATCCAGTTTCACACAGAGATGACTGATTGTGATCCGTCGATAACCTCGAAAGAGAGTGTCCGCTCGTTCGAACATTTCGACAGTTACAGCAGTGTGTGGCCGGCCGACGCGATAGAGATCGAGCCGGTATGCCCTACCTTGTAGCGATGATAACAGACACCTCACCCTACGACACATTGCGCTTTTGTTCACTGCGAAGTCTCCAAAGACATTCTGCAAGCATCTATGAATATCTGTTTTCCGCTAAAACAAACTCAATGTCATCTCTCCTTGGAACGCACATCCGTTACAGACGTTGGAGGCTACGCATGAAATATTCCACGATGCACCAAAACAAATTCTGGCTTTCCTTTCAACCGAAATTCGGAGAGAAAAAAAAAAAGCGTTACTTTACTTAAAATGCGGGTGGCAACTCTATCGTATCATGTAAGTGCAACGTCATCCGTACAGAATGATTGTGGAAGTTAAACAATTTCAATATTTAATACGAAGTTAAGGGCCTTCAACCCAGTACTTGTTGACACTAAATGTGAGCAGTACTATTTAATGTTAAGGATTCCTGCTCCCACCCGGCATTTTTTAAAATCTCTTTTGGTAATTGCGCGAATTATGTGGAAGAGCAGATATTTGTTACAGGGGATTCCTGCTCCCACCCGGTATTTTTTGAAATCTCTTTTGGTAATTGCGCGAATTATGTGGAAGAGCAGATATTTGTTACAGGTTTTGTAAAGGGCCTATTCCGTGTATTGTTATCTATGGCGCCGCTTCATTCCGCAGTTTCACAAAGTTAGAGAGGCAATGAAAGATTTTGATTACAGGCTTTGAAAGAGACTAAACATATTACGATTTGATCAATTTTCGCTGCCATTTGATATAACTAACACCCGCAAGATGCGTAATGTAATAACATTACGATGAATAAAATACCGCCAGACGGTTCAAAGGAAGAATTAATAATTTTCATTCAATTATTAAATTACTCACTACTGATTTTCTGTTTGATAATTGCTATGGTTCTGGTTTGTTCGCCAGCTGACGGTCAAACGCAACAACAAATGTAATCTCCTGCCTTGTAATGAAAACTTCCATTCGTGAAGTAAAAATACAATTCAATTTATCGTTCACTATTAGATCCGCAAAAATATATCGCATTTTACTTGGGCGATATGTTTCCAGTCAACAGTTAAAGAGATAAGTGAGAGAACTGTCGCAGAATCAGCGTAATATTTCACGCTTCCACATTTCTGACGAAAATATTATGCAGAAGATTGTAAAAAAATTAGTATCTTTAACCTGAGGGTGAGTTTGGCTATAGGAAAGATAAGGACACTGAAATGCCTGGGCTAGCGGGGCAGAGCGGATTAGGTTGTGGAAAGGGGCCAAAATAAGTTGCTGTCAGTTGCACTCAAAATACAAACTTTATTCAGCAACACACAGTATTACAACAAGGACGCAAAACACTCCAAACCTTAATCGACCTCCTTTGATTAACTTTAGATCGGCTGAAGACCACACTCAAAATCCAGGACACAAGGCCTAAGCAAGAAATTGAAATACAGGGTTCTTCTGGAGGTTTTACCCAAGAATGTTTTCTAAATCTTCAATCTAAACAGGATGAAGGCCTTAGCAATTTAATTTTAATGGAACTTGGCTGTAGCCCGCATACTAAGCAATAAGAAGAGTTTCAATCAAAAGGCAGAAGGCCTTATATTAAAACATTTCATGCAAAATTCGGCTGAAAGCCCCACAAAAGAATAACAGTCTCATGCCTTAAGGGCAAGACAAGAACATTAATTTAAGAGATATTGATATTCGCCTGAAAGCCACACATCAATCAAATAACTAAAACCCACCAAGACAAGCATGACTCGAGCCAGCCACGGCTCCGACACCATGCGAGGTTTCGCATATTCAGCTTTATAATGGAGGCAGCACTCAAGCAAATTCAAAAGGCATAGAGACGTTCACAGTGCTGTATGTCTCAACCTAGGACAAGCACCTGTCAATGTGAAATAGTGCATGATGTTTGTAACCCACAGAGAATAGGTAACTCTATAGGTAAATACGAGTGATCTGAAAATGTGCAAGACTTAAGGGGAACATGAAGAATGAAAGAGGGAAAGGTAAGGGCTTGAACTCAAAAATAAGGCCTGGAGCAGGGTTGTAAAGTTTCTTCTCTACTGTGAAATCTGTACATCGAATTGACGTAGTTAAGTGGCACAGTGGTAAGATGTTGGACTTATATTCTGCACAATGGCGATTCAAATTTTCCACGTACAGGTCTTCCTTTATTTACCTACCTCACTCAAGGTCGATTCTTCGATTATTGCTATGAAGAGATATCGACAATTTGCTTACCTCCCCCGCCCCCCCCCCCCACCATGCAGGAATATATGTTACCACGTCTTCGCCGGGACGTTGAACTCCTACTTACTATTTTTGCAAATGTGAGAAGAAATGAAGAAGGAAATAAAACAACGTTTCAGGAATGAATTGGAATAAAATTCAGGCTGAGGTGGTATATAGAGCAGGATTCGTTGATGACAGTGCTACACACAGCGAAAGCGAGCGAGCAAGAATTGCTGGAACTTTAGAACGAAATGAAGTCTAATGAGCACAGTAGATAGTCTGAGAGGAAACCAGGGAAATGGGGACTCACCTGGGAACAGCACAAATTATGTTAGCTGTAACTTAAGATCAAAATTTAGGACCAAGTGACCGTATTTGACTATCTTGGAAGAAAACAACAAACAAAAACGGAAAAAGAAGATTAAAATCAGACTAGGACAGGCAAATAGGGCATTACTCATTACAAGCAGCCTGCTAGATCCTGGAGCCTAATATGATGGCTGAATAAGCCAGAAATATTATATAATACAACCATAAGCCTTAATCTAGGAAAGTTCGTCTAGAACACAGATATATGGAAGTGAGTCAGCGACTACAGGAAAACAGAAAAAGTTGAGAATAAACTCTTTAAGAAGTGGAATTATAGAAGAACGCTGAAAATCGGCTGAACTCGTAAGAAAGGCTGAGGTCCTTCAAAGAATAATCGAATAAAATGGGAGAAGATTATAGGGCAGCATCCAGCAATAGTTTCTACTGTGCGACAGGTTGCCATAGAGAGAGAAACTGTAGGGGAGGTCACAGATAGGCACATCTCCGTCAAATTAATCAGGACTCTGGGTTTAAATGCTACTCTGATATGAAGAAGTTGGTACCGCAAAGGAAATTGCAGGACTACTGATTTCGAAAAGAACTGGAGAAGCTTCAGCTCAGCTAGAAGGGAGACAGACATCACATTGACTACAGATTTATTTGTAAGTAACTCTGGGGTTTCCGACGACGGCTGCACGAAAACTACAAGACATACATAGAAATACGTATCAGTGGCTAGAAAACATCTCTCCACGTTTTAAGTAACGTTACAGTTGCTCAATATGGGCATCGTTTGTGGTGACATGGGAGACTAGTTACATGAGAAGACACGGCAGCCCCCCTGCGTTGTAAGTCTGTTCAATAGGTTGCCTACGTGCAGGCACGAACTAATTCGATCTGACGATATAGAAAGGATGATTTGTCTGTACATTCTAACTCACCTACCCTCTAGAGCAACTACGCCATGGTGAATATTACGAATCGAAACTTGGAGAACGTACCATTTCTTTTCATCCTTCGTAATTTTCGCGCTATCGTCTTCTGAAAGCCAGGAGGTAATTGTGAACAGCCTTGTATAGTTTACCAAAATTTTACTTAGTGCAGATACTGTATTAACAGCCGTTGTGTGTGACCGCGCTAAACGAGAAGAAATGTCGTGTTGCTAGGGCCTCCCGTCGGGTAGGCCGGTAACCCGAAGCCAATCTTTTTAGTTAATGCCACTTTGGTGACTTGCGTGTCCATGAGGATAACACGATGATCAAAACAACACCACGCCCACTCCCCGAGCAGCCACAAATCTCCGACCTAGCCGCGAATCGAACCCGGGACCCCTGCACGGCGTTCTGCCCAGCTGACCACTTTTTTCCCGTTGTATTTCGTCGTAGCGGACGTCACATGATATCCGTTGAAGTTCGTTGTTCATCCCTTCCATCAGTTTTATAGGTCAGCGACCAGCCAGCTCTCTGACCGAACACACTGAGCTACCGTGCCGGGGACCACACTTCTATGGAGGCAGACAAACGACGGAGGGTACGTGAAGCTGCGAATAGTGCCCTGTTTGCGTACATACTCCTATACACTGTAATAAAGCCAGTGGTAAGTAAATAACTAAAATAATTTTTATAGAGAGTAGCTTGGACATGGTGATAACTCAAATAGGTAACAGCGACATATGATAATAAAGAAACTTTCACTCGGTGATAGTAGTAGATTATGGTCACAACATGTCAATGGCTGAAGCACCTAGGTTGAGAAGAATAGCATTGTTACATTGCGAATATCGCCTCGCAATGAAGACGATCATTTTCCTTTTGAATTATGGGATTTCAATAATTTGTTTATATTTCTTGTTCTTATAACAAAGCTATAATATAGAAGATGAATCGTTTCGTGGGCCAGTGTTGAAGACCTGGATATAACAATAACAAAACCATAGTAATTTCCAAAGTATCCTTAATTAATTTTTTATGCTTGTTGAAAATTCAAAACGATGCTGCGGTTTGTCGAGAGGGGATTTCAGTTCCACTTCAGGCTTGCCTTTTATTTACAAAGGAATATTAAAATTAAGACGAGATACAGATAAAAAGCAGGGTTCCGGAATTACGAACGAGGCATTCCTTCCTTAAAAATAATTTTTTGCTACGCTGTCGGTATTTGCTCAGTTTTCTCATTGGTATTCTCAGAATTTCCTCTCGGAAAGAGATTTTTTACATCACTTTTTGTAGGAAAGTCAAGGGCTGTTTACATGCAGCATATTTTGTTTTAAGGTACAAAGGGCACCGTCGCAATATCATAAATCCAATAAATCTGTAATTACGTTGAACGACAAGCTGCCTGATATTAAATTTCGATATTCTGAGAACATATAAACTTACAAATTTAAATTTGGTTAATGATCCCAATTTTAGTGCTTTTAGCATCAATTTTTACTGTTATGTCTCCCTCTACAAAGAATTAATCTGATACTAAAGACACATAAAATCTTTAATTACACTGAATACATTTGATTTATTCAATTTTCGTACGTTAATAACAATTTCTTGGTCTCACACTAAGAGATACCGGTGAAGCTGCGTCGTTTCCAATTTCGATAAACGATCGCAGTACCAAATGTGTTCATTCACTCAAATATGTTACGTACTGAAAGACAGTGTCCTGGTTTCGTTTACTGTTGTGAATAAATTAAACTGGCTTCATTCCAGGTAAAATCGTGGTGAAAGTAAATATTACATAAATGAATGGGACATACTGCTGAAGGCTTGAGAAGGTGACTTAATTTTAGAAAGATATTTCATTTTTAATTTAGATAAGAATGTCTTCACTCAAAAAACTATGACATGTGGCTGGCGAAGAGTTCTCGGGCTTCCTGCCGGGTGGCGGTGTCTTCAAACTGCGACGTTTCGACGAGTGACATACTCATCATCTTCTGGCGAAGTCTATGACATGTTTATAGCTCACATTAACGTTTGTAGTAGTGATTATTAGAAGTAAGAAAGAACTACAATAAGAAAGTGAATCGGATGACTTAAAAAGAGATACATAGATTTCTTACAAGATCTTATCACACATAAGGTGACTGAAACACGTAACACTTTAAAAGATAGTTGAGTGATAACAACAGCACACTTTAAGACTTTTGTCAATTATGTAGCACGCAAATTATCAGTAGTTTTATAATAGCTATGTTTCATTAATTACAGTCTATAGTGCTTAAGAACTAAAGTGCTCTGAACTGCTGCTATTTATCATCAAATGAATACTTCTCACGAAGGTGAAGTCAGTCGGTCACAAACCTGTAAGCTTAATAATGCAATATCAATCAATTTAAACAGGAAGCGAAAGAAAGTACTTAAGAGATACTACTTAACACAATACAATTATTTCGTTGTCTGTCCTGTTGCTAGAACAATTCACAACAGCTGTAGTAAATGCCGAGTTATAGCTTCTTCGGGTCCACTTTTTTTTTTATAGTACCCTCTAGTTTCTTGGCAAATATCTCTGCATTCTCCTCGTTATCGACAGGACCATGCATACTCAATCATCTGTCGGAGCGAACGTGACAGCTATTTCTACAGTTAGATGCCCCTCCTAACAACACAGTTTTTTAAGCGAGTTACTCGCGGAGGGGAAGCGAGAAATTGACATAAGGGGAGCGGTAGTGAATGACAACTGCCGTGATCTTTGTTTTAACGTTTTCGTATTTACAATGGTTTCGCGCATCAGAGATGTAAATTCGTATCTTCCATGGGAATCACCTACCAGGTGTCACTCCTTACCATTCAGCCACACATTCGCCTTGCTCCTCCACTCTCTTCTTCTACTCTTTCGAGTTTCAAAAGGATTAAATGCAATTTAAAGGAAATAGAGATCAGAATTAATTTGTCTATCGATTGCAGTGACATGTAGTTGTTGCAAGATACGCTTTAAAATAACGGGCTGCAGCATATGCAAGCAGAACTCTCCATTTTCGCCACATGTTTATCACATTCTCTGCCTGACGCCAGAATAAGACTGGAATTATCCTCCTAGTTAACCTACTATAGATGGTAAAGAACAGGATGTCACTGATACCAATATCAACAGTGGAAAGACAATGAAACGTG
Organism: Schistocerca nitens; assembly: GCF_023898315.1. Lineage (NCBI taxonomy): Eukaryota > Metazoa > Arthropoda > Insecta > Orthoptera > Acrididae > Schistocerca > Schistocerca nitens. Next base: position 359,818,176 of record NC_064619.1, on the reverse strand, counting down.
CTTCGAAGCTAACACTGTGGAAACAACGTTAGAGATTAATGGCTGTGCGGGTTCAGAACGTTACCTGAAATGCTAGTGCAGATATGTCAATTTCCAATTCATAGAACCCGTTGTCGTTTCCAGTTTTACTGGCCACCAACAAACACATCTCACACAAAATAGCTTTGGCTTTTATTTTGAACTAAGGTTGACTTCTGAGTAAAGTATGGAAGTAAAATCATTCAAGTAATGCTCTGTAAGTAACTCTGTGAAAAAGATATAGAGCATCGCGGGTAGCCGTGCTGTCTGGGGCGTCTTGTCACGGTTCGCGCGGCTCCCACCGTCGGAGGTTCGAGTCCTCTCTCGGGCATGGGTGTGTATGTTGTCCTTATCGTAAGTTAGTTTAAGTTAGATTAAGCAGTGTGTAAGCCTAGGGACCTTTGACCTCAGCAGTTCGGTCCCACAGTCCTTACCACAAATTAAAAAAAATTAAGAAAGACGTAGACATTAATTACAGTTCGATGTCTAGCGCTCAGACAAACAGTACACCCTGGCCTGCCACAACAACTAAGTACTTTCTGACAGCAATGTACTGTAAGAAGTGAGAAAAAGAGATTTGCGGTAATGCTGTGGCCGATATCTCCATTAGAGCAAAATCATTAAATTGCGACTTCTATACAGTGCGCTGTGCTTTACGAGGTCGCGGTGAAAATTAATGCGTCCCGTTGTTTATTTATATGAAAAGTCTTAAAGTTTATTAAAGAAAAACGATCATTATTAACATGATACATATTTATTGTTTGTGTCTACATATTTACTTCCGAACACCGTAACCCCGACGACGAATACATTTCTCTCAACGAGAGACCAGTTTGTTGATACGTCTTTGTAGAATGTTTAACTTTGTTGACGGAGGCACGACCTCGTCGCTGCTTGCACCGCTTCATCACTATCCACGTGAACTCCTCAAGAGAGTTCCTTGAGTTTAGGAAACAGATGAAAATCGGATGGGTTGAAGCCGCGAATGTATGGAGGATGACTGATGACAGGGAACCCAAGGCATCGGATTGTTGCAGACATCGCGGCAACCGTCCGTGGTCTGGCATTGCCAGGCTGACGGAGAGGTTTTCCATGTATGGACGTACTCTTCGAATTCGAAACTCGAATCCAGCATGCTGTTATTTAAAATGTCCTAAGAGTTTTCACACAAGAAAATTCGGAGGCACTGCTTTTCAGCACGCCCTCGTAGTTACAGTTTGTCCTTGTAAACAGTTTTTCTTGTTATCATGATTTCCACCTACGCTATACGTAGAGCACTAAGGTTTGTTGGAGACTCTGTTGGAAAAATGCACGCCCTCAAATTCTCGGTTCACTCGCGTTTTTCCTGAACTCGGAAAATAACAGGCATTTCCTTTACGCAGGTTGTGTTGTTGTTGTTGTTGTTGTGGTCCTCAGTCCTGAGACTGGTTTGATGCAGCTCTCCATGCTACTCTATCCTGTGCAAGCTTCTTCATCTCCCAGTACCTACTGCAACCCACATCCTTCTGAATCTGCTTAGTGTATTGATCTCTTGGTCTCCCTTTACGATTTTTACCCTCCACGCTGCCCTCCAATACTATATTTGTGATCCCTTGATGCCTCAAAACATGTCCTACCAACCGATCCCTTCTTCTAGTCAAGTTGTGCCACAAACTTCTCTTCTCCCCAATCCTATTCAATACATCCTCATTAGTTACGTGATCTACCCACCTTATCTTCAGCATTCTTCTGTAGCACCACATTTCGAAAGCTTCTATTCTCTTCTTGTCTAAACTGGTTATCGTCCATGTTTCACTTCCATACATGGCTACACTCCATACAAATACTTTCAGAAACGACTTCCTGACACTTAAATCTATACTCGATGTTAACAAATTTCTCTTCTTCAGAAACGATTTCCTTGCCATTGCCAGTTTACATTTTATAACCTCTCTACTTCGACCATCATCAGTTATTTTACTCCCTAAATAGCAAAACTCCTTTACTACTTTAAGTGTCTCATTTCCTAATCTAATCCCCTCAGCATCACCCGATTTAATTTGACTACATTCCATTATCCTCGTTTTGCTTTTGTTGATGTTCATCTTATATCCTCCTTTCAAGACACTGTCCATTCCGTTCAACTGCTCTTCCAAGTCCATTGCTGTCTCTGACAGAATTACAATGTCATCGGCGAACCTCAAAGTTTTTACTTCTTCTCCATGCATTTTAATACCTACTCCGAATTTTCCTTTTGTTTCCTTTACTGCTTGCTCAATATACAGATTGAATAACATCGGGGAGAGGCTACAACCCTGTCTTACTCCTTTCCCAACCACTGCTTCCCTTTCATGCCCCTCGACTCTTATAACTGCCATCTGGTTTCTGTACAAATTGTAAATAGCCTTTCGCTCCTTGTATTTTACTCCTGCCACCTTCAGAATTTGAAAGAGAGTATTCCAGTTAACGTTGTCAAAAGCTTTCTCTAAGTCTACAAATGCTAGAAACGTAGGTTTGCCTTTTCTTAATCTTTCTTCTAAGATAAGTCGTAAGGTTAGTATTGCCTCACGTGTTCCAACATTTCTACGGAATCCAAACTGATCTTCCCCGAGGTCAGCTTCTACCAGTTTTTCCATTCGTCTGTAAAGAATTCGCGTTAGTATTTTGCAGCTGTGACTTATTAAACTGATAGTTCGGTAATTTTCACATCTGTCAACACCTTCCTTCTTTGGGATTGGAATTATTATATTCTTCTTGAAGTCTGTGGGTATTTCGCCTGTCTCATACATCATGCTCACCAGATGGTAGAGTTTTGTCATGACTGGCTCTCCCAAGGCCATCAGTAGTTCTAATGGAATGTTGTCTACTCCCGGGGCCTTGTTTCGACTCAGGTCTTTCAGTGCTCTGTCAAACTCTTCACGCAGTATCTTATCTCCCATTTCATCTTCATCTACATCCTCTTCCATTTCCATAATATTGTCCTCAAATATATCGCCCTTGTATAAACCCTCTATATACTCCTTCCACCTTTCTGCTTTCCCTTCTTTGCTTAGAACTGGGTTGCCATCTGAGCTCTTGATATTCATACAAGTGGTTCTCTTCTCTCCAAAGGTCTCTTTAATTTTCCTGTAGGCAGTATCTATCTTACCCCAAGTGAGACAAGCCTCTACATCCTTACATTTGTCCTCTAGCCATCCCTGCTTAGCCATTTTGCACTTCCTGTCGATCTCATTTTTCAGACGTTTGTATTCCTTTTTGCCTGCTTCATTTACTGCATTTTGATATTTTCTCCTTTCATCAGTTAAATTCAATATTTCTTCTGTTACCCAAGGATTTCTATTAGCCCTCGTCTTTTTACCTACTTGATCCTCTGCTGCCTTCACTACTTCATCCCTCAGAGCTACCCATTCTTCATCTACTGATTTCTTTCCCCCATTCCTGTCAATTGTTCCCTTATGCTCTCCCTGAAACTCTCTACAACCTCTGGTTCTTTCAGTTTATCCAGGTCCCATCTCCTTAAATTCCCAACTTTTTGCAGTTTCTTCAGTTTCAATCTGCAGTTCATAACCAATAGATTGTGGTCAAAATCCACATCTGCCCCTGGAAATATCTTACAATTTAAAACCTGGTTCCTAAATCTCTGTCTTACCATTATATAATCTATCTGATACCTTTTAGTATCTCCAGGATTCTTCCAGGTATACAACCTTCTTTTATGATTCTTGAACCAAGTGTTAGCTGTTATTAAGTTATGCTCTGTGCAAAATTCTACAAGGCGACTTCCTCTTTCATTTCTTCACCCCAATCCATATTCACCTACTATGTTTCCTTCTCTCCCTTTTCCTACTGACGAATTCCAGTCAGCCAGGGCTATACGGAAATCGCTTGAGGAGTACCCTCAGTCTGTGAGTTGTATAAATTTTGTTCTATGTTTCTTCATGTCAGTTTGTCGTTTCAGAAACAGTACAGTAATGTATTGTCATGTATACACCGTAGACTGCCAACAACGAAATCTTACCAAAAAGTAAGATTCACGTGAAACAAGCTGCACTTTTTCATAGAAACTGGAATTGGCACAGTTGAAGTTGATGTAGAAACTTAAAAAAAGAAAAGCTATCTACAGCCGATGTCACATAAGTAATTCGATAACCGGCTTCCATGGGCTTTGTTATCATTTTCGTGTCCGTAACGCAATGCAGGTACATATAAATTATCTCCTATCATGATTATTCATGATGTAACATTTGAGAAAAAAGTATGGCGCACAGAACAGGAAACAACGTAAGCTTAGACATTTAATACTTCACATAATACATCCATGTTTTCATTTATGTTCCAAGGCACTTCAAAAGGTATAAAATATGTCTATAATAATTAATACTTCTCGTGATTCTTTTATAAACATTACATCTTGAATTCAGCCATTTAACCGGACACAATTGCCATATCATCTTATTACTCTGGGAACTGGTGGGAAGTAAAATCTCTAAAAGACAGAGTAATTTGACTTACCTACAGTATTTTTATCCTTGTAAAACTCCATGTCACAAGGATTGCCATAATAGAATTCTACGGTATAATTGTATATTCTTCATTAAATGTCAGAAGATCCAAACTGATTAGCATGATTTGAGTAGTGTGTGTTCGTCTTCTCAATTTTGTTTCGTCCACTCAATTTGTTTATGTTAGGTTTTGCCATACGAGCCTCCACAAGTGATGTGTTGTTGTAAATGCATTGGTTTATGTTTTTTACCGTGTTATATTGCATAAACTTCGTTCATCTCCTTGCCTTCTACGTTAACACATAGTTTACACTTGTGCTTTTGGCGCTTTACTTCACGATAGTCTACTTATGTCGTTCTCATTTGAACATGAAGTTACCTTATTTGTATTGCGATATAATAAGAACTTAACAGAGCTTTCTATTGAAAGGTGTGTTTATATGCTTGTGTCATTTTATAATTCCTTTCAGACGCTACTATACCATGTCATACAATTTTTTATTCACATATATGTAGACGAGATATGTCATCATGTTATGTTATACTCCACCCGACTCTGTTCTATACTATTGTTATGTCTGTTATAATATTACAGTTACCCCACATATTTCCAACTGTAAGGACCTGTTGCGATTTGTTGTCTAAGATAACTGCAATTTTGTGTTCTTAATATGTCGAGACTTTTTGGTATTGAATTATGCCCCTCGTAGACTGGTACTTTTAATTGCTCTCCTACAGTTACCTGTTGGAAAAATAGTATGCATTCCAAGTTGTCACTTTGTTGAGATTTTTATTCTTAAGCTACCTGGGTTACCCGGTTTTGTTCATCGAGTTGATGTGACATCTTGTGGTAGTTGGAATAGAAACGGTCAAAATATTTTTATTGAAAACATAATCTAACTATATACAGCACTTCTTCAGGTGTAGGGGTAGAAAGCTTTTATTGAAAAAATATTCTACCTATTTACAATACTTGTTTATAAACAATATTTTTCATTTTGTTTTCCGGGGTGTACCAATTTTTAGAATTTATTACTCGAGAGCAAACTACGCTTAGTTGGCCGTGAGAGAAGTAGGTGTTTTGTAGACTGATACCGCAGTATTTTAAAGACAGTCCTTGCCGCTTGTTAACGGTAAATCTGTAATCTCATTGATTGGAAATTTCCGTCTTTTAAATTTGAATGGCAGTTCATTAGAGATAAGTGGTATTCTGGGGACAAATAGCGTGTCTCCTTTGTGTTTTTTCAGTCATAATTACGGCTTCAGTTATGTTATTCGATAACTGTTTGATGATCATCCTTGTTACATTGCTTAGTTTTGGTGAGTTGAGATTCCTGTGTAGTATGATCGGAGACCCAATTTTAAGTCGAAGGCAGCGTGCAAGCATTCTTTGCTATTTGCAAGGCGTTTAGAAATTCTGTAGGGAAGTTGACACATTCTTCAACGTTTACCATTGCGTCGATCGATTTGTGCATTCTCTCTTCACCGGGAATTTTCTTTTGATTATTAAATTTGATATCGACGCTAATAATGCTTTCAGTTCCCGAAATTGCCCTTTCAAATAGCTTGTCCGGATCGGTAAAGTTGTGAACAATGTTTGAAATAAGTTTGGTCATGACTTTGTTTTCAGCAGTGGCTATGTTTCAGAAAACAGTGTTGAGTTTAATGATGCTGGTCGTCTGTCAATAGGATATGTGCCTTCGCCTATTTTTAAAATTTGTTCAACAAAATGTGCTGTTGTTTTTTCTTTCGATAATTCAACTCTCACATTTTTTTGTTAGTCGCAGCATCTGATAGCACCTTTTTGTGGTGTTTGTATCCCAAACTGTACTGGGTGTGGTTGTTTATTGCTATACATTAATGTTCTGTGCGAATAAGTGTTTCATTGAAGATGTCGTCCTTGAATTCGATGGTAATTTCAGGATGAGTTTGTCAGACTTGGTACAGTATGTCATAACTCATACTCTCTTTGAAGGAGTCCCATAGCTGTTTGGGATTCTATGGGTTACATGATGTTAAAATTATGGCAAATAAGTCTCTCGTTTGTTCCTCTGAGGTTCTAAGGAAGGCTTCTTCTAGTGTTAATCCCCAGAGGTTTTCGTTTTCCCGTAGATCTAAGCGCTGGCATGCTTACCTGTACATCTGGCATAGGTAACCGTCAACGATCTTGAGATCTGTGAGAATTAGAGTGTATGTTCGATTGTCTTTGATCAATAAGCGGTAAGCATAGAATTCCTTTTAACGGACTTTTTTGTTTTTTTCTATGCCTGTTTCAGGTTGGATTTTATTCACATTAAAATGATATCCGTCCTCTGCGTGGAGAAATATGAATCGGTATTCGAGGGCATCACATGAACTGTGTATCTCTGAAATGCATTGTAGCCCTTCTCTTTTTCGTTGTACAATTATGTCACGCCTTATGTTTTCACTGTCTGCAAAACGGACGGCCACTTAGTCTATCTGAGGTGTGTTAAATCGACGTTCGTTTTCTCAGTGTGGTGTTTTGTTGGCTAGAATTATAACTTTGTAGTCATCAGAAATCATTCGGTGTAATGCTGTTTTGAATATTTGAAGCAGCTGATTGTATTCATGTAACGTGCTCTGTATGTCTCGGACTACTACTCGCCTCAACCCAATGATATTTGTGCATTGTTGATCAATTTCTGTTTCTTCATTTCCAATGAAATATGCTTACAGAAACTTACTGTCTTTGTATATTTTGATAGCTTTGTCTTTGGATGGAAGAAAAATAATCGATTTCATCTCTGTCAGTGTCTATCACAGTGACACCAAAAGAAGTCATTTGTAAGCAGGCGCTGTACGCTTTTATATTTTGAAGAATGTGTTTTGATTCTGAAGCTCTTCCCCGTCCTCTAATGTAAGAATTCCTGCGGTGCTTCCATTGGTGGTAATCGAGTTTTTCCATCTCTTCAACAGAATCCTGCTGATTCTCTACTGAATTTCTTCGCATTGCAGAACTGGCAGATGTTATCCATTTTCCAAATATGGTTCTGTTTGCTATATTATTTTGTCGGCTCTTAGCGGAATGTTTCATTTGGTTAGGTGGTACTATTTACTTGTCCTCGTCCGCGCTTCTTTCGTGGCTGGTTTGAGTTCGCAGTCTTTTAATATAAGATTCTGTCGCAATTCTTGATTTTCATTCGGTTCATTTCGTTGTCCTTCGCTTTCTCTGTTTCGCATTTTCGTTCGTTGCGAACTTAAAGAGCTTCGTGCTCTTCGCCTGTTTCGATTTTTCGCTATTCTTTTTGTTTTCGCCGTTTTACTTCAGAATTGGCAGGACCTCCTCCTCTTTTACAATCTCCTCCTCTTTCACGTTTGGACATTGTATAAAGTAAACACATAAAAAAGATTTGCGTCACCTCAGTTCCGAGACTTCCGGAAGCTGTACAGAAAATTGGAATAGAGATAAACATATCATTTGCGCCCTTTTTATTGCGCATGAAAACCACACATTGCATTTCGTGCCACCATACAGCGAGACCTTCAGAGGTGGTGGTCCTGATTGCTGTACACACCGGTACTTCCAATACCCTTTGGCACGTCCTCTACCATTGATGCATTCCTGTATTCGTCGTGGCATACTATCTACAAGTTCATTAAGTCGCTGTTGGTCCAGATTGTCACACTCCTCAACGGCGATTCGGCGTGGATTCCTCAGAGTGGCTGGTGGGTCACGTCGTCCATAAACAGCCCTTTTCAGTCTATCCCAGGCATGTCCGATAGGGTTCTTGTCTGGAGAACATGCTGGCCACTCTAGGCGAGCGACGTCGTTATCCTGAAGGAAGCCATTCACAAGATGTGCACGATGGGGCGCTAATTGCCGTCCATAAAGACGAATGCCTCGCCAATATGCTGCCAATATGGTTGCACTACAGGACGGAGAATAGCATTCACGTGTCGCACAGCCTTTACGGCGTCTTCCATGACCACCAGCGGCGTACGTCGGCCCAACATAATGCCACCCCAAAACAGAACGGAACCTCAACCTTGCTACACTCGCTGCACAGTGTGTCTAAAGCCTTCAGCCTGACCGGGTTGCCCCCAAACACGTCTCCGACAATTGTCTGGTTGAAGGCATATGCGACACATAAAGGTGAAGAGATCGTGATTCCAATCCTGAGCGGTCCATTCAACATGTTTCTGAGCCCATTTGTACCGCGCTGCATGGTGCCGGGGTTGCAAAGATGAACCTCGCCATGGACGACGGGCGTAAAGTTGCGCATCATGCAGCCTATTGCGCACAGTTTGAGTCGCAACACGACGTCCCGTGGCTGCACGAAAAGCATTGTTCAACATGGTGGCGCTGCTGTCACGGATCCTGGTAGCCATAATCCGTAGGTAGCGGTCATTCACTGCAATAGTAGCCCTTGGGCGGCCTGAGCGAGGCATGTCATCGACAGTTCCTGTCTCTCTGTATCTCCTTCATGTCCGAACAACATCGCCTTGTTCATTTCGATACACTTGGACACTTCCCTTGTTGAGAGCCCTTCCTGGTACAAAGTAACAATGCGTACTCGATCGAACCGCGGTATTGATCGTCTAGGCATGGCTGAACTACATACAACACGATCTGCGTACCTACTTCCTGGTGCATTGACTGGAACTGATTGACTGTCGGACCCCCTTCGTCCAATAGGCGCTGCTCATGCATGGTTGTTTACATCTTTGGGAGGTTTTAGTGACATCCCTGAACAGTCAAAAGGACTGTGTCTGTGATACCATATCCACAGTCAATACCTATCTTCAGGAGTTCTGGGAATTGGGGTGGTGCAAAACTTTTTTTGATGTATGTATAAATCAGATCACCTTTTTACTAACAAACACACTAATGACACTTGACACACTTTATTTTCGATTCACATTTAATCACTGTGTCACTTTGACTACTCACATTTCAGTGTTTGTCTTTATTCAGCCACTGTACTACTTTTTCGGTTTCTCTACTCGTCACTGATAAGAAACTTTCGAACCCAAGAGGGGTCTTGCTTTATATGCCACTACCAATGGGTAGCCCCACCACTGGCGAGTTTCCGCGCATACCAAAAGGGCTTCGAATGGTCCAAGATGTTTCAGAATATTCCACAACATGCTAGAGTGTTCAGATATGTTCCATAGTATCTAGGATATTCCGGGATGTTCCCGAACATTCTGGAATCATTCCGAATGTTCCAGACTATTCCAGGACGTTCCACAACATCCCGGATCATTGTGGAACCGGAACATCCTGGACTGTTATTGAATGCTCTCGAATACCCTCGAATGTTCTCAAATACTCTAGAATCTTCTGGATTGTTCTAGAAATCTCTAGACGGTGAAACTTCCCAGCCCTTATATCTTCAAAAGCACACCCTTCATGTGCAAACGGGAACCTTCTTCATGGATGTGGGATACGGGGATACCACAGCATATAACTCCCTTGATCGTACCGGGACTCGAGTCTGAGTTTTAGCTGCAAGAACATTGTACACTTAATTTTATAGTATATATTGCGTTCTGCCCCTGCATGTTCTTACCTTAAAAAGGAGCGCAACTGCCACCTGCATTACATAAAGTTGTCACCTTGCTGAGAACCTTATTCTTAAATTTTTGTTCCTATATGCTACTAGCTTAAAAAGCAGCTCTGTAGCCACTTACATTAAATAAGTGATATGTACTCATTGTCTTTTTGTTATAGGTCACATATTCCTACTTATGTGGTAATTACTGTGATATGCTTGTGTATATATTCTATGAAAAACAGACTTGATCACGATTTATTTATTACGGTGACCGGTTTCGACCACTACTGTAGTCATCTTCAGACCAATGTTTAAGAACGTCCTTCTGCTGGAGAATCACTACTCCACTTTGAATAGTGATACTCCAGCAGAAGGAGATTCTAACTCATTGGTCTGGAGATGACCACAGTAGTGGTCGAAACAGGTCTCCATAATAAATAAATTGTGATCAAGACTGTTTTTGATGATAAATATTTGTAATGCATTGATCACTGTCACTTCCATAATTTATTCAAAAGTAATTGTCTATATATGTTCATAGGATGAGGTGCAACTTGCTTAACACCTACGTATGCACAGCAGAATAGAAACTGCACCTTTCTGTAGCAATTATTTGTGAGTTCATATCTGTCCAAGGAAGGGGTTGATTTTACTTCTAATGTTGAAAATCACGTCTTTGCAGCTTCACCACGATCGCTATATAATGTATTCGTTCTGAGCTATTGCACATTGCCTTCGTAAATACTTATACCTCAATGCTTTAATATTCTGTGAAGGATGGAAAGACTTACTATGCAGATTGTTGGTACCTAACGAATATACGCACTGCAAGTTCGTCACTGTCTGTGGTTTAACTACACAAGGTGCATTTTGACTGTAAACGTTTTATTTCTGATAAACCTTTGGATAAATTGCTACATTTTACCAGCTCATAAGACAACTTGGCGTGAAACTTCAACACGTTTCCTAACAAACGTTTTTGAAGGTATGTAAACGTACAGTTTACTTTTCCGTTTCTTGTAGCGTCAGATAAAAAACTTTTTTCTCAGATATTACGTCACATATCATGATAGGAGATAATTTCCCAGTACATGCACTACGTTGCAGAGCAAAAATGACAGCGAAGCCTGTCGAAACCGGCTGTAGAAAACAAATAAGTATTTATGCGATCTTGGCTATAGAAAGCATTTTACCAAGTAAAGCAAATCGCTCCTTCTCTCTTCTCAACATGAGAAATATCAATCTCAATGGAGAAATATTTGTAGATTTTGTTACGGTATCACGAAATATAGAGAATCTGTTTCGATCCAGTTTTTCGCCTTGTAAATAGACAGTTACTTAGTGATTTTTTTCACGTCTTACTGCCGTTCTGTTGTGAGAAATGGTCGATACTGTCCGTAAGTCCACATCTCAGGAACATGATGAACAGCTGCTTATGCGTTCTCATAAGATAAAGTACTGTGACCGCTCACGGTGTCTTAAGGAAACAATGACTGGTTGTTCGTTGCTCTCTTTTGTTTTTCGTGACAAAGCTAATATTCATAATTCAGCTTGCAAAATTTGTGATACGATATCAGAATTAAGTTCAACCCGTGCTCCCCTGACCACTGATTGGCTCAGGACCACTTTATTCACCATGTGATTCAAGATTCCACTCCTAACAAGTTCTTACTCACAACTTTGAAGAGTTTGTAGGCATATATTTTCTCAGCGCCTAAATTTTGAGAAGTATCATTCCTTTATCTGGTGCTGTAATGCTGCAACTATTGAGAAGAGCAGCTAAACTAATTTTTCGAGTAGGTTATCCTGCTTATATTGAACTAGTCGTTACTCACTTATATTTATCTGTTGTCGTCAAGCTGTCATGTGACACGAAATTATCGTGCATTCTGCCCAGTGAGGATGTATGCCCCAAGCCTCGTAACTAAAGTGCACCGCCCTCCTGCTTGCACGTGCTCAATCTCCTTTATGTAGGTGATATAACGCCCCGTACCCCACGGACAATGAGAAAGGGACATGCATTGTTCAGGAACAAATAACGGTCTGCTGTGCATGTTTGAGGATTAATCATTGCACCACGTTACAATTTACAATAGCGACACCATGGTGACACGTTAGTACATCGATGTAGCAATGAATGTCATTTTATTGATAGATAAAAAACAAATAATACGTACCACATGGTATTAAACTGTAACAAGTCAAAAATTTCTTCGATATCTGTTACACAACCACTTTTTGTCTTATGTGTCATATAACACTTATTAATAAGTTCCAACGGATGCTTGCTTGGACTCTCGTAGCTAAACATGGAAACAAATATGTTAATTATAAAACGTGTCCAATAAGGTTTGTTTCCTAGTCGATTTTACAGAAAATTTTTGCTATCTTTTCACAAGACTTCCGTAACAGAATGACCATGTAAAACAGCGTACCTACCTTTAACAACTGAATTTTGCTTATCAAGGAGTTAACCTATATGTTACAGGAAAGTAATTTTCAAAATCAAGTCTCATTGCACGTTAAACATTACTATTCTCGTGTGTGTGCAGTTTCCTGTTACTTCATTTAAGGAACAATACTTGCGTCATTCTGCTTAAAAAGGAAATTTCTGGCCATTACAGAGGCAGTGATAGGTCAATTAGATACTTGTGCGGTATTTAACTAGGCGCGGCTTTTGTAACAGAAGAATAACAGCATTTCATGAAATGGTTTAACCGAGAGATAGAAAAGCAAGTGCCTTAACACCTCGCTATGAGCTACCTCGACATTATTATTTGTCGTATCTCGCCACACTTACCTATACCTAACTAAATATATTTCCTCCGTCCTTCCTACAACATATTCTCCTATCTGCAAGTACTATCGAAGAGTGTCATTCATGTGAAAGTGTCAAAGAAGACTTTATCCAGCAGTTCCCGTAAAGCTGACGATGTTTATGCCAAGTCACCCAATGCGAACGGTTGTTTTACTGAAATCAAATCACAATATCCTAGATACACTGAGATGAAAAAAGTCATGGGATAGTGATATACACATATACAGACGGCAACAGCATCACGTACACAAGGCGTAGACGGACAGTGCATTGGCTGGATTGCACTCACGTGATTCACGGGAACAAGTTTCCGCCGTGATTATGGCTGCAAGACGGGAATTAACAGACTTTCAATGCGGGATGGAAATTGGAGCTATAAACATGGTACAGTCTGTTTCGGGAAACGTTAGGAAATTCAATATTCCGAGATCCACAGTTTTAAGATTGTGCAGAGAATACCCAAATTTCAGACATTACCTCTCACCACGGACAACCCAGTAGCTGACAGACTTCACTTAACAGCCGAAAGCAGCGGCGTTTGCATAAAATTGTCATTGTTAACAGACAAGTAGCACTGCGTGAAATAACAGCACGAATCAATGTTGGACGTACGACGAACGTACCCGCTAGGGCAGTGCTGCGAAATCTGGCGTTAATGGGCTATGGCAGCAGACGACCGACGCGAGTACCTTGCCTAACAGCGTGACACCGTCTGCAGTTTCTTTCCTGGGTTCGTGACCATCTAGGTTATGATCCCAGACGACTGGACAACCGTGGCCTTGGCTGATAAGTCCCTATTTCAGTTAGTAAGAGCTGATGGTAGGGTTCGAGTGTGACGCAGACTAAACGAAGTTATTGACCCGGGTTGTCAACTTCACTGTGGAAGCCGGTGAGCGGTCCATAATGGCGTGGACTGCGTTTGCATTGATTAAACTGGGTCCTCCGGTCCTCCTGAATCGGTAAGCGACTGTCATAGTTTATGTGCGACTACTTGGAGACCATTTGCTACCATTCATTCCCAAACGAAGATAGAATTTTTATGGATGACAATACACCATGGCACCGGGTCATAATTGTTAGCGACTGGTCTGAAGAATGTTCTGGACTATTCGACTGACAGATCTGGCCACCCATATCGCCCGTCATGAATCTGATCTAACATTAATGAGACGTAATCCAGAGGTCAGTTCGTGCACAAAATCTTGCACCAGCAACACTTTCGCAATTATGGACTGCTATAGAACTTGTTTCCATATTTCTGTAGGGGACTTCCAATGAATCGTTGAGTTCACGCCACGTCGTGCTGTCGTACTGTGCCAGGCAAAAGGAAGGCTGGCAATTTGATATTACTTTTTTCACCTCATTTATATATGAGACAAGTCGAAAGATAAAGACTTTTTTTTGAAAATAAACAATTTATTGGGAAGATAACAGTGGAAGTTACTTCATTTCTCAACATGGAAAGCTATGTGGTATCGCGCACAACCGTTTCTGCTCCGCCCGCACGACCTTGTTATCCGATGAAAGCGTAGTTTCATTCAGGCGCCCTTAATTGAGCCTAAAACTTGAAAATTACTTGGAGCTAGGTCTTGATCCTGACTTCGGTGCTCAAGCAGCGCAAAACCAATGTTTTGAATGCACTGCATTTTCTCCTCAACTGGATGGTTGTGACCATCAGCCTTAAGCAAGTTCACACTCTACGAAAGCTTGTCTCTCGTCGTCGCTTTCATTTTGATATTTCTCAATAGCTCACAGTACCTGTCTCATTTCATTAGATCCTTTGAAGTCTAATGACTCATATAAAAACCACTGCCCTCATTAACTTTGTTGCAGAAAGGTCTTAAATTTTTACCGTAGGTGATAATAGATGTTTTCACACACTGCTCTTTCGCTTACTCTGTGATACTTAGTGACAGTTCCACGCCTGTTGAACAGTTACTACGTGACTGAGATTGTCAACTCCTTCCACTTCAGAGCTCATTAAATGTGATTCTGATATTTTCAAACGTTTCTGTTCGTGTTCGTTAGTTGACGTACACACAAGGAGCACGTACACTGTGATAGTTTAGAGATTCATGGGTGATTAGAAATATTGAAACATTGTAATGTCTATTGAACTCACGTGCTATATCACTAATTCTGGTACGATACAGATCATTAATCATTCGCTTGACTGTCTCTACGTTCGCCTCCGCTGTCTAAGTGGATTGCCTAAACAGAAGGCTTTTATCGCAATCAGATAAACAGTCATGTGGCTATATAAACTTTTCCACAAAATTAATTCATTTTATTCTTCTCTGGTCCGCAGACGGATCAGTCATCTTGAAAATATTTCAGCGGCCCATCGGAGTGCTGTTCTCAGGTGACAACGCTGTTTTTTTAACAAATAATTTTTTAACCTAAGGGTAGTATTCCACTTTTAAAGTGACTTATCGGTTCATAAATTTTTCTTTCATTAAGATAACCATCACTGCTGTAGCTACTTTCTTCGAATAATGTTCGTATCTTTAGTCTCTTCTGAGTACTGAACACGAATCACTGGCTTCATATCTTCCTTGTGCATATGGAAAACGAGGTATCACTTTCGAAATGGTCTGAAATGGCGACGAACTTAGCTATTCACTGTATCAACACAGCCACAGTACAAGAACAACAGTGACATTAAAGCTGTCATTGCAGAATCAGTGCTTTCATTCTGTGCAACACAGGTGTTCGCGGAGCAATAACTGATCTACCAAATTTCTGGAGCAGAGCAGCATAAACTTAATTCCTACATCTGTTATACCGTATACCATTCGCCTTTCGGCGGCCTTCAGAGTGAACCGACTCAAGTTACTGTACTCATTCGATCCTTTTATTCAACAGATACACATTCATCTGAGATGTTGATCGACGGCAAACAGTTTGCATAGGTTGTACCTGTGACTAAGTTCTCCTGCCATATGTGAGAAACTGGTCATTTGAAGTAGGTCGGGTTCTCACCAAACACCAAGTTAGGGACTCGTCAACCTCTGACGTAGACGCCAGCACTTTTGGATTCCGGCAAAGATTGCGTGGTGTTTTACAAGACTGGGGTTTACAAGTATCCTGGTGAGCGTGGCCTATCGTACATCGGACAGATGACTCTTGCTGTCAATTAAAGGTGCATGGAACATTGCTGGTACAACTGGATCATACAGCATAATAAATCGGCTGTGTATCGGATGTGCATTGACACCGGTTATTCTGCGTGCTACGAAAATGTCGAAGTTCTAGGTTCAACTTCACATTTTTTGAACTCGGTGGTGTAAGAATCAGTCGAAATTCTAGACCTCAGTTTCTTTCGGCGTATGCAGCGTTCAAATAACTTACGGGAATTCATTCGGCTAACGTCGCCGGTATTTCGACAGGCTTTCAGGCTTAACTGCAGCACGTAAACGCTATGCAAGTGAATTTGAAACCTCTGTTTTGCAAGCTTGCAAGCAGTTCCGGAAAGACAAAACACACACAAAAAAAGGCTCTGAGCGCTATGGGACTTAACGTCTATGGTTATCAATCCCCTAGAACTTAGAACTACTTAAACCTAACTAACCTAAGGACATCACAAAAAACCCAGTCATCACGAGGCAGAGAAAATCCCTGACCCCGCCGGGAATCGAACCCGGGAACTCGGGCGCGAGCACACACACACACACACACACACACACACACACACACGTAAACATTAGCACCACCACACTACCAAAGATGATCGACAGCAGAAAATAGCGATAGTGAAAACTACTAAACAACGGATGAGGTAGCACTAACTCTGACTTCGTTTTCTGACAAGGCAGAGAGCAGGTTACCACAGAGAATTTAAGCAAAGAATAGATCTCGGGCTTTTGCTTAACCTTATCAGACCCTCTGGCTACAATCGTCTACATTAAATATTACTGTGCCCTCGCTACAACAGGAGTATTTTTCCCCAATGGAAATCGGAGGTACACATTTGCGAATGTTCAACATTTTCATCAAGCACAATTGCTGCCAACTGTTAGGGATCAGTATGAAAAAATCAAGAAATCAAAGCAATAGCAGCAGTGCACAGCAGTTCGTGGCTACCAGAACACAGGGATGTGATTGGTTCGTTATATTCCACTGCATTACTGAATACTGTTATCGTTATTTTACATGATAATTATTGAATGACCATGTTACTACACTGCTGGCCTCCGTAAATGCAACACCAAGAAAGACAAGAGGTAGTACAACAAAATTTATTTTGTAGATAACATGTTGACCAAGTATCAAATGATTACGTTTACAGACGTCTGTGACATGTGGTTCCTGCCAGAATCAGTAGCCAGAGTAGCCGCCATTGTTGGAGATCACCGCTGCCACACGTCTCGGCATTGAGTCAAAGAGACGTTGGATGTGTTCCTGGGGTACAGCAGCCCAAGCAGCTTCCACACGTTGCCAAAGATCATCTGGTGTGGCAGCTGGGGATGTAATCTGGGTCACTCGTTGAGCAACCATGGACGACATGTTTTCTATCGGCGAAAGATCCGGAGAGCGAGCCGGCCAGGGAAGCAATTCAATCTGGTTATTGACGAAGAACCTTTGGACAATGCGTGCCACGTGTGGTCGCGCATTAACCTGTTGAAATATGGCTGTGGCCGAGACCTGAAGGTAAGGAAGGATAACTGGCTCCAGCACCTCGGATATGTAGCGCCGGCTATTTAAAGTACCGGCAATGCGTACTAGAGGCGTGCGAGAGTAATATCCAATACCGCCCCATACCCTAATACCCGGTGCAAGACCAGTGTGGCGGTGCATAATGCAGCTGTCCAGCATCCTCTCTCCACGGTGTCTCCACACTCGAATCCGACCATCGTGGTGCTGCAAACAGAAGCGTGCCTCGTCAGTAAAGACAACGTCATTCCATTCTGCCGGCCACATCCGTCTGTCATCACACCATTGGCGACGGAGACGTCTGTGGTTCTGCGTCAATGGTAGACGAAGCAATGGACGTCTTGCGGACAGACCACTCTGCTGTAAACGGCGTCGAATGGTACGTGCAGACACTGGATGATGCGTTACAGACGCAATGTGCTGTGCTATGGTTCGGAATGTCACTGAGCGATCCGTCACTGCCATGCGCACAATTTGCCTATCAGCACGTGCAGTGGTGCACCGAGGTGAACGCGATCGACCACGTCGGTCCGTCGTACCCTCCTGCATCCAAGGGTCACATATCCGCATTACAGTTGTTTGGTTTCGTCCAACATGACTAGCGATTTCTCTGTATGATAATCCACAATCTCGGTAAGCCACTATCCTTCCTCTGTCGAACTCGGATATTTGATCAAACGATGTTCGCTGTTGTCTACGAGGCATAACTGATCGTCTTGTGAAACAACCACAAGGTAAACACACGTGCCGAACGTACACTCGTCGAAATCGCCAAGCCTTAAATGGCGCTATGAGGTGGCGCCACAGGTGCGCGTGATGTGCGTCTGCGCTGAAATTCTAATCAGTTGCATATCTCATCGCTGCAAACCCATGGTGTAAATTTCACTTGATTCGGGTGCTTCCTTCAGGGTGTTGCATTTACGGTGGCCAGCAGTGTATTTACCACAATAGAGAATTTTTCGTAATTATTTGTTACAGTCCATAAAATGAAGCCAAATGTACAAACTACATTTTGAAAAAGGGTCCAAATTTTTCTATAAATCTTGCATGTAAAGTCATTAAATATCACCTAAGAGTATTAGCACATAAACAAAAATTTTCCTTCCTCTAGAAAAAATTTCCAGTCCGAAAGGGTTAAATTCTTCGTGGACTCCTGCTGTCTCTCTTGTCGAAGAACGGAGGGACAGAGCTGTTAGGTAATTTTCACTATTTATTATTTCTGGCGTCGGTCATCTCTGGTTGTGTAGTAGCGCTAATATTTGCAGTGTGCGTGTATGTGTGTGTGTGTGTGTGTGTGTGTGTGTGTTTGTGTGTGTGTTTTATCTTCCCGGAATTGTTAGCAAACTGAAATTCTGAATTTACTTGCACAGCGCTTAGTTGTTGCAGCTTTGCCTTGGATGTAACTGAGGGTCACCTGTCGAAATATCGGCGGTTGTCGGCGGCGTCACCCCGCCCCATTCCCGTAAGTTATTTGAACCTTTCACGAAGAATTTAATTAACAGATACAGCGCTTTCTCAATTGGACAAAGTAAGAAATGCGGCGCTTTCGTTAATAAACTCTCAAAGACGTCGCCGTAGTACAGCTATTAATGATACTTCGATATCCCAGTATGGGTCGACCGGGAAGCCAAAGATTCGACTTATGCTGCAAGTTCTTTGTCTCTTTGCCACCTTTCAGTGTCTTTGGCGCTTGTGTATCTGAGGTTAAAACGGGGGAATGAATACTGTAGCTGCAGCTTGTCGGGTCACACTGGCGGAAAGGCATATAGCCGAAACTCTAGTAGAAGAAGAAATAGAGCCTATGCGGCTTCATTCCCGAGATTTAATGGCTCATCGGCAATTTAAGTTTTGATTTTGAAAAAAAAAATAGGTCTTCACATATTTTTATATTGACTGCTATCATGCTTAGAACGAACGCCAACGGAAGCAAACCGCGGTTAGCGAAACCAGTCTTATCTCACAGGGTCCTGTGAACTGATCCTAGACAACTATTGTACTTCCGTTTGATTTCCCCCGGACAGGTGTAAAATACGTATCCTCCATAAGTAGGCATTAGTTCATCCCACTAACTGGTGACTTCCACTGACGCGTCAGATTACCTGAGACGAGTGGAACCGCGGCCACTGGATGCGGCTGCAGCGGTGTGTGGTTAGGCGCGGGGTGGTGGTGGCGAGGACAGCCGAACAACGCCGGCCGTAGCGTAGCCTCCGCCCTTGCAGTAGGGCGACCTAAGCCGGCTCCCCCGTGTTTCCGTAAACTACATAATCGGATGCCGAAGCCCTACCGCACCCTGGGCCTAGAGCGCGGCTTGCTTCCACTAACAGTTCGAGTCCAGTCTTAAGGCGGCCCATAAAATGTGAAATGGGATTATGTAGCCTGTTGAGTTACTGACGACGACATAGCATAAAAACGCGTAGTCACATACAAAATATCCCAATGAAGTAACATAAAAATGCATAGTCAGATACAAAATATCCCGAATAGTTGTTGAAAATACTATAGACGGCACAATACATTGACGTAACAAATACTCAAATACGAGAAGTTTGTGAAAACAGGACTAACTCACGTGCAGTTATCTTGAGACACTGTGCCAAATTATTACGTGTAACGATGTTCATCTGCCATTGATGTCCTTGACAGAAAATAACGGCATGTTTGGCTGTAAAAATGCAGCTGGTGCTGTGGGAGAAGATATTTGCATTAATCATAGCGGAATAGGCGCATGACATGAGTTCCTGTGTGAGTTAGCCCTGCCAATGGCCCTTAGTTGACGGTTCCTAATTACAGGTAATCGGGTTCCACGCAATGGAAAATGTACAACAGTGAACCCACCCCAACTGCCCTGAGCGCAAGCAAAAGAATTATAATATCATAGAGTATAGTGCGATACAGGTTTTCATACAGCTAACTGGGATCGACCACTAGCGACATTTAAGGAGACAATTTCGGTGTCCATGTACATGACTGAAGGACCTTCGAACGAAATACACTCCTGGAAATGGAAAAAAGAACACATTGACACCGGTGTGTCAGACCCACCATACTTGCTCCGGACACTGCGAGAGGGCTGTACAAGCAATGATCACACGCACGGCACAGCGAACACACCAGGAACCGCGGTGTTGGCCGTCGAATGGCGCTAGCTGCGCAGCATTTATGCACCGCCGCCGTCAGTGTCAGCCAGTTTGCCGTGGCATACGGAGCTCCATCGCAGTCTTTAACACTGGTAGCATGCCGCGACAGCGTGGACGTGAACCGTATGTGCAGTTGACGGACTTTGAGCGAGGGCGTATAGTGGGCATGCGGGAGGCCGGGTGGACGTACCGCCGAATTGCTCAACACGTGGGGCGTGAGGTCTCCACAGTACATCGATGTTGTCGCCAGTGGTCGGCGGAAGGTGCACGTGCCCGTCGACCTGGGACCGGATCGCAGCGACGCACGGATGCACGCCAAGACCGTAGGATCCTACGCAGTGCCGTAGGGGACCGCACCGCCACTTCCCAGCAAATTAGGGACACTATTGCTCCTGGGGTATCGGCGAGGACCATTCGCAACCGTCTCCATGAAGCTGGGCTACGGTCCCGCACACCGTTAGGCCGTCTTCCGCTCACGCCCCAACATCGTGCAGCCCGCCTCCAGTGGTGTCGCGACAGGCGTGAATGGAGGGACGAATGGAGACGTGTCGTCTTCAGCGATGAGAGTCGCTTCTGCCTTGGTGCCAATGATGGTCGTATGCGTGTTTGGCGCCGTGCAGGTGAGCGCCACAATCAGGACTGCATACGACGGAGGCACACAGGGCCAACACCCGCCATCATGGTGTGGGGAGCGATCTCCTACACTGGCCGTACACCACTGGTGATCGTCGAGGGGACACTGAATAGTGCACGGTACATCCAAACCGTCATCGAACCCATCGTTCTACCATTCCTAGACCGGCAAGGGAACTTGCTGTTCCAACAGGACAATGCACGTCCGCATGTATCCCGTGCCACCCAACGTGCTCTAGAAGGTGTAAGTCAACTACCCTGGCCAGCAAGATCTCCGGATCTGTCCCACATTGAGCATGTTTGGGACTGGATGAAGCGTCGTCTCACGCGGTCTGCACGTCCAGCACGAACGCTGGTCCAACTGAGGCGCCAGGTGGAAATGGCATGGCAAGCCGTTCCACAGGACTACATCCAGCATCTCTACGATCGTCTCCATGGGAGAATAGCAGCCTGCATTGCTGCGAAAGGTGGATATGCACTGTACTAGTGCCGACATTGTGCATGCTCTGTTGCCTGTGTCTATGTGCCTGTGGTTCTGTCACTGTGATCATGTGATGTATCTGACCCCAGGAATGTGTCAATAAAGTTTCCCCTTCCTGGGACAATGAATTCACGGTGTTCTTATTTCAATTTCCAGGAGTGTACATTGTGTGTGTGTTTGTGTTTGATGGAGGGGGGAGGGTGTTATTTGATCCCTCCATGCCTTTGGGTTATGGCGATAGAGTTGTCGATGTGGAACGTCAAAATCTTATCTGATATCCGACTTCTCTACACAGTGGCATTATTTCCTCGCTTCTCAGATTCCGGGGAGCGTAGGCAGCAGCCGGATTGTCGGCTTGACCGGCACAAGATTGGTGTCCCTTAGTTCCATGTGGATTCCTCTCTGTGACATATAACTGTGCTTCGTAGGCTTCTGTAGGTTTCTGTAGGTCATTTTAGGTGATCTGTACTTACTTGTAAGCTAGCTCCGAATAGAGCGAAGGACGCTTAGAGAGTGAGAGCACCTCCTAGTGCTGAACTAAATGAAGACTACGATGATCCATAAAATGAGTAGTTAGGTCACACAGGAGGCATGAAACCTGCTGAAAAGAAATACAGGGTACAATATCTTGTGCAACACCACATCTTATCATCGACTACATGAACCGTCCACCGATGCCGCTAACAAACGGAAAGCCAGTGAAGATCATGCTACACTATATGTCGTTGGAAACATCTGACCAAATACTACTTGCAGTTGTGGATCGAGTAGTCACCTTCAACATCGATTAATCAAAGAAGATCAAAGAGATGTTGACGAGCAGGAAGAGTAGAACGAAAGAAGTCTGTTATAGCAATTATCATGTCTTGCTGTCTTATTAATATGTACTCGTATTATTGATGATGTTATGTTGTCTGGTTAGGTATTTGGAGACTGAATACATTGGAGCGGCACTTTTTTTATTTCATCTTGATACCATGAATCTCTTTCTATTCTTCCTGTTCCTTGACTCATTTGTTTAAAGTGTGGAGGCGTAGATGAGAGAATTTGAATGCACGGCCAGTGGTCAGAATAGTTTCGCTTCCTCAAGCTCAGCTAGCGCCAAGGAGTGTTTCTGAAGGAGAGTATTTCCATTCGATACAACAAATTGTACTTAGTACAACAAGCTCCTGTACATCTGCAGGTATTTACAATGATCTGAATCTAACTATTTCAATGAATTTTCGAAAGACGACTGTGGACCTAACTTCCATCTGCTTTAGCTTTCTACTTCCACATCGTGAGGATCTATTACCCTCGGGCTGTGAATATAAGTTTCAACTAATTATTTTCGTAGGCCTCTTTTTGTAAATCGTGAAAGAGCTTTGGTCCTCTTACAGAAGTTCGTGGAGTATGATTTTCAGTATTATTGTTTATAAATAGATTTAGTCTGAGATCCACGAAAGTTGCGCACGAACTATGTCACTCACGAAAAGATGAAGCAGAGGAAGGAACTGATAAACGGAAAGGTGTAAGGCCGTAAAGAGCCAGTATTTGGATATGTGGGAGATGCCCTCCAAGTTGATTGTAGAAAAAACATACACTTCCACAACTCTCAATATTTTTCCCGTATGTGTTACGAGTTAACTGGAGCGAGAAAGCATAATTGCAACGTATCCCGAATGTACATCAGTGTACGTTCGTATATTTTTTTAATCTTGTTTACTTTTTTACTGCAGGCTGCCGAGACTTCATAATCTCATGCTGGTTATGTATCTGCTAGCATACAACGCTGTTTATAATTAGAACCATATTTTTGTCAACTTACTTTGTGTTCCCTGACTGTGTATTGTCAGTAAATTTCCCAAGGTTATCCTCTAATACCTGTCTTAATTTCCTTCATCTGCACCCACCAGTACAAACGTAAAGTGACGATCTTTTGCTTTTTCTTCCCGTGGTATCTATATGTTAGAGATAAGAACTTTCGATATCATAAACTTGTTGCTGTTATTAGGTTTCAAAATTTGTCAGTGTTTTTGGGTTCTGCCCTTAAATTGGTGAAATTGAGACCATTATAGGCGCACGTTGTTGTGTTCGTGAACCTGTTGAAAACCCCTTTTTTCAAGAACGGGTAGATGTAAAAAAAAAAGAAAAAAAATGTGCGAAATCTTATGGAACTTAACTGCTAAGGTCATCAGTCCCTACGCTTTCACACTACTGAACCTAAATTATCCTCAGGACAAACACACACACCCATGCCCGAGGGAGGACTGGAACCTCAGCCGGGACACGGGTAGATGTATTGAGTAAAATGTTACATCACATAACGAGGCCTACGGTCCCTCGGCAGTATACACAACTGAAGCTTTAAGTCGCTGCAGTCAAAAGATACGGCCATTTATGTCACATATTTCGATAACGGCAAACTCACTCAATAAAACCTACGGGGTACTCCCCTTGGTCATAGAATCATGACATTTGGCAAGAAGAAAGCATCCACCATACAAGCAAAGGGAAAAATCCGAAAATTGACAATTTTTTGTTTTATCACACGATTTTGTCTCATTTGTTATCCGATTGTCTGTATCTTCTGCCTGTTCAGACCCCTTTTCCTCAGGAGAGGGTACGCGTGAGAAGTTGATGTTACATACTAAATTCCGTGGTTCCTTGGCAATGAAAGAACATAAGATTCTAAGTTAATGCAGTCAAACGATACGTCAGTTTATGTCAAATATTTCGATACTCGTAAACTCGTTTAAAACTGCAGGGTACTTCCCGTTGACATTAAATCATAAAATGTGCCAGTAAGCAAGATTCCAGAACAGGGGTAATTGGTAATTGTATAACTTGAAAAACATATTCCCTTTGCCATTTGTTACCCTACGTCTATCTTAAAACTGAAACGTTCTTCACAGTTTTGTAATTCCCGGACACACCACACTGGAAGTAATTGTCCATAACAGTCAAATATCGTCGAGATTCTCGATTCCTGGGAGGAATGACCAGTCCTTATACCCTCACAGCACACGTCCTACTCCTACCTAGCCAGTATTCCTTAATATTTCTTGATACAATAGTTTGTGTATTAGAAAAAAATGTTCCGCTTACGTCATCTGATTTTTCGAATTTAAGCAATATTTTTGAAAGAAGCTACCTCGAGCTGCATACCTATTGCTCATGTTTGTGATCTGCTACAGCTGAATTAATCGATTGACAGGTCGCTCCACATGAATCGAAATGCGTATCGGAAACTGTCACACTACATAACGCATGACATGGAAAGAGTGGCCCACGCAAATGAATGATGGGTTGAAGCTCTTACATAAATCAGTGATAATTCATCCTGGGCGAAGGTAATGTAACTACTGAACTCATGGTCCAGATTAAACCATATTTTATTACTCTTTGGGAGCAAACACGTAAAAAGACATTCATTATTGCATATTAGCTACAAAAAACACGGAAGCACAAGATATCACTGATCACATACACTGATATCACTCAGTTGAAACTGAATGAGCTTGAAACGTCTGTAGGAATGCGTTATCCCAGATAGACGAACACCTCTGAGATATATAAATCGCTGGGTGTAAATGAGTGCTCAGATCATGTGTTTGAAGTAAGAAAAGTCCCACATGCTAAATCTATTAGTACTCAGAAATGTGTGAGCCCACGCTCACAAACCCTAACATCGGTATTCCTCAACTATTCAATTTTATGAATCAGTAAGTTCTTAATCTCCTTCCTATCATGATACCCGAAGCTGTGAGCAATACTTACCAGTATCAATGGGGCGGCTCGACAAATCTTTACTTGCAACAGCCTGGTGGCAGCCGCCGCCCATCAGAGGATGGGGATGTTGTTTCTCAAAATGCAAGTCTGTGATCACTGTCGCCATCTCGGCACAAATCTTAACTTCCCCTTCACCTAATTTCACTTATGACCCTGCCTGAATGTCCTCAAAATAATCCCTCTTTTCCGCTCTGCTCCAGCACTTCCACAGGAAAATTTTGCAGCAAGTGGGAAGGCTCACTTAAAGGTGACGAATCAAAATTTTTGAAGCAATGCTCCATCCTCCAGCTAGTAGATGAGGAACTTAAATGTTCTGGCGTAACCACAAGACCCGGAACGGAGAACGCAAGAGAAGAGAAGGCGGTGAAACGACGTCGGCCAATGGTGCGCTGATTAGGACCGCACCACGACAGGAGCGGCCTCTACAAGAGGAGAATATAAGCGCCGCTCCTGCCAGCCTCGACTGCTCAGTATTCGGACAGTATTAGCACGGCCTAGCAGAGAGTGCTATGATAGCAGTAACGTGTGATCCATATCAACTGCTTGCATGGACATTGAATATAGTAAAGGACACTTATTTGCATGTTGCCCATCGCTTGCGACCACTTATTGTAAATACAAGTTAAGTATTGTCAGTCTTCTTGTTTGTAATAAAAACTATTAATGTGAGTTTTCTTGAATTATTGTATAGCATTCCGAGAACGCAACATCCTGTACGAGACGAGTGGGCAGGACCCCACATTTAAAATGTAGCTTGAAAAGGAATTTGTTGTTTTGAATGTTTTAGTATCTGGATGACACCATTTCGCTCGCACAAGAAGCTGGAGATAACTTGGGCTGAATCTGCCACGTACATTCATACGTGAACATCTCACGTGCCCTCCTGAAGTTATTCCCAAGACTCTCGGTAGCTTGGAGAAATACTTCAGCTGAAGTTCCCACATTTCCTTTCTGAATAGACACTTGATAATGCCGTTTTCTTACGGGCGCAACGTATTTTACTCAACAGGAATGTTTGGAAACTAATCGCTGGTGGACCACCAGACACAGTTCTTCTTGCAATAGGCCAGATAAGGCATGCACTAACTAGGTACCTTCTGGAGACAATACAAATGTCGGCATCGGAGACTGCTTTCCGCAGTGTCCAGAGCAGTGGCAACTTGGGGGATGGGGAGTGTTTGTCCTACCACTCTGACATGACGCAGATGTATTTTTCCCTACCTGAGCTTGTTTGGAGAGCCATCGCCCGGGCCAATGCGGACCAACTACCGAATCTGTCTATGCCGAGGGTCTCGTAAATCTTACATAGAAATGTGCAGTACACTTAATTACAGGAAGAATGCAGCTAGATAGAAATGAATCTATATAAGGCGTGCGTCATTGGCGTGATCCATGCAGTCATTAAAATTCTCACGATATTAGGACTCACATCTCGATTAATAAAATGGGCCCATTAATAGAGATCTCCATAAATCATGTAGAAGGAATAAAAATATGGAATATGTCAGCCCACCCCGAGGCTGACACCTTTTATCAACTCCGAACCAGGTTGAAAAAAATTGTGCAGGTGATGGTAGGTAGACTGTAGTTTAACATCATTTGGAAAAACGATTACACCTCTTCAAGTTTGATCTCGGTACTGAACATATACTGTCTGAGACTTCAACAGCATTTCTCATTTCCTGCACAGTTATTTCAAGGTTACTAATCTATATTTTAACCCAACCATAAAGGAAATTTTTATATCGGGTATCAGCGCTTGTCGAAGTATCATTCCCCAAGCAAAATTTCACTCAATGAACTGTCGAACCACCAATACACATTCATGCTCTATGCTGGTTTGTGTCCGTAACAACTTTATTTGCTTCGAATGAGGAAAGCAGTTGGGCCATCATGAATGCGTATCGAAGAGTGACTGTGGATTATTATACAAGACTTTAAAAAAGAAAAAAACTTTCAATAGTGACTGTGAGTGTAAAACAACAACTTTTGTAACGTCTTTAAAATGAGATAATTTACGAAAGTAGTTTCTTTACACTCACAGTCAGTCTTGAAAGCTTTTTTTTCTTTTTTACGATATTGTATAACGTTCCTATACAGTCCTTTGTGTGTAAGGAACTCCCATTATACCTGAAGACTGGGAATTACTACTTGGAGAGAAAGTGTAGTCGAAGGAATCATCTTCATGTGGCCTTGTTCGAGAGTCGGATGTTAAACGCTGCACCTCTCCAGTCTTGTGCGAGGCAGAATGAAAGCCCCGTTCACAGTTCATTTCCAGACTAGCATATCCTGCATCATGAACACACTCATCGAAGATCCACATGCAGTAACATGTCCCACTTGCAAACTCTTGCTAGCCTAATACCGGTGTGACCTTCTCCTCGAAAACACCACAATCGTTCAACAGAGCCTCACCCCTCTGGAGATATCTTTTGCCTCTTCTTGATTGGGAGACACGATTGCACCTCTGTTATTTTGCTCTCAGTGCTGACCATATACTGTCTGACACTTACGGCAAATAAGGAAGAATGAATTGATTGTTGGTGTTAATAACAATCATCCCCCTTTACCTCCTCTGCATTACTACAGATGACGTGTCACTGAGAACATTTATTCTGTGCATGCAGTACACGTGAGGCGCCTAGTTGTTTCCACTGCACGCACACGAACACGAAGGTTCTGTTACAGTTCACTAACCTGCTGTCATCAAGTTGATGTCCCATCGCAGAAAACAGCACACAGGTCGTAGGTTCTGTATCTTGAGGCTGAAACTGACTTTTAGCGAGGTTCTGTTCTGAAATAATATATCACTTCTTTGGGATGCCACTCGCATATTTTAATATAGCTTCACGAGAAGACTACACGATCTTTGTACAGCACCTTCTGATACAGCAAAGTACATGATCAAACACAATGCTTACGAAAATGTATCTTTACACTATTTGTGGCACGTGTCTGTACCTCATGATTGCCGGAGTGAATCTTTTAAAACTGAATACTGGCAATCACATCCTGCCACAAACAACATGACTGTACATCTCGACTGCCTAATCCAGAGTGACGAACATCCCGAAACACTTCGAGCGCCATACCAGAAAAGGCGTGATCCGAACGCTTCCGAAGTGCTTCGTCTGCAATTTCATCAGTCTTTAGTTGTTGATTTAAATTGTTTTTAATTATTCTAAAATGACTGATTAATAGTCAGCTGTTGAGAGATATTTATATTAAAAAGTGAAGTTATTCTAATGAGTAGTATAACTAATAATAATAACTATACTTTAACGTTTTGGCGCCCTTGCTCCGAACACAGAAGCCAATCACAGAGCAGTAGCATTATGCAGGCGGTCTTTCTCACGGGAATGATACTGAATCTAACATCTGTCACAGGTACCTCACACCACATTTCGTAACTATACTTTATGCGTCTCCACTGCTCTGGGAACAGCTTCTTGGAGCCTAATATGACGGTTGACTAAGCCAGAAATATTACATACATCAACCGCATTTCCCATAACCTGTACGTTTATTTCAAGGTTACTAATCCTTAGATGTTCTGTGGCCTCACACAGCTTATTCTTAATCTGCCTTGATCTCACTTATCCTATTTCTTCACTAACTCAACACAACTCTGTTGTTCCCTTTACTGATTTTCTACTCCGCTGCCCTGCTGCTGCATTATCAAAATCATTACCAGTTGAAACACAGTTTCTACCAACCGTGCCTACTGGCTGGCCAACATCCATTTTGTCTCTTCCCTCTGCACCTCCACCGTACCCAACAGCTACCCAACAGCTCATTATTCTACTTTATAACTTCTTGACTCATTTTTAAAGTAGTATTGAGGAATACATCGAACTTAAATCGCCCCCCCCCCCCCCCTCCACTCAAATGGTTTTCGTGATGACACAATAGACTGGCTGAGTACAGCGTCTGAAGTAACGTCGTGACCCTCACTGAAAAATTAAGCAGTGACATGGGTGTCTTCACTCAGTGGCCCCACCACGTTTTCATTCTCGTAGTCCTTGGATCTCCCTTCTGCACCTTCCCATACCAGAAGCATCCTCTTGCTCGCTCACGTCTACACATTCTACAACACAGCATCGTTGATCCTTTATGCCTTATGCTTTCATATATCTCAAATGAATATTACTCTAGAGCGATCATTCAGCTATGTTTTCACTGCTTGTTTTCATATGATGACAAACTGAGCACTAGAAAATATTCGTTTCCGCAGATCTAACGAAACATGATGTAACAGTTCTGAATTGTAACTGCATCAGACACTGAAAATCATAATTTTCAGTGCTGAAACTACAAGAAGAAAGGAGAAAAAAGGAACAGCACACACAGTGCGTCAGAAAAAAGTTGAAAAATAAAACAGTTTAAATGAATTGGACCAGCAAATTAAACTGTACTTTCCCCCTTTATTTCAATTAAAGAGAGCATATTTTTAAATTTTGCATTTCTTATTGAAACTTCCACAAAAGCTATATCATGGCAATTAATTTATAGACGTGACCTTCTATGAAAAGTTTCCGATGAAACTGGAAGTCCTGACAGCGGACTAGAATGTCATAAGCAGACGAATCCTGGCACGAGAAAGCCATTGTTATGCAAGATTCCAGTACGAGCTGTACACACTCCCCATAAACCCAACTGCGTATCGGATATTGTCATGTAGTGGAACGCGTGAGAATGTAAGAATGGAAGTCTGCCACCATCTCAGTTGAGCTACCCAATTATTTCTGTCACGACCTCTCCCCGAATGCTCTCAAAAATCTCTCCTCATCTCTCTGCTCCAACGCTCCCAGAAGAAAATTTTCCATTCAGTGGGAAGGATCTCTTAAGTATCGCACAGTAAAATTTTGGTGCAGCGTTCCTGAGGTAGTAGATAATTTTTAAGTCCCACAATGAAGTACTTTCTCATGTTGTGCACGAGAAATAATTTTTTTTTCACGTTTCCTGCATCTGGGTGACATCATTCCGCCCCCACAAAGAGATGGAGAGTGGCTGAAGCTGCTGCGTGGCACTCGCACATGAACGGCTGAGAATGCTGTCTTTTGCACGAATGCCTCCCTACAGTTATTCCCAGAAGGACT
The DNA here is from genome assembly GCF_023898315.1 of Schistocerca nitens. Taxonomy (NCBI): domain Eukaryota; kingdom Metazoa; phylum Arthropoda; class Insecta; order Orthoptera; family Acrididae; genus Schistocerca; species Schistocerca nitens. Next base: position 359,787,566 of record NC_064619.1, on the reverse strand, counting down.
ATCGGCAATTGGAGAAAAACTTCATCTCAAGCCGTCGCGAATCGTTCCTACGTAGACGGCTATGTTTGCCGTCTTTTTTACAGACGCAATGTATTGTTCCCCACTGAGCTTGTTCCGAAAGTCGTCGCTGACGACACAGTTCTCCAGTCAATTGACCTAGAGCGGCGTGTGCCAGCTAGGTGACTTCACCGGACAATACAGAGTTATCGACGCCTGCTGCGGGCCTTGACCTATTTCGTGCTGATAAGATATAATCGTATTGTTCTCCAGAGCACTAACTACTAGCATAATATAGACACCATTACGGTGTAATACTAGTAGCTTAAAATACAGGACGAATAAAACTCCTGTTCTAGGAAAGTAGCCCATTTTATTATCTCAACGTGTATCAAAATACGTACACAGAATGCCTTTCGAATATGGTTCAAATGGCTCTGAGCACTATGGGACTTAACATCTGAGGTTATCAGTCCCCTAGAACGTAGAACTACTTAAACCTAACTAACCTAAGGACATCACACACATCCAAGCCCGAGGCAGGATTGGAACCAGCGACCGGAGCGGTCGCACGGATCCAGACTGAAGCGCCTAGAACCGCTCGGTCACACCTTTCGAATATGGTGAAGCAGGACAAACGTAAATTAGCTTCTGCTTCATTGATACCTAGTACTCTGTAGATGACTGTTGCTAATGGTTTTCTTTAGATTGTCTTAGAATTTCTCGTTTGAAAACCAGAAAACAGAGAATTCGGCAATTTTATTGACGTTGGCCGGCCGTGGTGGCCGAGCGGTTCTAGGCGCTACAGTCTGGAAGCGCGCGACTGCTTCGGTCGCAGGTTCGAATCCTACCTCGGGCATGGATATTTGTTATGTCCTTAGGTTAGTTAGGTTTAAGTAGTTGTAAGCTCTAGGGGACTGATGACCTCAGAAGTTAAGTCCCATAGTGCTCGGAGCCATTTATTGACGTTGTGCTTAGGGCTAGTTTCACGGGAGGTCACAGGAAATTCGCTGCAAATCAACCAGAGGAGTGCCATAGAACAGTTCTGCCAGTGTAGTCACATGGTTGAGTTACCCCATCACCCTGTTGTCCACCTGTCGCTACCACTGTGTACGAAGCCGTACAGAACACATACGGCAGTAACTGGCCACTCTTTGCACTGCTGTGTCTGGAAGCAACATCTAGCCGTTGCAGAAAACCTGCCAATTACAGCCGACATAGAAAACCTCGTGATGCTACCTTTACACGATGTATAGTCTCGGCTGAAATCCCCATAAAATATTATCGAAATCTTAATTTGTTAACCATTACACGTAACAGAAGGCGAATGTTAAACGGTCATTGGGCACTGTTGTCTGGGAAGTCAGCGCAACCTGATATCTTTATACAGATTTTTGTAGCCATGTGTTTCCAATAACATACGCTGTGAGGATGATACACCCAAACCAAATTCTCGTCGACACTTAACGTCGTGGTACAATAATTCTGTAACCAACGCAGTGAAACGAGGATGGGTTTACTGACTTCCGCTCCATAATTCATATTGCTAATTATATGTCGTCACCTCACATGCAGCTTAGTTTGCTTCACTGAACCTAAACATCTGAGACAGGCAACTGTATTCGTCCACCGTCTTTGCTGTGAGTACTCAACGATATGCAAACGTCAGCAGCGTTTTGTATAAGAGTGTCTCATACGAAATGATTACACTATTACTAGATTGGCATGTCTTCCAAAGCACCAGTCAAAGTAGCGCTTATTTTGAATACTATGGGGACGTTTCATTCAGCAAAGGATCGGATATGAAATGAAGACTCGATTAGAAATTTGTGTATCTAGATTCAAAATGAGAAAATATGGATAACTGATGTCATTCTACGACATCACAACGCGCTCTCGAGCTACTCATTACAAGACAAGATGTGGAGAGCGACAGTTCTATATCGCTTGCAATTGTTTTGCTGCTCTTACCAGCAGGTAAATAATAGAAATGTAAACAGCCTCTGGTCAAGCAGTACTAAGTCGCTAGTGTGTCACAATAGCGTGAAATATCGATAAAGTTTTGCAGGAAATTTATTATTGATCACAGCCCAAGTTTCGGCTAAAAATACTCCTTGGACGATAAAGTTGTCAAATACCGTGCAAAATTTTCCATTTGGGAAATTTTCGAGTTTCATTATGATGAGCGTTGATGAATCTGACGCAGAAACAAAGGATCTTCTTATAAATCGAAATTAATCAGAATATTGGGCTCTTTAACAATTACGAAGGTTTACTGTGCCTGTATGAAGTTCGCTAGCGGGACATAAAACGATGTATTTGGGACGAAATGTATTTTTCAACATTACGAAATATGTAGTTAACTTCCTGGCTTGACAATTCCAGCGCATATGCCTTTTTTTTCGTCCTTTGTTCACTTTGCTCCTAAGCTTTTGTGGGAAGTTACCCGTTTCACCGCTGTTCATTAAGCCTAATGAAGCGACCAGAATAACGGCGAGAGGCCACTTTTTGTCTGAGAATACAAGAGCCATTTGACGCACCGGTTTCGACTGGATTAACAACAAAGAAACGAAAAACTCTTTTGCTGCCATTTAAGACAATTAACTCAGTGAAGCGATATGAATAGCTGCTTCATCAAACAGAAATAACTTCTTCCTCCCGTGCTATTAGTGTAACGACTCAGGCCCTAGACGCACAATGCAGCTGTTACTGTTGCTCTAAGCACAGCGATTCCTATTCAAGGTACTTCATTTTTTTCTCTTTAGTTCTCTCTTGAAAGATAAGCCCCTTCCTTACTGCGTGCACAATTGCATGCCGTCTACTTCTTCTCATTTCCTCGGCTGTGGCCGAGATGTTGATCGACTGAAAATCCTGAACCCAACAACCACGAAAGTCTTCACTATCATTTCGAATCCCGTTGTTGACATTTGTTAATTGTAAAGTAAAATATTACCCAGATATTTTCAGTAAGTAACTGTCACTTAACACTGCATAACGGAACTGCTGTATCACGATTTAATTCCGTGTCATCGACTGATTGGTTACCGGCTTTACAAAAATTTCTACATCCTGTTCACTTATCAGTGACATTGTTTTAAGTAAAGATTATCACAGAGTGTGAAGAGCTATAGAATTAAGCAGCACTAGGCAGCTCTAATACTTCATTATAAAGAAATGTACTCATTTTACCCTTCCGATCACCGAATACACGAGATTAGTTCCATTCATTATTTCTCTCTGTCTCTATTACTTTCAATTTGAGCAGTAACAGCAACTTGGAATCACAGTTTGACTAACTTTTCGCAGTGGACCGTGGTAATCATGTAGAAAAAAGTAGATTGTCAGTGTGGTTTCTGAATTGAGTGGTCACTATTGATAAGATAAATCACAGGCTATCATACTGCACCTCCAGTCTCATGTTATACACTTGTGCGACTTATATTCAACGTCAACTCCCTCCTCTCCCCTATCCTTGTAAAGCCACTGGGGATAGATCAAAGTCACCCAGAGAGAAACCCTACGCCTCGTCTCCTCTTCTCTCCTCTCCTCTCCTTCTCCTCTCCTCTCCTCTCCTCTCCTCTCCTCTCCTCTCCTCTCCTCTCCTCTCCTCTCCTCTCCTCTCCTCTCCTCTCCTCACCTCTCCTCTCCTCTCCTCTCCTCTCCTCTCCTCTCCTCTCCTCTCCTCTCCTCTCCTCTCCTCTCCTCTCCTCTCCTCTCCTCTCCTCTCCTCTCCTCTCCTCTCCTCTCCTCTCCTCTCCTCTCCATCCCCCTCCTCCCGAGCCAATGATGATCGAGCACCCCTTCCTGACACTCATATTTCATAACTGGGGCACTTGGTGGGGTTCACTCTGGAGTTAACCATCTCACGGAGAGGATGTGGCTGTTCTAATCTGTAATAACAAGTTATGTTGAACCATGTCAGTTAAGGTCTATTTCTTAATAACAATTTAATATTACGTGATTTTCGTCATTCGAGGCACCATCAAGTGACTGCTCCCTGGCAGATTCGTAAGTATTCTCATTTTTCCCAAATTAAACGTATTTTTTCAGTCATTTTCGTATTTTGCCATATTTCAGACGATTTATTTATATTTTCACAATTTGCAGTATTTGTCAAAACGATTCTTACACGACTTCTGTTCTGCTGCTTTCAACATCATGTCAACTTAGAGTCATGTCACATAGCATTGCTTCGATATCATCATGCTGTCAACCAATCATAATGCATCCTGTGCGGGGATTATTTATCGTTCCTAGCCTACCACTTCATTACGAATGTGTATGGCGTCGTAGTATATGAGTTAGAAACAAACACGTAGGTGGAAAGACATCATTTCGAATTCTATAAGCACTGCAGATTTACTGATTTCCAACGAAAGACACATTATGTGTAGGGAATATCACACCACAACAGATACACCCCTAATATGTCACCACTACATTAGTAAATTGTGTGATGCCACTGTGACATCTGTTCCCTACAACCAACAATGCTGTGTGTGTGTACACAGCACTGCAAAATATGCTTCTAGAGAGGATGATTTTGTTTCTGAATTTAATTGTTGTGAGTTCGCACGTTATTTGCAAAATGTTAGTCTATCAACACATGTAGGTGAATTGTGCAGAGCCATCACCTCAGTGAGCCTAGCCTGATGGAAATAGCCAACATACCACAGCGCGACATAGAAACTCATGCAAGTCCACCCCAACAGCACTGGGGTGTGTTACAGCGAGCTCTTTCTCTTACTGGTGGAAATAATGATGTCATAGCAAAACTATGACGCCTCCATCCAGAGATACTGTGTATGTAAGAACAGCACAGTGCTACAGAAAACACACACCTAGACACGTGAACAATGTCTCGAACAACACCCCTCAAACTTCGACATGTAGAATATAGCTGCGAACGGTGCTACAACCTAGCAACGGCCGAGAAAGTAATGTTATCATAGATGTAATCTCTAACGTGGCTTCAGCATAAAAGGCACTGCCACAGAATATGGAATTCAGGGAGGGAGTGTCCCACCACAGCAACTCAGTCGTAACTTGTTGATACCTACATGTATGAAGCCCTATATCTCCTTTGGTATGTCCATTTTAATTTATGTTGTTCTATACCTGTATCAGTTTTTCTCTTTGTTAATTACTTCAGAAAAATCTTTGTTCCTCGTGACTTTTGTAACCTAGGAACCCAAAACGTGTCGAGTTTCTGAACGTCAAGTGACCATACCATCATTGTATAAAATAAACTCCATGTCTAGAAAAATTCGCGTGCCTCTTGTGACTATATGATACACTTCAAATTCCTACAGGTTCTCCAGAGGAAATTTCTCCATGTCTTTGCGGATAAGCGTTTCCGACAATTTAAGTTCCAAACACTCCCTCCTCAAAAACCTTCTAACCCCTCCTCCCCCAATTCCTTTCTGGACTAGTCAGAATGAAGCTTTCACTACTAGCTATTATACATACGTGGCGTCAGTCTCGGTCAGCCATTGCTCCCACGTGGAATGGACACATATAACACGATGTGAATTATGGCGTAACTGTTAGAGAGTGTGTGACATTGCTTTAACAGGCGTAAAAAGCGTAAGAAGAGAGCCACCAATCCTTCTGTCAGCATAGCATTTGTAAGTTTAGTCTGGAGTTTCCTTCAAATGCTATATTCCCCAGCGCTACACGTGAAACATACTGGATACATCGGGAATTATTTAGCGATAAGATACGATTCCTTGAAGAGAACTGTTGAAGGAATAGATATTTGCCAGCTCCCCCAGGCAGAATAAAAAGGCACGTGACTCTCGCAGTATTAGTGTGCGATGTCACCATTAAACTTGTAAATAAATATACAGTACATATACATGTCACCGCCACCGAAATGACACTAAGCAATTGGCATAGTGCAGCAAAATAATGAACTATTTCCATTTAGCTAGCCTTCGACTCACAGGGATGACACTACTGCCGCTATAACATAAAATGCAGTCATAGAGACGTGCAGTGAACACCCGCAGTCTATCGATGTCTCCGAATTAGGTCTTATATTTTTCCGTGTATGCATACATATTGCAGAAGACCTTAGTTTTTATGTATTATTCAGTAATGGCAGGATGCATACTACTTCAGAAAAATGACAGTCATGACCTGTAATTGTTTATAAGGCTATGCACTGTATACCTATAGTTTTTACGAGTCACCTAGTTGAACAAAACAGCGGTACTGGCAGGTGTTCTGTAGATAATCTGATGGTGGAACTCAAAGTCACTGCACCTGATAATGGAAATCAGTTCGCACGTCTCATTATTTCCCTTAGAATGAAGATAGGAAAACATTCCAGATTCGTTATGCATCCGCCACGCATCGCTTATGTCAGTATGTTGTAAATAAATACCTGCGATTTTGTATCGATATGTAAGTAATTTTGACATGAACAACACGCTGAGGATTTTTGTGGTGTGCTAGGATGAAATATGAGTCAGGCAGCAGTATCCGACCGAGACACAAGCAGAAACAGGGAAGAAACCGATATTGTGACTTTCATGAGCCCCTAACCAGGAGCGAATTTTATAATATCATCAGTGTGCTTTAATAGTTTAGTTTATTGAGTTTCTGCGCGTTTATTTAATATCTAATAGCCACAGTTCTAGCGTTTTCGTTTGCGTCACAATGTAAACCGATTTTGTGATATATTACAAGTTCCTAATCAGGCGCAAATTATTTAGTTTCACCAGAGTGCTTCGGTAGTTAGGTTACTGAATCTTTGCGTATCAATCCAATTTATTAGACACAGTTCCTGAGTTTTCGTCAGGGTCTATAGTAGAGCTGCACAGCACGTGCCGATAGTCCGCTTATCTGCATAGTTTAGTTTTCCACGGTCTTTAGTATGGACAGAGACTGCGGACGCTTTGTGGAATGCGAGCCGAGTTGGTGACCCTTCGCTCTCAGCTTCAGGCTGTGATGGCTTCGATTACACAGCTTCAGGCTGCATTGGATGGGAACCACTGTTGTAGGCTGGCCGTGGGGATCCAATGAACGTCCAGCACGTCCAAGTCCTCCGATCGGTCCTCACCGGTGGTCAGCCCAGTTACTGCTCGCACTGAGGTTGAACCCTCACATGTGGTCGAGTGAGAGGTCGCCCCAGGGCGTAGCAGGCGGCGAAAGACATCCCAGGCGGCCGCACGTAAGGTTCAAATGGTTCAAATGGCTCTGACCACTATGGGACTTAACATCTGAGGTCATCAGTCCCTTAGAACTTAGAACTACTTAAACCTAACTAACCTAAGGACATCACACATCCATGCCCGAGGCAGGATTCTAACCTGCGACCATAGTAGCAACGCCGTTCCGGACTGAAGCGCCTAGAACCGCACGACCACCGCGGCCGGCCGCACGTAAGGACTCCCCGGTTTGTCTGACAAACAGGTTCCAGGTGCTGTCTGCGGCTGACACTGTCGCTGAGCCAGATACTGTCGCCTGTCCAGTTTCAGAGGAAACCTCTCAGCCTGCAAGATCCGGACAGTCACAGAGGGTGATATTATTGATACTTTGGGCCCCTTCGCAACATGGCTGCCAAGAATGAAAAGAAAACCAATGCGCACTCCGTGTGCATACCTGGTGCATCATTCCAGATGTGGAACGGGTCCTAACAGATGCTGTGAAGAGCACAGGGTGCAGCCAACTGCAGATGGTTGCTCACGTCGGTAACAATGATGTGTGTCGCTCTGGATTAGAAGAGATTCTCTCTGGTTTCGAGCGACTAACAGAAGTGGTAAAGGCTGCCAGTCATGCTTGCAACTTGCAAGGTGAAAGCAGAGCTGAACATTTGCAGCATAGTCGATTGCCGACCTCTGGTTCAGAGCCGCTTGGAGGGTCTGAATCAGAGGGTCAGACGGTTCTGCCACCGTATAGGCTGCAAATTCCTCGACTTGGGCCAAAGGGTGGTTGGGTTTCGGGTTCCGCTGGATAGGTCAGGTGTCCACTATGCGCAGGAGGCGGCTACACGGGTAGTAGGGGCTACTTTTAGGCTAGAGGGTCTCGGGAAAACACAAGAAGGGCCTCAGTCACAAAGGGTGCTGGCCAAACATAGGAAGAACGTAGATACAGGACCCATCGGTATTACAGTTGTAAATTGTCGTAGCTGTGTCGGGAAACTACCAGAGCCCGAAGCGCTAATACACTCCTGGAAATTGAAATAAGAACACCGTGAATTCATTGTCCCAGGAAGGGGAAACTTTATTGACACATTCCTGGGGTCAGATACATCACATGATCACACTGACAGATACACAGGCACATAGACACAGGCAACAGAGCATGCACAATGTCGGCACTAGTACAGTGTATATCCACCTTTCGCAGCAATGCGGGCTGCTATTCTCCCATCGTAGAGATGCTGGATGTAGTCCTGTGGAACGGCTTGCCATGCCATTTCCACCTGGCGCCTCAGTTGGACCAGCGTTCGTGCTGGACGTGCAGACCGCGTGAGACGACGCTTCATCCAGTCCCAAACATGCTCAATGGGGGACAGATCCGGAGATCTTGCTGGCCAGGGTAGTTGACTTACACCTTCTAGAGCACGTTGGGTGGCACGGGATACATGCGGACGTGCATTGCCCTGTTGGAACAGCAAGTTGTTTTGCCGGTCTAGGAATGGTAGAACGATGGGTTCGATGACGGTTTGGATGTACCGTGCACTATTCAGTGTCCCCTCGACGATCACCAGTGGTGTACGGCCAGTGTAGGAGATCGCTCCCCACACCATGATGGCGGGTGTTGGCCCTGTGTGCCTCGGTCGTATGCAGTCCTGATTGTGGCGCTCACCTGCACGGCGCCAAACACGCATACGACCATCATTGTCACCAAGGCAGAAGCGACTCTCATCGCTGAAGACGACACGTCTCCATTCGTCCCTCCATTCACGCCTGTCGCGACACCACTGGAGGCGGGCTGCACGATGTTGGGGCGTGAGCGGAAGACGGCCTAACGGTGTGCGGGACCGTAGCCCAGCTTCATGGAGACGGTTGCGAATGGTCCTCGCCGATACCCCAGGAGCAACAGTGTCCCTAATTTGCTGGGAAGTGGCGGTGCGGTCCCCTACGGCACTGCGTAGGATCCTACGGTCTTGGCGTGCATCCGTGCGTCGCTGCGGTCCGGTCCCAGGTCGACGGGCACGTGCACCTTCCGCCGACCACTGGCGACAACATCGATGAACTGTGGAGACCTCACGCCCCACGTGTTGAGCAATTCGGCGGTACGTCCACCCGGCCTCCCGCATGCCCACTATACGCCCTCGCTCAAAGTCCGTCAACTGCACATACGGTTCACGTCCACGCTGTCGCGGCATGCTACCAGTGTTAAAGACTGTGATGGAGCTCCGTATGCCACGGCAAACTGGCTGACACTGACGGCGGCGGTGCACAAATGCTGCGCAGCTAGCGCCATTCGACGGCCAACACCGCGGTTCCTGGTGTGTCCGCTGTGCCGTGCGTGTGATCATTGCTTGTACAGCCCTCTCGCAGTGTCCGGAGCAAGTATGGTTGGTCTGACACACCGGTGTCAATGTGTTCTTTTTTCCATTTCCAGGAGTGTAGAAAGCACTGATGCTCAAATAGTCATAGGCACTGAAAGCTGGCAAAGCTGGATCCGAAATTTTTGCGAAGAACCTGACGGTGTTCTGAAAGGCTAAATACGGTTGGCGGTAGCATGTTTGTTGCTGCTAGAATTAGTTTATCTTTTTGCGAAATTGAAGTAGTTGCTGCAAGTTAGTATCGGTAGAGGTCATTGTTGGCAACCGGAAAATAATAATAATTGGATCCTTTTACCGACCTCCCAATTCAGATGATACAATTGCTGAAAGGTTCAAAGGAAACTTGAGTTTCATTTCAAACACGTACACAACTTATACGATTATTGTTGGTGGTGACTTAATTTACCCTCGATAAGTTGGCGAAAATACATGTTTAATTCCGGAGGTACGCATAACACATCATTCGAAATTGTCCTAAACGCATTCTCCGAAAATTATCTCGAGCAGTTAGATCATGCGCCCAAGCGAATACTAAACGGTTGTGAAAACACACTTGACCTCTTAGCAAACTAATAATACACAGATACAACGAGCATCAAAACAGATACAGGTATTAGTGAACACAGGTTTGTTGTAGCGAGGTTGAATGTTGTTACCCCCAAATCCTCCAATTGTAAACGAAAAATGTACTTACTCAGAAAAGCATATAAAAATTCGCTTGACGCCTTCCTGAGAGACAATCTCCACTGCTTCAAAACTAATAAGTGTAGACCAGATGTGGTTTGAATTCAAAGAAATAATATCGGCAGCAATTGAGAGATTTACACCAAATAAATTAACAAACGACGGAGCTGATCCTCGTTGGTACAGAAAACGTTTCAGAACACTGTAGCAGAAACTACGAAACAAACATGCCAAATTTGGCTCAAATGGTTCAAATGGCTCTGAGCACTATAGGACTTAACATCTATGGTCATCAGTCCCCTAGAACTTAGAACTACTTACACCTAACTAAGGACATCACACAACACCCAGTCATCACGAGGCAGAGAAACATGCCAAATTTAAACAGACGCAAAGATACTAGTCGTATGTAAAGTATGTTAGAGGCAAGAAACAGTCAATGCCTTCTCTGAGCGATAGCAATGGAGATACTATCGAAGACAATGCTGCCAAAGCAGAGTTACTAAACACAGCCTTCCGAAATGCGTTCACAAAAGAAGACGTAGTAAATGCTCCAGAATTCGAATCAAGAGTAGCTGCCAACATGAGTAACGTAAAAGTAAATATCCTCGGAGTAGTGAAGCAACTTAAATCACTTAATAAAAGCAAGTCTTCTGGTCCGGACTGTATAGTAATTAGGTTCCTTTCAGAGTATGCTGATGCATTAACTCCATACTTAACAATCATAAACAACCGGTCGCTCGACGAAAGATCCGTACCCAAACACTGGAAAGCTGCACAGATCACACCAATATTCAAGAAGGGTTGTAGGCGTAATCTACTTAATTAGAGGCCCATATCATTAACGTCGATATGCAGCAGGATTTTGGAACATATACTGTGTTCGAACATTATGAATTATCTCGAAGAAAAACGTCTGTTGACACAGTCAACATGGGTTTACAAAACATCGTTCTTGTTAAACAGAACTAGCTCTTTATTCGCATGAAGTGTTGAGTGCTATTAACAAGGGATTTCTGATCGATTCCGTATTTCAGGATTTCCGGAAGGCTTTTGACACTGTACCATACAATCGGCTTGTAGTGAAATTGCGTGCTTATGGCATATCGTCTCTGTTATGTGACTGGATTTGTTATTTCCTGTCAGAGATATCACAGTTCGTAGCAATTGACGGAAAGTCTTGGAGTAAAATAGAAGTGATTTCTGGCATTCCTCGAGGTAGTGTTACTGGTCCTTGGCTGTTCCTTATCTATACAAACGATTCTGGAGACAAACTGAGCAGCTGTCTTAGGTTGTTTGCAGTTGACGCTGTCGTTCATCGACTAATAAACTCATCAGAAGATCAAAACAAATTGCGAAACGATTTAGAAAAGATATCTGAATGGTGCGAAAATTGGCAGTTGACCCCAAATAACGAAAAGTGTGAGGTCATCCACATGAATGCTAAAAAGAATTGGTTAAACTTCTGTTACACGGAAAGTCAGTCAAATCTAAAGGCCGTAAATTCAACCAAATACCTAGGAATTACAATTACGAACAACTTCAATTGGAAGGAACACATAGAAAATGTTGTGGGGAAGGCTAACAAATGTTGTGGGGAAGGCTAACCAAGGACTGCGTTTTATTGGCAGGACACTTAGAAAATATAAGAGATCTACTAAGGAGACTGGCTACACTACGCTTGTCCGTCCTCTTTTAGAATAATGCTGCGCGGTGTGCGATCCTAACCATATAGGACTGATGGAGTATATCGAAAGTTCAAAGAAGGGCACCACGTTCTGTATTATCGCAATATATAGGAGAGAGTGTCACTGAAATGGTAGAGGATAAACACGATGTCAATAGATATAAATCGATATAAATGTAGGGAGAGGCAGCATACAAACAACACTGGCAATTCAAAGTAAAGGAGCAATTGCTCACAATGTAATAGAAACATTACAAGTACACTATTCTATCAATATAACCTACGCTATAAACTTATAAAATAAAAAAGATTCGAATCAAAAAATACAAATAAAAAATCCTTTGGGAGCCGTTCAATGTAGATCCAAATTGACAAAGGCAAGAGCCGTTTCAAATGAAACCGATTACACAGCAATGGGTATGAGGTTGAATTAAAATGCAAAGGCAAACATCGAAATATAATGCAACAGAGAAAGGCATTTTTCGTTGCGACGCAATCTCTTCACGAAATTCCGGTCACCAACTTTCTCCTCCAAATGCAAAAATATTTTGTTGACAGCTAACTACCCGAAAAAATAAGGAAAATCAGAGCTCGTAGGGAAATATGTAGGCGCGCTATACGTGATTCGAATGGTAGAGAATTGTGAAGGTGGTTCGATGAACCCTCTGTCAGGCAGATGGGATTTGTTCGTCATTCTGAGACACTTATCACGTTGGCTTAATAGGTACGCGATATAACTCCCTACAGAACTGCACACATTAAAAAAAAGTTTTGCATCACTTCGGTTCCCAGAAGTCCTGAAGATAGACATTGACTGTGAATATTGTGTCACAGACACAGTCCCTTTGACTGTTCAGAGATGTCACGAAACCCTCCCAAAGATGTAAACAACCTTGCATGAGCAACGTCTATTAGACGGAGGGGTTCCGATCAGTTCCAGGCATTTCACCAGGAAGGAAGTACACTGCTCGGGTTGTCCGTTGTTCAACCATGCCTTGACGGTCAATGCCACGATTCGATCGCGTCCGCATTGTTACTTTGTGCCAGGAAGGGCTCTCAACAAGGGAAGTGTCCAGGCGTCTTGGAGTGAACCAAAGCTATGTCGTTCGAACATGGAGGAGATACAGAGAGACAGGAACTGTCGATGACACGCCTCGCTCAGGCCTCTCGAGGGCAACTACTGCAGTGCATGATCGCTACCTACCGATTATGGCTCGGAGGAAACCTGACAGCAATGCCACCATGCTGAATAATGCTTTTCGTGCAGCCACAGTACGTCGTGTTACGACTAAAAATGTGCGCAGTAGGCTACACGCTGCAGCAAGGTGGAGGTTCCCTCCTGTTCTGGGGTGGCATTGTGGAAGGCAAACGTATGCCGCTGGTAGTCATGGAAGGCGCCGTAACGGCTGTATGATACGTGAATACCAACCTCCCACCGATAGTGCAACCATATCGGCAGCATATTGGCGAGGCATTCGTCTTCATGGACGGCAATTTGCGCCCCAATCGGGCACATGTTGCGAATTTCCTTCAGAGTAACGACATCGCTCGACAGGAGTGGCCAGCATGTTCTCCAGTCATGATCCCTATCGAACATGCCTGGAATAGACTGAAAAGGGCTGTTTATGAACCACGTGTCCCACCAACCCCTCTGAGGGATCCACGCGGAATCGCCGTTGAGGAGGGAGACAATCTGGACCAACAGTGCCTTTATGAACTTGTGCATAGTACGCTACGACGAATACAGGCATGCACCAAACCAAGACGACGTGCTACTGGGTAACCAGTAACAATTCCAGAATAACTTCTCTGGTTTTGGGAAATATCTTTTACTTAGTAAGAGGTATGTTACAGAACATCTACAAGCAGCAACAGATTCTCTGCTACGAAGTGTGGTCAGCAATCATGAAACACGTGGACTGATCATAGCTCGGTTTCTCTTCTTTGCTGCAAGCACTGTGTGGCCTGTAATTTACCAAGCCATATATACTAGATTTAATGACACAACTTACTGTGTATTTGTGTAAGAGAGTATTTTTAGTGGAATCTACTTAGTAAATGCTAGCCGGGCACGTAAACTCCGCTACAATTAGTAAGATGTCATTATTGGATTTCTCGTCAGCACTTAGAGAGACGTAAATTAAGAAAATTATTTAGAATGTTTTCATTAACACACAATCGGCTCTCTGGAGAGCGTAGTGTGTTAGGTAGGCTGTGCAAAGCTTCTGTGGGAGTTTACCAGTTGCCGAGTTAATTGACGCTTAACGCTTGTGACACACACACACACACACACACACACACTTACAGAACAGGGACTCTCTGAAGTGTAGAGAACACAGGTTCTCTGAAGAGTAGGATGTTTTCCCACAGCTACTTGGACCAAATGACATGTGGTACTAGCCTGGGCTAGCGGCTGCCTGTGTGGGGCTGTACTGGACGGTCGTATTAAGCGAGTATCCCCGGTGCTGGCTGCGCCAGAATTCGCCCCTAGGTTCACTGCTGTGGTGATGGCATCAGCAGCTCCTAGAAGGAGTCGCACGGAACCTTGTCCAAAAATTTTTCGGAGGCCTGTTAACATACTGCACATAAACGGTGCTGCTCTATACGAGTGCACATTATCGTATAGAGGCAGTGGTGACGTGACCTCTGCGGTCCTTGGTATGTAGGAATAGTGTTTTTTTTCTTTTTTTGTGCACTGTTACAATTACTCAGTCTGATTTTGTTGGCATATACCTCGAATCTGCTTGTGAATCTTACAATTACGTGACATACTAATACTGCAAGAGTTATATGTATTTTTATTTTTCCTGGTGGCCCTGGCAGATCTCTTGACATCGTTATTGTGCTTGCAGGAGTTGCTTTTTGTCGCAGTATTTCTTCCTGTATACCTAGTATGGTTAACGTGTAGCGTCAGTAAATATAGCAGTTGTGCCAGTCATTTCCAGACTAATCGTACCAATGGTGTAGTAAAAGAAAGATTTTGGTGAATCGCCTACTCGATTTTTTTATGTGTTTCTTGCAATAACACAAACTCTCTGACATTTATGCAATAATCTATATCGTGTTACGTGTCATCATTCCACGTGTGAACTCTAGCTAATCCACTCTGGCACCACCCATGCGTAATTGATACTTCAGAAAGCTTCATTCTAATTCGACGAGAAGAGAAGGGAATTATCTTGGCTTAAACTGTAGCCAACGCTTGTCTTCAAAGACATTTTTAGATTTTTGCTAGTGAACGTGTAGGCATCTGCACGTTGTGAATGAGTTGTGGAGGGATGCATCGGCCCTGAATGCCAGATGTTGTATCAGTGCCTTTGGTCCAGCCATCAGCACGTTCGCGTCGGCGATGATTGCACATATTTGTTATATATATTCCTGGGGAAATGGTGTGTCTTGGGATTCGGCATATATTTGGACCTCCCTCGTTTGCGAGGAGGGATTTTGTGGCGGACTGCGGCCATTTGAGGAGTTCCGTACCCTAACGGCTTCTTACTTGGTTTGTTGGACATGCATTACCCCGCGAATGCAGGGGCGAGAGTTCCTCCTAATCTAGGTGCGTATTTGTAGCAGACTTTGATATTTCCACCGACTTGTTGGGTGTCTTGGCCGTTATTATCGTAGGCGGAAGGACCCACAGCCAGAATTCGTGTAGCAACTATGGCTTTTCTACCAGCTACCAGGTTAGAGATGGCAAATGGCTCTGAGCACTATGGGACTCAACTGCTGAGGTCATTAGTCCCCTAGAACTTAGAACTAGTTAAACCTAAGGACATCACAAACATCCATGCCCGAGGCAGGATTCGAACCTGCGACCGTAGCGGTCTTGCGGTTCCAGACTGCAGCGCCTTTAACCGCACGGCCACTTCGGCCGGCCAGGTTAGAGAGGTTAGACCCATAATAATGTATCTTTCCCGACCATTGCTGGGTTGGAGCAATGTTCCCCGTAGCTGTATATCAAACGTCCAAGTTTGAAAGTTGTCCTTTCCCGTAATCCACTCGGGGTGTTGTTTGCGATCCATCTCTCCTAACTAGGTCCGTATTTTTTGTAGCACCTGCTATGGCGCGGTCCAACACTAAACAATTCCACTCACCTTTCTGTGCTCTCTACTTCTTCAGTACGGTCCAAACACTTCCCGTGTTAAAAGGAAAGATGTTATTGTGCTGGAAAAGCTGTAGTAGAACCAATAGCATTATACGAGTACAACTTGTGCAACAGATGTTTTCCAGTATCAGGTTAACGAGAGATTAATTGAAAGGTAGTCTGTGAGTGAACGTTTCGATATATTAGCACTTGGTTGATACGAAAACACTGCGAAGCCTGTGATAAGCTTAAGGTCTAGTTTCAAGACTCACACGCAATCATAGTCACTAGTAATAGCGAGCTGATGGTAATCAACCAAACCCGTAACCAGTGACAGAATGCTCTCTCAAATACAACAGTGTGACCACTGCAAATGCTTAGTTTACCATCACACCTGCACGAAGCAGTTCTCTTTCCCCACAAAATACGTGCGAATGTACTGTCCTCTGATCAGTCCAAGATTACTGTAAAACCAGGCTATCCCGTGTCTTTTACTTTTGGCCAATCACAAGTTAATAGCTTTTATTAACAGTTTATCAAAAGAACAAGTTTATAAAATCCAAAAATATCAAAATAACTCCCTCATTAAACAACAGAATTATCAATAAATGTAACTTCTTCTCTCAGCCTCGTAAAATCGCTTGTTGCACTTCACAATTTTCCCTGAGTACGATTTACTCTCTTAGTACAGAATTCTCACACTAACGTTTATTCAGGTACAGTAATAGACATAACGATATTCATTTATTGCCTTACTTTCCATTCACACGATCATTCACACTAATAAACAAATTAAATTACAATGAAAGTCGTAATAGTCACTGTAGGTCAGTTTTGTTTCCAAATTATGTTTTACTACGTAAGATGCTGACATCTTTCAGCCACAGTCGTAACGTTTTGCCGATAGCCAATAAATCAGACTGTCATGCGATAACGATTACGCGTTGTATCTACAGGTATCTGCTCACTTCCGTCTCTTACGTAGGCGCGATGCAAGGCGCTACGCCTCACACTGCGACATTTTTTATACACATTGTATCTTTGGTAGGAGCATCAGAATTTTAATAAGACTGTATTATTTCTATCAGTATGAGGCAAAGCTAGTATAAACATATCCTAGCACTGTGTATATGGCTTTACATGAATTTATACCGGGCGATCAAAATGTCAGTATAAATTTGAAAACTTAATAAACCACGGAATAATGAAGATAGGTATAAACTGACACACATGCTTGGAATGACATGGGGTTATATCCCCAAAATCATCAGATTTGGCATCTCCTTCTGACTTGCATCTATATCAAAATATCAAGAAATCTGTATAAAAAGTTCTGGTCCCATGTACACCCTTGTAGCTGGCAAATCTTAAACAAACGAACTTAAGCGATGGAATTAACTCATTGCGAAAATGCTGGGCTAATTTAAAAGGTACAGTATAGAGAAAAAAGTGCAACTTTTGACCGTGGAAGTGGAATCATTGATTACGCTCGTGCTGGAATCACACCACCAACTGGAGAACATTTCTATTCATGAGTATTGGAATCACCTGCGTGCAGCTGATTCCACAAAAAAAATTGTCTCACTCAATTTCCATTTCTAATTTTTTGCATGAACTTCCGGAATTTTAGCACGAATGAAAACTGTAATGGTGACTTGCGCTTCAGTTTCGATGTGATTTCTACGGCTCGGGCACCTGAGGCCGGTTTGCGGCCACCCACTCCATGGGGAAAAATAAAACCAGAGAGAGGAAAAACGTGAAGTAAAACCCTGGCGAGTTGCCGTGCCGCAAATGGGCGCAGTTTCCGGTGCGGCTGTCAAAGCGCTGAGCGCCGTGGTCGGTACTGCGGCAGCCGCCAGGTTCTCACTTTGTTTATCTGCGCACCGCGCACCGCGCACCGCGCCACCCCAGGAGGCAGAGGTCGCGCAGTGCTATTCTCTCAGGGCAGCATCGATGCGCTAAACTCGCTACCCTTTTGCACTGCCCCGTTTCATTCAAATGTTTCCCCTTTTCCGTATTTTCTCAGGCGTTACCTTGATCTTTCCTTGTCGTAAACATCTCGCTTGTTTCACAAAAGACGTGTTCGAGGTGGATAAGTAGGTGACATTGTTACAGAGCTACGTTTCTTTGCACCACGACGTAACGATAATGAGTCTTTTAATTTAGTTGCTCCACATTACATGTGTTATCATGGTTTTGATGGAGGAATTCCTTTGACACAGTGAATAAGTTTTGAAACTCTATGTATCGACCTTTCCTAGTCAGTATCATATCTCAATCAATAGTTTAGGACGTTAAGGAGTATGTTGGTCAAATAACAATATTAATCCCGTGCCTGCCGTCTTGTACACCACATTACCTAATCCGTTGAGCCTCCTATTTCATCACGAAGATTATTAATGGCCGTACCTTTACGATGGCATTAGGAACATAGGTCATTTGGATACTGTTTTCGTCACCGTTCCCTTCGTCTCCCTTCGTGGATTAGGTGATTTAACCTGTAGTGGTCAACAAAGTCCAGCCATCTGTTTCATTGTCTGCACCTGTGTTTTGTCCCTCTAGATTTGTAGTGAAACATTTGTTTTGAAAGCGTATTTTCATGCAGTCTATCTACGTGATCCCACCATTTGTTTCTGCTTGGATGTACTTTCTTCCATATTGAATCAACTTGTAACTGAATTCTGATGCATCAATTTCTGAAGCGATCTTCTCTGCCACAAGAGAACAACAGAGTTGGGTTGTTTGGGGGGAAGAGACCAAACAGCGAGGTCATCGGTCTCGTCGTACGTGGGAAGGATGGGGAAGGAAGTCAGCCGTGCTCTTGCAAAGGAACCATTCTGGCATTTGCCTGGAGCGATTTAGGAAAATCACGGAAAACCTAAATCAGGATGGCCGGACGCGGGATTGAACCGTCGTCCTCCCGAATACGAATCCACTGGGCACAAAAGACGTAGTCTGCATCCTCCTCAAATCCGTTTAAATGGGACAGAGGTGGTGCAGTGGTTAGCACACTGGACTCGCATTCGGGAGGACGACGGTTTAAAGCCGCGTCCAGCCATCTTGATTCAGGTTTTTCTTGATTTCCCTAAATCGTTTCAGCCAAATGCCAGGATGGTTCCTTTGAAAGGGCACAGTCGATTTCTTTCACCATCCTTCCCTAATCCCATGGGACCAATGACTTTCCTGTTTGGTCCCCTCTCCCAAACCAACCAAACAACCAACCACCCGTTTTAGTGGAAACTCAGCTTTCAAATCCATAGAGCATCTACATCTACATCTACATCTACATTCATACTCCGCAAGCCACCCAACGGTGTGTGGCGGAGGGCACTTTACGTGCCACTGTCATTACCTCCCTTTCCTGTACCAGTCGCGTATGGTTCGCGGGAAGAACGACTGTCTGAAAGCCTCCGTGCGCGCTCTAACCTCTCTAATTTTACATTCGTGATCTCCTCGGGAGGTATAAGTAGGGGGAAGCAACATACTCGATACCTCATCCAGAAACGCACCCTCTCGAAACCTGGCGATCAAGCTACACCGCGATGCAGAGCGCCTCTCTTGCAGAGTCTGCCACTTGAGTTTATTAAACATCTCCGTAACGCTATCACGGTTACCAAATAACCCTGTGACGAAACGCGCCGCTCTTCTTTGGATCTTCTCTATCTCCTCCGTCAACCCGATCTGGTACGGATCCCACACTGATGAGCAATACTCAAGTATAGGTCGAACGAGTGTTTTGTAAGCCACCTCCCTTGTTGCTGGACTACATTTTCTAAGCACTCTCCCAATGAATCTCAACCTGGTACCCGCCTTAGCAACAATTAATTTTATATCATCATTCCACTTCAAATCGTTCCGCACGCATACTCCCAGATATTTTACAGAAGTAACTGCTACCAGTGTTTGTTCCGCTATCATATAATCATACAATAAAGGATCCTTCTTTCTATGTATTCGCAATACATTACATTTGTCTATGTTAAGGGACAGTTGCCACTCCCTGCACCAAGTGCCTATCCGATGCAGATCTTCCTGCATTTCGCTACAATTTTCTAATGCTGCAACTTCTCTGTATACTACAGCATCATCTGCGAAAAGACGCATGGAACTTCCGACACTATCTACTAGGTCACTTATATATATTGTGAAAAGCAATGGTCCCATAACACTCCCCTGTGGCACGCCAGAGGTTACCTTAACGTCTGTAGACGTCTCTCCATTGATAACAACATGCTGTGTTCTGTTTGCTAAAAAACTTCAATCCAGCCACACAGCTGGTCTGATATTCCGTAGGCTCTTACTTTGTTTATCAGGCGACAGTGCGGAACTGTATCTAACGCCTTCCGGAAGTCAAGAAAAATAGCATCTACCTGGGAGCCTGTATCTAATATTTTCTGGGTCTCATGAACAAATAACGCGAGTTGGGTCTCACACGATCGCTGTTTCCGGAATCCATGTTGATTCCTACATAGTAGATTCTGGGTTTCCAAAAACGACATGATACTCGAGCAAAAAACATGTTCTAAAATTCTACAACAGATCGACGCCAGAGATATAGGTCTATAGTTTTGCGCATCTGCTCGACGACCCTTCTTGAAGACTGGGACTACCTGTGCTCTTTTCCAATCATTTGGAACCCTCCGTTCCTCTAGAGACTTGCGGTACACGGCTGTTAGAAGGGGGGCAAGTTCTTTCGCGTACTCTGTGTAGAATCGAATTGGTATCCCGTCAGGTCCAGTGGACTTTCCTCTGTTGAGTGATTCCAGTTGCTTTTCTATTCCTTGGACACTTATTTCGATGTCAGCCATTTTTTCGTTTGTGCGAGGATTTAGAGAAGGAACTGCAGTGCGGTCTTCATCTGTGAAACAGCTTTGGAAAAAGGTGTTTAGTATTTCAGCTTTACGCGTGTCATCCACTGTTTCAATGCCATCATCATCCCGGAGTGTCTGGATATGCTGTTTCGAGCCACTTACTGATTTAACGTAAGACCAGAACTTCCTAGGATTTTCTGTCAAGTCTGTACATAGAATTTTACTTTCGAATTCACTGAACGATTCTCGCATAGCCCTCCTTACGCTAACTTTGACATTGCTTAGCTTCTGTTTGTCTGAGAGGTTTTGGCTGCGTTTAAACTTGGAGTGAAGCTCTCTTTGCTTTCGCAGTAGTTTCCTAACTTTGTTGTTGTACCACGGCGGGTTTTTCCCGTCCCTCACAGTTTTACTCGGCACGTACCTGTCTAAAACGCATTTTACGATTGCCTTGAACTTTTTCCATAAACACTCAACATTGTCAGTGTCGGAACAGAAATTTTCGTTTTGATCTGTTAGGTGGTCTGAAATCTGCCTTCTATTACTCTTGCTAAACAGATAAACCTTCCTCCCTTTTTTTATATTCCTATTAACTTCCATATTCAGGGATGCTACAACGGCCTTATGATCACTGATTCCCTGTTCTGCACTTACAGAGTCGAAAAGTTCGGGTCTGTTTGTTATCAGTAGGTCCAAGATGTTATCTCCACGAGTCGGTTCTCTGTTTAATTGCTCGAGGTAATTTTCGGATAGTGCACTCAGTATAATGTCACTCGATGCTCTGTCCCTACCACCCATACTATGTATTGCCTTAACAATACATAACTCCATCTCTTTTGTCTACTTATAATTGTTCGAAAGACCCACCAAAACGTGACGAGACTGAGTCTAGTACTGGTTACATTCCATCAATGCCTGTCTGCTACAGCAATCAGTTATAACATTTTCTGAATAAAGGCAGTCCCCGTTCAAAAACTGTTTTTATTGCATTTCACATTTGTCAGGCATCATCAGACTTTCTGAAAAGAACATAACAAAAAAAAAATATTAATTTAATGAACGGTAACGTAATGAAGCATGATTCTGAAGTGTATAGCCAGGCATACTAGGATGTACTCATAGCAAAACGCAGTTTACTTTAGATAAGCCAACTCTTTCTGTATGGATAACTGGCTTAACGGAAGTTCGCATATACGTTGTCTCATAGATTTAAGGAAGACAATCTTATGTCGGTAAGGGTGACAGGAGGAAGCGTGTATGATCGAACTATCAGTGCTGAATTTGCGGGAAATGTGAAATTGAATTCTACCCGATCGATGTGCAATTTTAGGACCAAATAATTAAGACTTTTGTTCATGTTCATTACTTCAAGAGTGAAAGTCATACTTAGGTGTAATGACTTAAAGTCATCCATCGACAGAGGAATGTCGCCTGCA
Source organism: Schistocerca nitens (assembly GCF_023898315.1). Classification (NCBI taxonomy): domain Eukaryota; kingdom Metazoa; phylum Arthropoda; class Insecta; order Orthoptera; family Acrididae; genus Schistocerca; species Schistocerca nitens. The sequence goes on along the minus strand of NC_064619.1, from coordinate 359,765,347 downwards.
GAACTGTTGAAGACAACGTGACGCCTATAGGAAGAACTGCTACGACCCGTTTAGGTTTTGCTGAAACAACTTCCCCTAGGCTAACCCATCAGTTTGCTTGTAATATTAAATGACAATTAATGATAAAAAGTTATCGATCTAAAATGGAAATGGTTTCATTTTCTTTTATAGTTAATCAACTATGAAGAAGGAGATATATACATATGACAGGATACTGACAGATGGGAAGCTTACGGCAATAAGCTGATGGACCAGTTCTTTCCTGTTGAGGAACATTAAATTTTCTTCAAATACAAATACTTGCTGCAGAAGTTCCAGTAAATATCTGGAAAGCAGTCCCCTCGGATTATTTATTCTTTTAGTGGCTGGGAGTACTAGGTGGTATGGCTTGTGTGTCTGGATCTGGGCATATGGTGCTGGGTAATGAGGGTTCATAACTTTCACTTTGTTGGCGAGTTCTGGGCTTAAAATACTGTTCAGTCTTCAATACGAACTTTCAGAAGGGTCGGAATCCATCCTCAATTGTTTACTGAACTTGTTCCAATATCTGTCATCCTCCACAGTTTTTTTCCTTCTACAGCTCCCCCTACTACCATGGAAGTCATTTCCAGATGTTTTAACAGATGTCCTATCATCTTAACCCTTCTTCTTATTAGACCACCTAATTTCAACGTTCGACTGTAACGCACGTCTCAAATGCTCCGTTTCTCTTTTGTTCCGGTTTTCCCACAGTCCATGTTTCACTACTATATAACGCTTTGCTCCAGAAGTACATTCTCAGAAATTTCTTCCTCAAATTAAGGCCTAGGGTTGATATTAGCAGACTTCTCTTGACCAGTTGTGCCCTATCTGCCAGTGATTGTCTGCTTTCTATGTTCTCCTTTCTCCGTCCGTCAATGATTATTTTGCCGACTAGGTAGTAGAATTCTTTAACTTCATCTACTTCGTAACCGTCAAACCTGATGTTAATTTTCTTGCTGTTCCGATTTCTGCTACTTCTCCTTACTTTCGTTTCTCTTCGATTTAATCTCACTTCATATCCTGTAATCATTATACTGTTCATTCCATTCAGCAGTCACGTAATGCTTCTTCGCTTTCACTCAGGATCGCAATGATATCAGCGAATCTATCAATGATATCTTTTCACGTCGTATTTTATTTCCACTCCTGAACCTTTCTTTTATTTCCATCATTGCTTCTTGTTTGTACAGTTTGAACAGTGGGAGCGAAAGGCTACATCCCTGTCTTATATCATTTTTAATCCCAGCGCTTTGTTCTTGGTCGATCACTCTTATTATTCTCTGTTGGCTCTTGTACATATTGTGTATCATCAGTCTCTCCTAATAGCTCACCCCGACTTTTCTCAGAATTTCGAACGTCTTAAACCATTTTACATAGTCGAACGCTTTTTCCAGATCGACATATCCAATTTTTCTTCGGTTTAGCTTCCATTATCAACCGCAACGTCGGAATTCTCTCTCTGGTGCCTTTACCTTTCCTAAAGCTAAACTGATCATCATGTAACACATCCTCAATTTTCTTTTCAATCTCCTGTATATTATTCTTCAAAGTAAATTGGATACATGAGCTGATAAGGGGAGACGGAAGGCAATTTTTATCCCTATTCCTCCAATACTATTTTACCCTTTGAATATGTACGCTATTCAAAAGAACTACAAGTGATAAAACAATGAAATTTTTACTGAATGTATATAACATATACGCCTCAATTACAAGTAAAATGAACATTATACCTCTTATCGTTTTGAATAAAAAAATTTTACTCTTTCTCTATTGAAATTTAACTTTTTTCTGCATTAATTATTATAAAACAGTTTCTGATTGTTTGATGGTTCTCAATTTACTTATAATAACTTATTACCATCTGCAGTACAAATTGACCAAATTTCGTGTTTGTAACCCCATTAGTTTATCAAATTATGGTGTCTGAAATAGAGAAAAATTTAAACTTTAATATTGCAATTCTTGTATAGTTATTTTGATGCCAATTACTTACCACTAATATTTTCCTGCACCATACTGAGCATCATCTGAATCATATTGATCTTTTCTTGTCTTGGTCCCTCTTACTTTACAAACTTCAGCAGCAGCAGTACCAGTAACATTATTTTAAGTCATAAATTTTGCAGGAGGATTTGGAATGACAAGTAATGCACATAAGAGATTGCATGTCTCCATGCCATTACCAGTAGATTTGAGACCATAAACTTGCCTTCTGTTGTTCTCATATAAATTATTATTTGCTATTTTTTATGTCATTGTTGTAGCAACTGCACCACATTTTGTACAACTCAGGTTTGACACAATCATTTTACGAAGACGCTAATTCTCACCCAAAGATACGTCACCACCACATGTTCTGCACACAGTATGTTTGGAAATGAAATCACAGAGTATACTAAGGTTCACCATAATATTTCCAAAAGAATGTTCACCTCCACAAGCTGACTGGGTAGAAAAGCCTTGAAGACACGGCAGTTTCTTTCTTGTTGTGCTGATTTTCTTTATGTCTAACATTCTTGGATCCTTTGAGCCACTAACCTCATTTACCTTAAAGTATTTATTTGATCTGAATTTTAATTTAGGCGAGAATTTCTTTATTCGCCTCATTTGCCTGAAAACACGTCGAACCAAAGAAAATAGAAATCAACACGTACTTCGCTCACTACAAACTTTACTAAGTAAAACCATTAACACTCGAAAACAGTAACAAACACGATCGGAAAAACGAGTATCGTTGGCAGATACAGGGTAGGAAATATTGAAGCTATAAAACAATAAAAGCATGAAATACTATACAAGGAGTAAAAGAATGCTGTGCATTATCTCTGCATGGCGCATTTAAATGCCAGATGGCACAGAGCGTCAGAAAAACCATCATATCTCAAGAAAAAAATGTATTTATATAAAATAAAAACTGTTTCACGCCGGAAAGACCAGGCATTTCAAATATGCTAAAATCTAAAAGTCAAATTTTTGAAGCCCACTTACCTTCCGTCTCCCCTTAAGATGATGGAGCGATAATCATTGCTCTTGTCACCTCTTGCTGTCTTCGGATTTTTGTGGGTGGCATTTTTTCGAAAGTGAGATTGTATGTCGCCAGACTCATACATCCTACACACCAACGCGAATAGTAGTTTTGTTGGCACTTCCCCTAATTATTTTAGAAATTCTCCTGGAATTATATCTATCCTTTCCACCTTATTTTATCTTAAGTCCTCCAAACCTCTCTTGAATTGTGATTCCAATACTGGATCTCCTATCTCCTCTAAATCCTCTCGTGTTTCATCTTCTATCGCATGATACATATCTTCTTCCTCATAGAGGCCTACAATGTACTCTTTCGACCTATCCTCTCTCTGATCTGCGTTTAACAGTAGAAATCCCGTTACACCCCTAACATTACCACACTTGCTATTAATTTCACTGGAGGTTTTCTGGCGCTGCTACATGCTGAGTCAGTACTTCCGACCATCATCCCTTTTTCGTCTCCTTCGAATTCATTTGCATCCATTTCGTCTTAGCTTTCCTACACTTTCCGTTTCTTTAATTACTCAGCGACTTGTATTTCTGTATTCCTCGGTTTCCATGGACATTTCATCTTTCATCTGAAGTATTTCTTCTGCTACCCGTGGTTTCTTCGCAGTTACCTTCTTTGTACCAAAGTTTTCTTTCCAACTTCTGTAATTGCTCTTTTTAGAAATGTCCATTCCTTTTCAACTGTACTGCCTATTGAGGTATTCCTTGTTGTTGTACCTACAGCCTTAGAGTTCTTCAAGCTTATCTCCTCATGCCTTAATACTTCCGCCGGCCGGGGTGGCCGAGCGGTTCTGTGCGCTACAGTGTGGAACCGCGCGACCGCTACGGTCGCAGGTTCGAATTCTGCCTCGGGCATGGATGTGTGTGATGTCCTTAGGTTAGTTAGATTTAAGTAGTTCTAAGTTCTAGGGGCCTGATGACCACAGCAGTTAAGTCCCATAGTGCTCAGAGCCATTTTTGACCCTTAATACTTCCGTTTCCCACGTCTTGGCGTATTTATTCTTCCTGTATAATCTCTTAAATTTCAGCCTATTCTTCATCACTGCTACATTCTGATCTGAGTCAATATCTGCTCCTGCACACACCTTACAATCGAGTATCTGATTTCGTAATATTTGCCTTACGATGATTTAATCTAGTTGAAATCTTCCAATATCACCCGGTCTTTTCAAAGTATAGCTCCTCCTTTTGTGATTCTTGAACAGAGTATTCGCTATTACTAGCTGAAATTTATTACAGAACTCAATTATTCTTTCTCCTCCTATCTTATTCCTCGTCCCAAGCCCATATTCTCCTGTAATCTTTTCTTGTACTCCTTCCTCTACCACTAAAGTCCCCCGTGGTTATGAGATTTTCATCTCTTTTCACGTACTGTATTACCTGTTCAGTATTCTCTCATACATTTTCTTTCTCTTCATATTCAGCTTGCGAAGTCGACATGTATACCTCTCATTTTCAATGTTGGGTTGCTGTCGATTCTGATAGAATCAACCCCATCACCGAACTGTTTACATTAACACACTCTCTGCCTACCTTCTTATTCATAACGAATCCTACTCCCTTTATACCATTTTCTGCTGCTGTTGACATTACTTTATAGTCATCTGACCAGTGGTCCTTTTCTTCATTCCATTTCACTTTACTGCCACCTGCTGAGCTTTTAAATTTCCATTTTCAGATTTTATGGCTTCCGTACCACGTTCAAGCTTCTGAGATTCCACGCCCCGACTTTTAGAACCTTTCGTTGGTTATTCTGTGGTGTCACCGCCAGACACCACACTTGCTATGTGGTAGCTTAAATCGGCCGCGGTCCATTAGTACATGTCGGACCCGCGTGTCGCCACTGGCAGTGATCGCAGACCGAGCGCCACCACACGGCAGGTCTCGAGAGACTGACTAGCACTCGCCCCAGTTGTACGACGACGTTGCTAGCGACTACACTGACGAAGCCTTTCTCTCATTTGCCGAGAGACAGTTAGAATAGCCTTCAGCTAAGTCCATGTCTACGACCTAGCAAGGCGCCATTAGCCTTAGATAGCTTGTATCTAAAGAGTCTCACTTGTATCGCCACAATCTCCAGATGTCTCATCAAGAACGATGTATACAAAGTATGGATTAAAGTTAAGTTTTCGAGAAGCTATGTACTTTTCTTTATAGCATTCATTACGTATCCTGTTTCAGACAACACTCCATCCTTCGTGAGTTAGCGCGTGCATCTTGGCCGCCTCTTTCAGTTAGTGTGCGTAGTGTTGGCAAGTCTGCCGACACTACATTTTTGGCGACGCGGATCAATCAGGATTTTGTTCTTTCTACTTGCTTACATTTCCTTGTCATGGCTTCTCCAGATGTACTGTCCGAATTTTATCGCTTGCAGAATCAGCAGACGCAGGCGTTATTGGATGCCCTTGGACAGCTCGTCCAGGGTCAGCGTGCAATGCACACCGATGCGGCAGCCGCCGCTTCATCACTACCGCAGCCACAACATGCTGTTGCACCCCAGTTTCGTCCGTTTCACGCGGACGAGGAATCATGGACGGAGTGGTCACGACAGTTTGGCTTCCATCTCGCCGCCTACAGAATTCAAGGTAATCTGCGGCAGCCGTTTTTGCTTTCGTGTGTAGGTGTGTCCACCTACCGTGTGATAGTGAAATTATTTCCCCGACGCGACGTAGCAACTCTATCCTACGAAGAAATTTTGTCGGCATTAGATGCCTATTTCAAGGAAACAGTCAATGTCGTTGCAAAACGGTATACATTCTTTCGTACAAAACGCACGGCCGGTCAGACTAATAGGGAGTGGGTTGCAACATTGCAGTGACTTACTAGGGATTGTGCTTTTGAGTGTGAATGTGGACTTCCTTATTCAGATACAATGGTACGTGATGCCATAGCACAGAACGTTTCTGATGTTCGCATACGGGAACAGATTTTGAAACTAGTCGATCCCTCCCTTCAACAAGTGATAGACATATTGGATAGGCAAGACACACTTGACTTTGCTCAGGAATCATTTGAAACTTCGCCAGCCGTGTGTCACATTAACCGGCCCGCCGGGCGCGCTGCACGGACCGCTAAACAGCCCTCGCGCACGTCCGCGCAGCTGTGGCCTAGCTCTCAAACACGTGTGCCGTGTAAGCATGCCAATGCAGTTCTGAAATCATGCCCGCGGTGTGCAACTAGACATTCGCGTGACAATTGCCCGTCACGCCAAGCTATTTGCTTTTACTGTCATAAGAAAGGACATGTTCAAAGTGTTTACCAGAAAAAGCTCAGATCAGACAATCACAACCATTCCAGGCCCTTTGCTTCGCGCCGAAATCGAACCAAGGACAATCAGGCTCGTGCACCTTCGCCCATGGACATTCATGTAGTTAATTCCACCCCGTCCAGTGCCACTATCTCAATCAGTGACTGTGTTCGTCCCACAAACAGTGTGCGTCGTCGTCGGCGGACATCCCGTCAAGTCGCAAGTGCTTCTGTACCTGTATCAGTTCAAATTGCGCGAGACAGTTGCTCTTGTCGTCAGCAGGACAATAAACTTTTTGTAAACTTGGACTTTGAAGGCAAAGTGATACCATTCCAGCTCGATACCGGAGCTGCTGTTTCATTGATCAATCACGACACGTACTAACAACTGGGCAAACCTCCGTTGCGTGCCGCAAATGTTAAGTTAAATAGTTATTCAGGACAAGCTATCCCTGTGTTAGGACAGTGCAGCCTTCTTGCAACATACAAGGGACAAACAAAACTTGTGTCATTTTACGTAATTCGTTCTTCTACTGCAGTGAACTTGTTTGGTTTAGATTTATTTCAGTTGTTTAACTTGTCTATAGTAAATCAGGTCGTCTCAGTGAACCAGACTGTGCCTTCCGCGAGTGTTTCTCGTCTATGTGACGAATTTGCAGACATTTTTGCACCGGGCCTTGGTTGCGCTAAGAACTCTAACGCAGCTTTGGAACTGAAAGTAAACGCGCAACCGAAATTTTTCAGAGCGCGCAATGTTCCCCACGCATTGCGTGATGAGCTCGCAGGAACTTTACACGATTTAGAATCACAAGGTGTAATTGAACGTGTGCAGGCTTCTCTCTGGGCCTCACCCTTAGTAATTTTGCCTGTTGCTGAGGCTAGAGCATTCGATTCTTCCGAACTTCCTTGTATGTTCATTGATGCGGAAACCGATAACGTGGTCGAATCGTTTCCGATTGATTTTCGTCGTGTAGCTACTGCCACAGCTGCTACTGTTTTGCGTTTTGTTGCTACGCAATGGCCCTTGTCAAAGTCGTGGATCGAGGATCCGCTGGCTCGCCGATTTTTTGCTCACAAGGAGAGACTTTTTGTACGACGTGGTGTTTTGTTGTTGCGTTCTGATAATGATCAGTCCAGAGTCGTGGTCCCACGTTCGTTACAGTCCTCTGTCTTACGGCTTCTTCACCAAGGACATTGGGGTATAGTGCGAACGAAACAACTTGCTCGTCAGCACTGTACTTGGTTCGGAATCGATGCTGCGATTACGACTATGTGCTCTTCTTGCATGGCGTGTGCCGAACAACAATCCGCACCGCCGCGGAAATTCTTTGCATGGCCGAAAGCCACTTCCCCTTGGCAACGCTTGCACATCGATTTTGCTGGTCCATTCTGGAATGCTCGATGGTTGGTTGTGGTCGATGCTTTCAGTAATTTTCCTTTTGTTGTCCGGATGTCTTCCACGACATCATCTGCCACCATCCAAGCGTTGTCTGCTATCTTTTGCGTTGAAGGTCTTCCACAGACTGTTTCAGACAATGGCCCACAATTCATGTCCGCAGAATTTCAGTCATTCTGCAAGGCCAATGGTATTCAACATCTGACATCCGCGCCGTTTTCGCCTCAGTCAAACGGTGCCGCTGAACGGTTGGTCCGGACTTTCAAGTCACAGATGTTGAAGTTGAAAGAGTCGCATTCTCGGGAGGACGCGTTATTGCTCTTCTTGTCCTCGTATCGCTCTCAGCCCCGAGATGGTCGCTCGCCGGCTGAGTTGTTGCTCGGTCGTCCTCATCGAACCTTGATGTCTTTGCTGCATCCGCCACATGAGGTTCATGTGCAGCGGCGGACTCCTGCTTTTGCTCCAGGCGACGTTGTATTCTATCGCAACTATCGCGGTTCACGGCGTTGGCTCGCAGGGCGCATTCTTCGCTGCCTCGGCCGCGCGATGTATTTGGTTTTGGGGGCCTCTGGTGAGGTGCGTCGGCATCTCAATCAGCTGCGCCTCTGTCGTCGCACGGGTTCTGCCGCTCCTCGTCTGCTTTCAGCGACGGTGCCGTCCGGTCAGCGCCCTGGGGACCCATCTACTGGCTCGCCTCATCCCCAGGTGTTACCGACGCTGCCTTCCATTTTGCCTCATGGCGACGCGCCGCCGCCGCCGCCTGTTCTCCCGCTGGCGCCGCCCGCAGTGGACGCGTCGCTGCGACAGCCTGGCGCCTCCCTGGGTCACGCGCCGTCGATCGCTTCCCGTGACCAGATGTCCTCCGCCATGGAACTCTTGCCCGCTCCGGATCACATGGCGTCATCGCGCGTCGGATCCCCCGACGCAATGGAGGTCGACCCTTCGGCCCCTCCTCTCTCATTACGGGCGCGTACACCGCATGTTGACGTGCACCCTGGACTAGGTTTCCAGGCGTTTCCTAGCTCCCCTCGGACCGAATGGCCGGGTGCGGGTGGCACAGCCTCGCCTGTTGTTAGGCTCCCCACCTCATCGCATACGTCAACATGGGGTCCTCGCCACGGCGGGCGGAAGCCTTATCACACGACCGTTCTCCGATTTGCGGGGGAGGAATGTGGTGTCACCGCCAGACACCACACTTGCTAGGTGGTAGCTTAAATCGGCCGCGGTCCATTAGTACATGTCGGACCCGCGTGTCGCCACTGGCAGTGATCGCAGACCGAGCGCCACCACACGGCAGGTCTCGAGAGACTGACTAGCACTCGCCCCAGTTGTACGACGACGTTGCTAGCGACTACACTGACGAAGCCTTTCTCTCATTTGCTGAGAGACAGTTAGAATAGCCTTCAGCTAAGTCCATGTCTACGACCTAGCAAGGCGCCATTAGCCTTAGATAGCTTGTATCTAAAGAGTCTCACTTGTATCGCCACAATCTCCAGATGTCTCATCAAGAACGATGTATACAAAGTATGGATTAAAGTTAAGTTTTCGAGAAGCTATGTACTTTTCTTTATAGCATTCATTACGTATCCTGTTTCAGACAACACTCCATCCTTCGTGAGTTAGCGCGTGCATCTTGGCCGCCTCTTTCAGTTAGTGTGCGTAGTGTTGGCAAGTCTGCCGACACTACATTTTTGGCGACGCGGATCAATCAGGATTTTGTTCTTTCTACTTGCTTACATTTCCTTGTCATGGCTTCTCCAGATGTACTGTCCGAATTTTATCGCTTGCAGAATCAGCAGACGCAGGCGTTATTGGATGCCCTTGGACAGCTCGTCCAGGGTCAGCGTGCAATGCACACCGATGCGGCAGCCGCCGCTTCATCACTACCGCAGCCACAACATGCTGTTGCACCCCAGTTTCGTCCGTTTCACGCGGACGAGGAATCATGGACGGAGTGGTCACGACAGTTTGGCTTCCATCTCGCCGCCTACAGAATTCAAGGTAATCTGCGGCAGCCGTTTTTGCTTTCGTGTGTAGGTGTGTCCACCTACCGTGTGATAGTGAAATTATTTCCCCGACGCGACGTAGCAACTCTATCCTACGAAGAAATTTTGTCGGCATTAGATGCCTATTTCAAGGAAACAGTCAATGTCGTTGCAAAACGGTATACATTCTTTCGTACAAAACGCACGGCCGGTCAGACTAATAGGGAGTGGGTTGCAACATTGCAGTGACTTACTAGGGATTGTGCTTTTGAGTGTGAATGTGGACTTCCTTATTCAGATACAATGGTACGTGATGCCATAGCACAGAACGTTTCTGATGTTCGCATACGGGAACAGATTTTGAAACTAGTCGATCCCTCCCTTCAACAAGTGATAGACATATTGGATAGGCAAGACACACTTGACTTTGCTCAGGAATCATTTGAAACTTCGCCAGCCGTGTGTCACATTAACCGGCCCGCCGGGCGCGCTGCACGGACCGCTAAACAGCCCTCGCGCACGTCCGCGCAGCTGTGGCCTAGCTCTCAAACACGTGTGCCGTGTAAGCATGCCAATGCAGTTCTGAAATCATGCCCGCGGTGTGCAACTAGACATTCGCGTGACAATTGCCCGTCACGCCAAGCTATTTGCTTTTACTGTCATAAGAAAGGACATGTTCAAAGTGTTTACCAGAAAAAGCTCAGATCAGACAATCACAACCATTCCAGGCCCTTTGCTTCGCGCCGAAATCGAACCAAGGACAATCAGGCTCGTGCACCTTCGCCCATGGACATTCATGTAGTTAATTCCACCCCGTCCAGTGCCACTATCTCAATCAGTGACTGTGTTCGTCCCACAAACAGTGTGCGTCGTCGTCGGCGGACATCCCGTCAAGTCGCAAGTGCTTCTGTACCTGTATCAGTTCAAATTGCGCGAGACAGTTGCTCTTGTCGTCAGCAGGACAATAAACTTTTTGTAAACTTGGACTTTGAAGGCAAAGTGATACCATTCCAGCTCGATACCGGAGCTGCTGTTTCATTGATCAATCACGACACGTACTAACAACTGGGCAAACCTCCGTTGCGTGCCGCAAATGTTAAGTTAAATAGTTATTCAGGACAAGCTATCCCTGTGTTAGGACAGTGCAGCCTTCTTGCAACATACAAGGGACAAACAAAACTTGTGTCATTTTACGTAATTCGTTCTTCTACTGCAGTGAACTTGTTTGGTTTAGATTTATTTCAGTTGTTTAACTTGTCTATAGTAAATCAGGTCGTCTCAGTGAACCAGACTGTGCCTTCCGCGAGTGTTTCTCGTCTATGTGACGAATTTGCAGACATTTTTGCACCGGGCCTTGGTTGCGCTAAGAACTCTAACGCAGCTTTGGAACTGAAAGTAAACGCGCAACCGAAATTTTTCAGAGCGCGCAATGTTCCCCACGCATTGCGTGATGAGCTCGCAGGAACTTTACACGATTTAGAATCACAAGGTGTAATTGAACGTGTGCAGGCTTCTCTCTGGGCCTCACCCTTAGTAATTTTGCCTGTTGCTGAGGCTAGAGCATTCGATTCTTCCGAACTTCCTTGTATGTTCATTGATGCGGAAACCGATAACGTGGTCGAATCGTTTCCGATTGATTTTCGTCGTGTAGCTACTGCCACAGCTGCTACTGTTTTGCGTTTTGTTGCTACGCAATGGCCCTTGTCAAAGTCGTGGATCGAGGATCCGCTGGCTCGCCGATTTTTTGCTCACAAGGAGAGACTTTTTGTACGACGTGGTGTTTTGTTGTTGCGTTCTGATAATGATCAGTCCAGAGTCGTGGTCCCACGTTCGTTACAGTCCTCTGTCTTACGGCTTCTTCACCAAGGACATTGGGGTATAGTGCGAACGAAACAACTTGCTCGTCAGCACTGTACTTGGTTCGGAATCGATGCTGCGATTACGACTATGTGCTCTTCTTGCATGGCGTGTGCCGAACAACAATCCGCACCGCCGCGGAAATTCTTTGCATGGCCGAAAGCCACTTCCCCTTGGCAACGCTTGCACATCGATTTTGCTGGTCCATTCTGGAATGCTCGATGGTTGGTTGTGGTCGATGCTTTCAGTAATTTTCCTTTTGTTGTCCGGATGTCTTCCACGACATCATCTGCCACCATCCAAGCGTTGTCTGCTATCTTTTGCGTTGAAGGTCTTCCACAGACTGTTTCAGACAATGGCCCACAATTCATGTCCGCAGAATTTCAGTCATTCTGCAAGGCCAATGGTATTCAACATCTGACATCCGCGCCGTTTTCGCCTCAGTCAAACGGTGCCGCTGAACGGTTGGTCCGGACTTTCAAGTCACAGATGTTGAAGTTGAAAGAGTCGCATTCTCGGGAGGACGCGTTATTGCTCTTCTTGTCCTCGTATCGCTCTCAGCCCCGAGATGGTCGCTCGCCGGCTGAGTTGTTGCTCGGTCGTCCTCATCGAACCTTGATGTCTTTGCTGCATCCGCCACATGAGGTTCATGTGCAGCGGCGGACTCCTGCTTTTGCTCCAGGCGACGTTGTATTCTATCGCAACTATCGCGGTTCACGGCGTTGGCTCGCAGGGCGCATTCTTCGCTGCCTCGGCCGCGCGATGTATTTGGTTTTGGGGGCCTCTGGTGAGGTGCGTCGGCATCTCAATCAGCTGCGCCTCTGTCGTCGCACGGGTTCTGCCGCTCCTCGTCTGCTTTCAGCGACGGTGCCGTCCGGTCAGCGCCCTGGGGACCCATCTACTGGCTCGCCTCATCCCCAGGTGTTACCGACGCTGCCTTCCATTTTGCCTCATGGCGACGCGCCGCCGCCGCCGCCTGTTCTCCCGCTGGCGCCGCCCGCAGTGGACGCGTCGCTGCGACAGCCTGGCGCCTCCCTGGGTCACGCGCCGTCGATCGCTTCCCGTGACCAGATGTCCTCCGCCATGGAACTCTTGCCCGCTCCGGATCACATGGCGTCATCGCGCGTCGGATCCCCCGACGCAATGGAGGTCGACCCTTCGGCCCCTCCTCTCTCATTACGGGCGCGTACACCGCATGTTGACGTGCACCCTGGACTAGGTTTCCAGGCGTTTCCTAGCTCCCCTCGGACCGAATGGCCGGGTGCGGGTGGCACAGCCTCGCCTGTTGTTAGGCTCCCCACCTCATCGCATACGTCAACATGGGGTCCTCGCCACGGCGGGCGGAAGCCTTATCACACGACCGTTCTCCGATTTGCGGGGGAGGAATGTGGTGTCACCGCCAGACACCACACTTGCTAGGTGGTAGCTTAAATCGGCCGCGGTCCATTAGTACATGTCGGACCCGCGTGTCGCCACTGGCAGTGATCGCAGACCGAGCGCCACCACACGGCAGGTCTCGAGAGACTGACTAGCACTCGCCCCAGTTGTACGACGACGTTGCTAGCGACTACACTGACGAAGCCTTTCTCTCATTTGCCGAGAGACAGTTAGAATAGCCTTCAGCTAAGTCCATGTCTACGACCTAGCAAGGCGCCATTAGCCTTAGATAGCTTGTATCTAAAGAGTCTCACTTGTATCGCCACAATCTCCAGATGTCTCATCAAGAACGATGTATACAAAGGATGGATTAAAGTTAAGTTTTCGAGAAGCTACGTACTTTTCTTTATAGCATTCATTACGTATCCTGTTTCAGACAACACTCCATCCTTCGTGAGTTAGCGCGTGCATCTTGGCCGCCTCTTTCAATTAGTGTGCGTAGTGTTGGCAAGTCTGCCGACACTACATATTCAACCTCTTTCATTTTCACCTCTTCCTTGGCAGTCCCCTCCCAGAAATCCGAATGGGGTACTATTCCGGAATCTTTTGCCAATGGAGAGATCATCATGACGCTTTTTCAAAGATGGCACACATGTCCTGTGGATAATGTGTCTTTAATGCAGTGGTTTCCATTGCCTTCTTAATTCTCACGCCATTGATCATTGCTGATTCTTCCGCCTTTGGGCGAAATTTCGCACGCCTAGGACAAGAGAATGCCCTGAACCTCCATCCGCTTCTCCGCTTTCTTTGACAAGGCGCTTAGCAGAATGAGGGTAACATTTTATGCCAGAAGTCTTCGGCCGCCAATGCTGATTATCAATCAAAATTCAAGCGGGGTGGGTTCAGAAGTCGGTATCAATGTCGTTTTGATTATTAATCAAAGACAATACTCCTAAACCATGGGTGCATCCCAGAATCAAGTAGCACTATATTACTCTCGTTAAAAAAGTGTAGTATCTTACCGATGTAATCTGTTTGGCGCCACGCGGGATTAGCCGAGCGGTCTAGGGCGCTGCAGTCATGGACTGTGCGGATGGTCCCGGCGGAGGTTCGAGTCCTCCCTCGGGAATCGGTGTGTGTGTGTGTGTTTGTCTTAGGATAATTTAGGTTAAATAATGTGTAAGCTTAGGGACTGGTGACTTTAGCAGTTAAGTCCCATAAGGATTCACACTCATTTGAACATTTTTAAACTGTTTGGAGAGCACTGCCCATGTGCTACTCTTACCTGCTCGGATTTTTCTGACATCTTCCGATCTCAATTTATCGTTGGTAATATTTAGGGTCTGGCGGTCTTTGTTTAGGATCCCTAGGAGTAGGTCTTCGTATTATCTCTCACGTTCTCTGCATGTTTTATGCATTGTTTCGGTTTTAGTATATATGGCAACCATGAGTGTATTCTTTAGATCGACGATTAAAAATGTAGTAATGTCACTATCCAATCTTGGTTTAACGTTGTGTTTAATGCTTTTATTTAGTATCTGTCTTTCCTTTAGATTAAACTCTATCGTCGTCAGATTCAACATCCGCCCAAGAAATGGCAATGTTCGGCTATGTTCACAGCTCATTTATTAGGCGGACGGCAGCAAGGTCTCTTCTGTAATTTTAGGTTATTTATTTGTGTTATTTGTCGGCTAGTAACCCAGGTAACATACTTAATGACTTTTAGTAAATTGAGTAAGAGGTCGCAGGAATGTTGAATGTTTTATAATCAATACTATTATTATTTATTTGTATAACATTTTTTTATCGAACCCCTACTCTGTTTTATCTAAGTAATACTTCAATGTATAAAATGTGATGTGTTGGCAGAAGAGCCAACACCGCGTTGCTATAGGAGGCCGAAATGCACGCGTTTAAGCTCACGCAGACTGGCGTGAGGTCTGGAACAATTAAAGGAGTTGAGTTTAATAAATAAAGTACGAAGCTCTTTGAATACTTAACTGTAATCCATAATTGGAGAACATCGCTCTTGATGATACATTAATTATAATCTCAATATAAACTGGTAATGGCGCCTTGCTAGGTCGTAGCAAATGACGTAGCTGAAGGCTATGCTAACTATCGTCTCGGCAAATGAGAGCGTATTTGTCAGTATATCATCGCTAGCAAAGTCTGCTGTACAACTCGGGCGAGTGCTAGGCCGTCTCACTAGACCTGCCGTGTGGTGGCGCTCGGTCTGCAATCACTGACAGTGGCGACACGCGGGTCCGACGTATACTACAGGACCGCGGCCGATTTAAAGGCTACCACCTAGCAAGTGTGGTGTCTGGCGGTGACACCACAAAATGTATTGCATTACAGATACTTTTTAGCTGCCATTTTAAATAAGTGTATTTTTGCAATTTCTTTAATCTCTTTTGGTAATTTATCGTACACTTTTATTCCGTGGCAGAAAATGCTGTTTAGATTTTTATGTTTATTTTTTTCTTGGTAAATGTAAGTTGAGTCTATCTCTTGTTGCATGGTCATGGACAGAGCTGCTTGTGCAGTAATTACCAATGTTATTCTTGATGTGTAAAACTGACTGGTAAATGTATTCACATGGAGTAGTTAAAATCCCAAGTGTTTTGAACTGATCTTTACAATGAGATCGGGTAGTATTTTTGCTGATTATTCTTATGACTCTTTTCTGGAGTTTGAAAACTGTGTTCATATTTTGTGCATTTGTCCTCCAAAAAGGAATGCCATAGCTAATAATTGAGTGTACATATGAATGATATGTAATTAAACGAGACTGCATGTTACATACTGATGACAGGATTCTAAGGGCATAACATACTGATGACATTCTGTTCGCAAGTACTTTTCTGTGTTCACATCACTGCAACTGAGAATCAATATTCATTCCTAGAAATTTTACATTTGTTATACAGCCTATAGAGGTGCCATCTACATTGAATTTAACATTCTCATTTGTCCTCTTCAAATTGAAATACATGGCATTAGTTTTCTTTATGTTCAATGTCACTTTATTGCTTATTGACCAATCATAAACTTTCTTGAGAGTTTCATTAACTTTCTCGGCATGGAGTTCTCTTGTTTTCTCAGTGGCTATAATATTGCTGTCATCAGCGAAGAGAATTTTTTCACCATGAGTAACACTACTGGGAAAGTCTTTGATGTATATCGGGAACACTATTGGTCCTAATATACTACCTTGCGGAACCCCTATATTAATGTATTTTGATTCTTCTAAGTGTTTTACTAAATGTTTAGATCTATTTGAAGTATGTGTTATCTCTATTTCTGTTCTGTATCCAAGATACGCCCAGTCATCAGCAAGACTAAAGATCAGCACGATTTATGCTAGCAATGTTTCTTAACGTGCCTAGTTGCCGATACTTGTCCAAATGTGCAATGTGTGAAATAATTCCTGATTGAAATCGACGTCCGACTGTCAAAATGATTGAACATGTTATTAGGCTGCATAAAACAGCGTGTCGTACTACGGTTGAGAAACTGCAATCGAGAAAAAAATTACTTTATACTTAATCTCGATTTTGAACTATAAGCAAAAGAACATAGACGTCTCGAATTCATGCGAAACGAGCTACGTGCCAGATGTTAATGTTATTATTCTACGCTGAAAGTTACGCATTCGAATACAACATGAAAAGAAATTCAGACAGCCCAATGGTATTCTCCAACTTGAAAATGACACAAAAAATAGCGGCAGAGCATGTAAAGTACAATAAAAAAAAGGGCGATGCAAGCAGTAAAAGCGAAATTATAGTCCCATTTCAGATGACAGTTCGAGGAAGAGTTTAATCGCAGAATAATGCACGACCGCATCCAAAACAGGATCCCTCATCAGGACCAAGACTCGAGGTAGAAAGCATTAGTGTTGTTTCTCTCCTATTAAAACTGCTTTGGAAGGTCTTGATTACGGATCAGCTTATGATGCAGTTCAACTTGCCTGTGCCTCTCTCCTAGTCAACAATGTACACTCTGCTCCAGAGTGAAATGTTCGATATGGGAAACATCAAAAGATTCTTTGTTGAAGAATTTCACCGCTGTTATGCAAAATGGTAGAAAACTCGGACAGCGACTTCAGATAATCAAGAGAATAGCTTTGAAAATTATTAAGCATGTCTGAACTAGAGCTCATGAAATATATTATTATCGAAAACATTCCGTCACACTTATTGCATCACTGTGTGGATAGTGCTTTGACTTCTATTTCAAAATAATGGCGGACTTTTTCTTCTCCGGATACACAAAAGAGAGAATATGTCAACCTGTTATGCGTAGCAAGGGGACTAATGTGTTTCGTCGATTCGACCCTATTGTTCCAATAGCTCTGAGCAATATGGGACTTAACATCTATGGTCATCAGTCCCCTACAACTTAGAACTACGTATACCTAACTAACCTAAGGACATCACACAACACTCAGTCATCACGAGGCAGAGAAAATCCCTGACCCCGCCGGGAATCGAACCCGGGAACCCGGGCGCGGGAAGCGAGGACGCTACCGCACGACCACGAACTGCGGACGACCCTATTGTATCCGCATATTTTTTGTGTATGATGGAATAATATGCTTTCCTGAGCGTTAACAACTAAAAAACTTCAGACGAGCCTCCTAATAACGCTCTCATAATGAAACTAGATAAGTCCATTAATGATAAAAATAAGTTTACTTGCTCTAATTGGAGATTAGTTACACGATTATAGCTACCATCGGATGAGAACTTGGTTTTTGAAGGTTAATTACTTTTGCAGAAGCTAGACAAAGTTGCGCCTAATGAACGAGCTCGTAAAACTTTGTAACAGGTTTACTAGAGCAGTTTCTTACGTTTCATTAACGGAAGACGATAGTAGCTCCTAAGAGTTTCACTGTTGCTGTGAGGAAGTTTGTGAGCAAGAATACGCTTTCGGTGCTTCCGAGATGGGAAAAAGCATCGAATGGCATGAGGCCACGCCTTTGGTACGTGTGTGTGTGTGTGTGTGTGTGTGTGTGTGTGTGTGTGTGTGTGTGTGTGTATGTGTGTGAGAGAGAGAAGCCTTAGGACGTTAAGCGACGAAGTAACGTTGTGGAGACGACGTCGATGTGACAATCATGGGTCGGTATGTAAGGTATCGGCCATACTACGTGGACGAGCTTATTTATTGATTGGAGGAATTTCTAGGCAGATGAGCAGCCTAGATGCAACTTTGGGTGCTCAACATGAACTGGTTATCATTACAAAACGTGCATCATGAGTGCTAGTTGAAATATGCAGCAAGTTACAAATTTTTATAATTACCTTGGCGGAATAAAGAAATGAGAAGCGATGTTTTTGCTGGACTACAAAACGAGAATATAGAGGATCTCAACATGAAGGAAACACTCCTACCATGAGAAAAATTGGCAATGGAGAGTAACTGGAAGAAGACGAAGATCTCATGTACTGCCTTGGTGACGAGTCAGTACCTGTTGTGAGTGAATCAAGCAACGAGAACTGAGGAGTGTCAACAGATCATCAATCCAATTGAACTGTATGATGCTATTACACTAGTTTTGACTGACACTGCCCTAGAAATTAATAGAAGAGAACGTTGTAACTTGGGTCAGTTTTCGAACTTACGTGTTAGCCAGTCCTGTAATTGAAGTTTAATGTATTTTCTTATTCCATTTTGAGATGATTGCAATTTACTTTATATGGGCTGTGGTCGTTTGATGAAACCACAAAACTCGCTGCGGAAAAGTAATGTTTTTTACAATTGTGAAAAAATATTCCAAATTACGAAATGGTTATGTATCCAGGAACACTTATACTACCCAAAATTAAAAGTTTTTCAATCGAGGAAACCTTGTAAGTGTTGTATTTAATAGTCTATGTATTACACTACTACTCTACTAAACGTCAGAAATCTGGAAATTAAGAGGATGTATTATAAAAAATAGGTAGCGCCTTGAAGAAGACGGAGTGATTGTCAGACTATTGCCAATAAACGTTAATTCAGGGATATTTCATTAGCGTCTAAGAGCTCCACAAGCTCACTCACGCCCGCTATTCGCTGAGCATCAACGTGCTCCAACGCGCTGCTACTGCCCATGTTATGTGACACAGAGAGCTGCGCGATTTTCGCAGAAATATGTGCCCCTTCATGCTGGCTCCACAGTTACCTAGCGTTTCGACAAATGCCCATCGTTTTGCGTATTCACAGTGGGACAGAGAGTGCGTTGGGCTCGAAAGAGAAATACACCTCAAATGTATCCAAAGACAAATTTCCCTTATTTCATACACTAATAAAAGAGAACACAAAAAGAGGCAAGGTTTACATCTTTGCAAAGAGAAACATCATTAGCAGAGCGTACAGTATGTAAATTTACATCATAATTCCACATCTTCTTATTAACTAACAGCGATCCAGGATACAATAAATTATCAGCCGCTAAATTCATAACATTCAGTGACTTAGTGAAGAATAGCTCAAAGTCGACTACGGCAAGCAACAAATAGTAGACATTTATCTCGACAGCAGTGATAGAGATACGTGTGTTGTCAGCCCATTCACCCACAGGAACGTCCATCGAACGTTACCAGATAGAGAACCTGACCATTTCCAGCGTCACTCCCAGTAAAATGCCTGGAGCTCTGTAGACAGAGTACGCTGTGTCTCAGACAAATTATCGTCCATACTTTTACATGTACATTTCCCAGACAGTGAACTCCCAGTTCGGGCATCCTCATACACGTCTCTAAATGACTCCTCTCCATTCCATCTGAACGCAAGCGATCCTCTCAGAGGATGTAGATGGAAATGAATTCAGCTGAGATGTTGTCTAGCATAACAATATTAGCGTACCTTACTGAGAAAAATCATACCTCTTCTCTTGTCTGAATGCTGGTGGTCAGTGCTACTGCCCAAGGACGGCAGGAGGGCCAGCTGGGGCTGGATAATGCCAGGTCTGTTGTGAAAGTAATGCCAAAGTACACTCTGTGAGGATAACTGTCTTTAATCGGCAACGCAAACCACACAGGAAAAGGCGAGTCCCCGTTGCCAGGAACCACTGAGGAAGCAGCAAGCGTCGCCCACATCTGCAGGAGCAGCCAGTAGGGTGGCCTTGCTCGGGCACGTCGTGACAACACAACCTTGCTGCAAAGAGCCGCCCAAAGCCTGTGTTGCCAGTAGCCTTCGATGTAGCTGTTGGGGCTCGACGTGGCCATGGTCGGAACCGGGATCTCCGGCGTAACTGTAGTGCTAGGCGCGCACTAAACTTCCCTACTGGGGTGGTCCGAATTAGACGACCAACGGCATGTGGTCGGTGGACACTAGCAGAGCCACGACTGCGTCTTGTAACTGGTGGGGCTGTGGAGATCGCCCGCTGCCACAGAGACTGTATTGGAGCCAAGGAAGAATTTAATCAGAACCAAAGTTGAAGTGCAGTATTGCATCGGCTGCAGACCCATCGGAAGGCTGGTCTGGCGTCACGAGAGGACAGGTCAAACCTTTATTGGCGAGAGAGTAGTCCCTAGCGCAAGTGATCTCTAGGTGGGCTGGAGGCACAGATATGTTTGACAAAAAATCCCACTGGTTGTCATGTACAACAAAAAAGACCGCCCATGTTTTGACGTGGAGCAATGTGGTCTGTCGTAAGGCTGACTGCTGTGTGCACAATGTTCAGCATGCTTGCCACTAGAATTATATGACTAGTGGCCTATTTGTCTGGTGACCACGGCCCGTTCAATCCCACGATGCAACTATCCCCCCCCCCTCCTCCCATCGTCGGTTTATCTCGATCCTCTAAACTGTATACTGTTACTGAACCTGTGAACTTACTACTGCTGCTTAATTCAGTTCTATTTATATTCCTTCTTTCACACACCTACTATGTACTTTTTATCATCTTATCTTCTTGTTCACCATCACTAATCACGGCACGGTTTCTTTCATTGCACCATAAACACTTCACACCTAGTGGAAGTGCTTATGGTGCACTGAAAGAAACTATGCCTTCTTGGTCTACCAGTCAATAGCCCGCCAACGCATTGGGTCACACCTAGTGGGGTGACCTAGTGGGTTGGCGGGTTATTGACTGGTAGATCCAGAGGGTGCTTTACTCTCCACTGATAATGGTCACAGGTGATACAAATGATGACCAAGATTAAGATGATTCCTAAAGTTGAGATTCCTGATACTATGACCGAATGCTGGTATCTGTTGAAACCAAAGCAATGAAAGCTTTGTGTTCTGGATCTGTTTGGCCAATAATGAATGAGCAACTTCTTTATCACCCTCTGCTATTGGTATCATTCGTTGTGGTATTGTTTGATCAAGAACTGTTTTCTGACAGTGCATTCGTTCTGTGCTGCTGATACGTTGTGGAGTGAATTTACACTCAGAAAAAAAAGCTATGTACTACGAAGGAATTATCCGAATGGGATGGAAATAGGTAGATGTAATGTACATATACAGACAAATAAATGATTACACATTCAGAAAACATGGATGATTTACTAAATAGAAAGATCTTCACATATTGAGCAAGTTAATAAACGTTGGTCCCGCTCTGGCACTTACCAAAGCAGTTACTCGGCTTCTCATTGGTTGATAGAGTTGTTGGATGTCCTTCTGAGGGATATCATACTAAATTATGTCGAGCTGGAATATTACATCGAGCTGATTGGAGGGTCCTGCCCATAATGCACCGAATATTCTCACTTGCAGCGAGATGTGGTGACTTTGCGGTTCAAGGCAGGGTTTTAAAAGCACGAAGCCAAGCAGTGGAAACTCCCACCCTATGCGGGCGAGCATTATCTTGCTGAAATGTAAGCCCAGGACGGCTTGCTATGAAAGCGAACTAAACGGATTGAGAGTTAGAGCACTGTGCAACATGGCTAATTCACATGAACAGCACTCGTATAAATCACTCGCTATGAACCCACACGCAGAAGCACTTGGCTGACAGTTCACTCACGCGGTTACCACACGGCTCTCACTTACAGAATGACGGGCAACGAAAGCCAACTAAACGGAGTGAGAGTTAGAGCACTTCTTGGTTCACTCGTATAAGACCTGAGTTTCTCCTGGCGTATACAGCTTTCAAATAACTTCCGGGAATTCAGCCAGATAACACTTTCAGCGACCGCCGATATTTCGGCGGGAGAACAGCCCGCCATTTCAAGGCAAACTGCAACGGACAGGCGGCGTACATGCAAATTTAAAACCTCGGTTCTCGGACTGAAGCAGGAAAGATAACACACACACAGAACACTAGTGCCACCCAAGATGACCAAAGTCAGAGATATCGATAGCGTATCGCAGAATCGATGCTGACCCCCCACAAAAAGGGTTGAGAGAAAGACCAACAGCCTCCTGAAGGAAAGTGGTTTGTCGCAGGACACTATCAAGAGTCTTAACACCTATAGTGCTGTTCCCCTAGGTAATATGGCCTTCCGAAGGTTCACAAGGAAGGGGTTCCTTTCCGTCCTATAGTGAGTAACATAAGCGCTCCGACATATCGTGTAGCAAAGCATCTGGCTTCTCTGTTGAGTCCACAAGTAGGTCGGTGTGAACATCATATCAGGAACTCAACTGATTTTTTACGTCGTTTGGAGGGACTGAGGTTGAATGACTCTGATATTTTAGTGAGTTTCGATGTGGTTTAGTTGCGGTTAATTGAGGCCAGGTGTGGTGCTGAATTAACTAATCTCTTTCGGCATGTGTTGACATCCACTTACTTTTTATTTAATGACCAGTATTACGAGCAGACAGATGGAGTTGCGATGGGTAGTCCGTTGTCTCCTGTGATCGCAAATTTGTTTATGGAAGACTTCGAGGAACGTGCATTGGCGTCGGCGCCTTTGAAACCCGCCTGTTTCTTTAGATACGTTGACGATACTTTCGTTGTTTGGCCTCATGGTAGGGAGAATTTGAATGTCTTTCTAGAACATCTGAACTCGATCCACCCGAACATTCGTTTTACGATGGAGGTGGAAGAGGATGGTTGCCTTCCCTTTCTTGACGTGTTGGTTAGGAGGAAGGATGATGGATCATTGGGACATGCAGTCTACAGGAAACGTACTCACACCGACTTGTACTTACAGGCTAATAGTTGTCACCATCCGTCTCAGCGTGAAGGGATACTTCGTGCCTTGGTACACAGGGCACATGTCGTTTCGGACGCTGAGACTTTGCCAGCTCAGCTGTCCCATCTTGAAGTTACATTTCGTCAAAACGGTTATAGTGATAGACAGATTGAACGTGCCTTGCGCTATCGACCAACTGTACATCGGGTGATCGATGATAATTCTGAGTCAACACCTAAGTCTACTGCCTTTTTGCCTTACGTAGGAAACACGTCCAACAAGATCGGTCATATTTTACGGAAATACGATGTGAAATGTGTTTTCCGACCTCCATCTAAAATTAGAGCACTTTTGAGTTCCGTTAAGGAAGATCTTGGACTGCGTAAGGCGGGTGTATATCGTATTCCTTGTAGCTGCGGCATGGCATATATTGGTCAAACTATAAAGACCGTGGAGGACCGATGTACTGATCATAAACAGCACACACGATTACAGCAACCATATAGATCTGCTATTGCCGAACATTGCTTGGATACTGGTCACCCCACGTTATATAATAACACCGACATATTGGAATGCACGTCCAGCTATTGGGACAGTGTTATTAGGGAGGCAGTTGAGATTAAATAAGATAGCAACCTCGTTAACAGGGATGGAGGGTTCTGTTTAAACTCAGTTAGGAATCCGGCCCTCTCTCTTGTCAAAAAACAGAGGGACAGAGTCAATGCTACCTCACCTGCGAATTCATAGTCTCGCTATCGATAGCTCTGACTTTGGTCATCTTTGGTGGCACTAGTATTCAGTGTGTGTGTTATTTTTCCTGCTTCAGTCCGAGAGTCGAGGTTTTAAATTTGATGTACGCCGCCTGTCCGTTGCAGTTTGCTTTGAAAATGGCGGGGTGTCCTCCCGCCGAAATATCGTGTCCTCCCGCCGAAATATCGGCGGTCGCTGAAAGTGTTACCTGGCTGAATTCCCGGAGGTTATTTGAAAGCAGTCGTATAAATCACTCGCTATGAACCCACACGGAGAAGCACTTGGCTGACAGTTCACTCACTCGGTTACCACACGGCTCTCACTTACAGAGTGACAGGCAACAGCTGTGTGGCCTTGCCATGCATGTAAGAAAACATATGCTCTACCTATACAGCTCAGACATAACGTAGTGACACTATCTTTTAGTTGTCGATTTACCATGTTTTCTACGGAGAAGGTGTGTGCTGTATATCCGAGATTGTCCAAGATAATGAAAATTAAAGTGATAGCAGAATATTGAACGTTATTGATGGTAATTGTTTCTGTTGTGAACTGCATATTTCCGTGAAACATTAGCTAATGAATAAATGCTCGCTGTCAGTCAGCTGCTAAAATCACATTGATAATTAGACATATTTTGAACATAAGAGAAAGGAACTGTAAGGAGTAGCCGTGAAAAGGGATGGTATTATTCGAACAGATTACTATCCGGATAATTATTCGAATAAGTAGGTTGTTTAAACAAATATATTTACCAGTATATAATCTGTAATTTAAATACAAAATAGCATATAATGTCAGTGTATTTCATTTGTTTACTTGTTGTACAGAATTTGTATCGGTTCCTGTGGCTTAGTTCAGTTTCTGTTTAATAAGCAACTTTTTAAGGTTTTGTCCAGAAATGTGCCTTTGTGCATCACTGGCTTAAGTTCCAGACTACAAAACCTAGGCTTAGGGCTCGGTCCCCGGTTGGTCCTACGATTTACTATGTTCTTATCGCTTCATTCGCTTACAACAATTATAATAATATCAAGTTGCACCATATTTCGGAGTCTGTGTTGAAATGTAGATCCCCCTCTAACTTTCTGTACTCATTCAGAAGTGAGAGGAAGTAAAGGGTACGCCACCACGCCTAGTAAAACACTGTACTGATGAAACTATTCTTGAAGTTGAGCACAGCTTTAGTCAATTTACAGCGGAAGAAGTAAAACAAGAAAGCGGTTGTAGCCGGAAGGCCTCAGCAGTTTGGGCTATCAAGGGCCCAGCATTGGCGAGGGACCCTATTCTGTATCGTTCATACCGATCGGTGTAGTCTCGGTAGTGACGTCATTGTCAGTTCTTTATCCCATTCAGTAAGCTTCTGAGACCTGTTTCCGAACGGTCCTCCCACCGATATTACGCCAATTGTACCTAGAGGCTTTGAATTTGAATTTGAATGTCGATCGCTAAGCTGTGGTTTATGTGCACCTATAATTTGTTATTTTAAACATATTTAGCGGTTTCAGCTTTGCATTTAGTGATTGTGTTACTAAAGAATCACCAGAGAACACATCCGGTTTGAAAGTGAGTTCATAATAGACTATTTTCCTTTGTTAGAAATATGGTTAGGTTAGGTTGTTACTGTGAAGGATTACATAAAAAAAACATTTTCGGTCAATATTCTCTCAAAATACATGTCATTTTCATACAAATAATAGTTTAAAGCTCATTAAATATCAAGACATCGGCTCTGCCTACCTATATTACAAGAGTGTGAACTGACGTTACTAGTGACTTTGTGTACTTTTTCCCACAAATGGTTTAGTTAGTAATTATTGAAACGAGTTTGCAACTTTCAGGTAACAATGGAAAGCAATTATGTGAAGCCTGATATTGGAAACCTTCCAAACTATCACGCATTTATGACTTACGCAGTACCGTTTTTGAACGAAGTCAGCCTACGTTCCTCTGTGTGATTGTACAAGAATTGAGCCCTTCGTTTCCGTTGTTTGGCGGAGCCCAGTGGTTTACGCGGACGATGTAGGCGTAATCATCAGAGACCAAACAGATGTGACACAACTAGAGATGATACTTGCAAAATACTGTTCCGCATTAGGTGCGAGGGTAAATGAAAATAAAAGTAAATTTCTAAATATAAAGCGGCTTGCTAACTTGCGCATTGAGTGAGCGAACCATGTTAATGAACACAAAGCTCTTGCAATGGCATTGACAACTTCCCTTTTAAAAATGATAGCAATAAATTGGCGGGAGGTGGCAAGAAAAATCAAGGGAGCTATGATTGAAAACTGTCAACGTAGCATAGACCAGTTTCAGAGAATACTGTTTATCAACACGTTTATTTTATCCAAGGTCTACTGCATAGCACAGGTTCTCCCCATTCCATCAATGGTGGCGAAGACGATCATGTCCAACTTAGCAAAGTTCTTGTGGAAAGGGGAATTGTTTCGAGTGCCGGTGAAGACAGCGGTTTTGGATCCAAGCAATGGAGGAATGGGTCTAAGCGACATCAAGTCTAAAGCGATGGCATTTTATGTCAAACGAACATGGAGCATAATGTGTAATGATCCCGGATGCATTACAGCAAATCTATACGACATTTTCAGGCTAGAAAGTGTAGAGCCGCCGATAAATATACAAAAAAAAAGTTTTAAGCCGAAACACATTAGGGAGTATTATCTTGAACTAAGTTATCTCAGAAAAAAGCTTTTAAACTCCAGAAACTTTACAGCAAAGGCAATTTTAGCTGAAAGACGGAAACATAAAAGAAAAAATAACATAGAAACTAAATATGCTGGAATAGCATGGAATAGGCTGTGGAAAAATATCAGTAGTGATGTTCTTTCGTCTGACGTGAGAACAGCGTGGTACAAGGTAGTCAATAACATCATCAGCACTAATGAGCGTCTCTTTGCCATCGGTTTAAGTGACACTAACCTCTGCAGCAAATGCTACCTCGTTGATAGTGTGCCTCTTCCTTACACATGGGGAGATCGGATTATCAACTGGAGGAGGACCAGGGAGAAAATTGCTCAAATAACAAGAACTTCTGCAAACAATGTACCGACTAACATTTTCTTCAGACCAGAGGAAAGTTACTACTTTCAGGCAAAAAATAACGCAGTGATTTGGTTAATGGGCAAATATACAAGTTATGTTTTTAACAATATTGGGAGCGATGAACATATTGAATACAAGATGTATACGGAAAATGAATTCGAGACAATACTTAAATATCAGAATCACAATAAGAAATATTGTAACATGCTCCGAGCTGTCTTCAACGGAATGGGTATAAGTTAGGAACTGGATTCCTAGTAGAGACGGAATTGGTTGGGTCACGTTCCCGACCCTAACCTCACCTGAAAGTCACACATGAAAAATAAATCAGTAGTACAGCAGATACAAGAATAAGGCGATAAACATCTGGTGTCTGATATAAAGGAAGATCTTGAACTCCTGATGGATGCGTTTAGAAGGCTCGAACTGACAAAAATAACAAGACAGTGAAGTATTTTGCGATGTCGCTGTTCGTGACTGCTCTTCTGTCCATGTAATTTACCCTGGAAGGAACACACATCAAGGATTTACTGAATGATTAATTTGGGTCTGAGAAATGATGAGGAGCCGGCTGCAGTAGAAGAAAATGTGCATGCTGATCTGCCACCAGTTGAAGGCGACAGGAAAGGTGCTAAATTTTGCTATTGCTAAAGACTCATTTTTTGAATGCTGTAATTTATGACGGCAATTATCTGTCACCTTATTTATGTCATTTCATTGTAGCCATTTTTGTTACTGTTTCTGTGGAATAAATAAAAAAAAACTAAAAAAAAGTGGTTAGTGCGCGGGAATGCGATACGCAAAGACACAGGTTCGCTCACGGATGGGTGCAAATGTTTTTTTTTTTTTTCTCTTCATATATGCAATACGTTCTGAGACATTGTTATTCGTATAAGTTAAGATTTTGCTGCAATATTTGTTATTACTTACATGTAAGAGTGCACGTTATCACTAATGATTTCGTGATTTCTGTGCGTTTAAGAAACGAAACATGAAATTGCTGGAGATTAAATTGCTGTGAGTGAAACAATCGAGCCGGCCGGTGCGGCCGAGATGTTCTAGACGCTTCAGTCTGGAACCGCGAGATCGCTACGGTCGCAGGTTCGAATCCTGCCTCGGGCATGGATGTGTGTGATGTCCTTTGGTTAATTAGGTTTAAGTAGTTCTAAGTTCTAGGGGACTGATGACCTCAGATATTAAGTCCCATAGTGCTCAGAGGCTTTTGAACCATTTTGAAACAACCGACAGTTACCTTTATATTTTTTCTTGTGAGAAATAATTCACCATTATTTCCGAATATGTAGCGATTTCCGAATATGCGGTTGGACAGAAATCTGAGAGCACAACTTAAATTACTGGGAATGTAACTAGCAGCAGTCATCTTCATAATCTTGCTTGTCACAAGTATTTATCTGAGATGGAATCCTCAACAACAGTAGACAGAGATGAAAGACCTCCGCCATAATATTTTTAGACCGTAGCACCATATACGAAACATTTTCATTCACGAGATGAATGCCATAAACTTCGACGAACTGCAGTAGCTCTCGAAAATGCGTTTTTTCAATTTTGTTTTTAAGACCCAAATCGTAGACATATCATATAGGGACGTGGGCTACTTAATCATTTGGATCTCTAGGAGCGAGTTATAACCACATTCTGTTTATCTTCTTCTTCTTTGAAACTCCCAGAATCAATTTTTCGGGTGTTTTTTATAGACGTATTAGTACGGTGTGTTTCTACACACTATTCCTATCTCATTTACCGAAACGTAAAATCCAAAACACGATGTCAGTCTGAATGAGAATAAGATGACATAATGCGGCGTTTACGAGATTCTGCAGAATACAGTCAAATACGTTATCGTTATTATGCATGCATGGAAACATGCGGTCAGGGAAACTTTAAAAATGTCTGTGCTTTTTAGCTGAGAGTCATGGAAATGGAAATATAGCGCCTGATACTGTTCAGGAGGAGGCAAGAGCAATGACGGTGGGCACGTCACCTCGATGGAATGCGGCATCATGCGTTATGGTAACGTCTGTAGTCTGCTGGCCGCTTTGTGTTCGTGGCGCTGTGAACGCTGTAGTGCGCATGCGCGGATCTGCGGCCGCTTCCTTTTCATTGGCTTGCGCGACAAGAAACGACAGCAGCGCTTCGGTTCTCTAGACCCGAACGGTATCGCTTCCAAAATGCATACTGAATAATGCAGGGGCTATACTTCGAGTACTAGACCGGTGCTCTTGAGTACCGAAACGATCGGCACAATGGCAGAAAGATACAGAATAGGCACCCTGGCGACCCCAGGGCTCCTTAGCTGAGTAGTGGAAAGCGCCACCAGTCCCCTTTCATGGTGAGCTCTGAGCATGCTTCAAGGACCATCGTGCGGCCCTACAGTGGAACGTTGTGTGTCACAAGGAATGGGGATCGAGGCTTCACCACCTGGGTAGCGAGGATGGTAAAAGCATACACAGTCGTCATTTCACGCCACACCCGGTCTTTTAATTTCCTTTTATTTCTCTTCTTTCCGCTACTTACACCCTCCCCCCTCCGCACCTTCTCTCCTGCCCGCCCTCTAAAATGCAACACTTCACTGTCCCCCACTCCCACCATACTATCCCTCTCCCTCCCCGCCCTAGCCTCCTCCTCACCCCCATCCAGTCGCCACTCCCATCATGCACTGGTGCTGCTGCTCGCAGTGTGGTTTCAGTTATCTGAGACAGCAGATGTGTGTGCACGTTGCATTGGCATTAGTGTGTGTGTGCATGTGTGTATGTGTGTCTCCTGGTGACAAAGGCCTTAATGGCTGAAAGCTATAACTGTGTGAATCTTTTTGTTGTGCCTGTTGCAACTCAGCATTTCCGCTATATGGCAAGTAACAACTTTTGTTCTCTGCTATTGTTACGCCGGCCGCGGTGGTCTCGCGGTTCTAGGCGCGCAGTCCGGAACCGTGCGACTGCTACGGTCGCAGGTTCGAATCCTGCCTCGGGCATGGATGTGTGTGATGTTCTTAGGTTAGTTAGGTTTAAGTAGTTCTAAGTTCTAGGGGACTTATGACCACAGCAGTTGAGTCCCATAGTGCTCAGAGCCATTTGAAACTTTTTTTTTTTTGCTATTGTTACATTCTATCCTGGATTTTCCATTGTCTGAAAATAGATAGTACGCTAGACCGATCATATCCTTTAGTCACCATGGTCCAAAGGATTTTACACTGCTTCCCCCACCCACCCCCCAGTCCATCTGCATCCCTACCATTTGAAGATCACTTCCTTCAGCCAGCATGGGCCAAGGGATATTACACTGCATGCCCAGCCCGCCATTGTCCGCCAGCATCTCCACCATTTGATGTGGTATTCATCTTTACCATGGGTTTGGACATCGTAAAGAGACAGTGAAAAGACTGTAAGAGAAAAAAAATTCAGCCACAATGGAAACAACATCAAAACACAAATGCAAAGCGTAGTGGAGTTAACTCAATGGCTGAAGCTTGTCATATACTGAGGTCAAGTGATGTCATTTGTTGGTTTCTGGCACCAGCTCTAACACCAAATGTGGTTGTCCAGGTTACCCAAGGAATAGCCATCTGGATGTTGAGCATGAGTGACATCAGTGCAGTGGTGAAGCCATGAAATGCTCTTATAAGATAAACAGCTTTAACTTGCAGTGAGTTCTGTACCTTAAAGTCGGTCAGTGTCCATGGCTGGGAACCACTAAGGTAGCAGTATGTGTCAACAGTGTCGGCAGCAGAAGGTTGGCTAGATGGTTTGCTGATGTAGGGCTTAACAACACAGCCCCGCAGCAGCGATCGACCAACAGCGAATGTTGCCAGCACCGGAGTAGGAGGCTACTTGGGTCTCACATGGCCAGGGTTGAACCCAGCAACCCCAGAGTCAGGTGCAAGCAGCGTGTGAGGAGTCTCCAACTTTACGCTGCTAGAAAAGCGATTTTAGCTTTGGAAAACTACTTAAATCTAAAGCGATTCCATAGCAGAAAGTGCACAGATGTAAACCAATAAATATTGTTTAGTGACTATCGCAAAATAATGAGGCACATATGACCGATTTCAAAGCCTTACGACGTGTTCAATATAATCATATGTAAAATGATCAGCTTCACATAGCATGCCAAAACGGAAATTTCTCAATAAAACTATGGGAAATCTATTACTGAACGTTAATATGGAAGGTGCCACCATACCATTCGCCTTTATGAAAGCTAGAATTATGAAGGGGAGACCTTCAGTGAGGAGTGTGAACGTCAGTGGAGGAATGGCAGCCTATTCTTCCTCAAGAGCCGGTACCAGAGAAGATATTGTTGTTGGAGACTGGGGTCTGGAGCGAATTCGACGTTCTAGCTCATCAAAACAGTGATCAGTAAGGATTAGGTCTTCATTCTGGGCAGATTAGGTCAGAACATTTCCGAAATTTTGTTGTCCGCAAACAGTTGTCGCTAGAAGTTGCCTTTTGAAGAGTGCATTGTCATATTGACAAAATCTTCTAACCGTTGGTCACCTATATGCAGTACACATTGTTGTGCCGGCCGAAGTGGCCGCGCGGTTAAAGGCGCTGCAGTCTGGAACCGCAAGACCGCTACGGTCGCAGGTTCGAATCCTGCCTCGGGCATGGCTGTTTGTGATGTCCTTAGGTTAGTTAGGTTTAACTAGTTCTAAGTTCTAGGGGACTAATAACCTCAGCAGTTGAGTCCCATAGTGCTCAGAGCCATTTGAACCATTTGAACACATTGTTGTAACAAGTGTTCATATCCTTTAGCATTTAGTGGTTTCGTAAGTACAATAAGTGGACCACAACCTAACTACGAAAAAATATCCCCACATCATAACACCACCTTATCCGTATTTCGCTGTTGGTCCTAGTCATAACTGATGGTAAGTTCTCCAGGCATTAACTACACTGCTGGCCACCGTAAATGCAACACCAAGAAAGACAAGAGGTAGCACAACAAAATTTATTTTGTAGATAACATGTTGACCAAGTATGAAATGATTACGTTTACAGACGTCTGTGACATGTGGTTCCTGCCAGAATCAGTAGCCAGAGTAGCCGCCATTGTTGGAGATCACCGCTGCCACACGTCTCGGCAATGAGTCAAAGAGACGTTGGATGTGTTCCTGGGGTACAGCAGCCCAAGCAGCTTCCACACGTTGCCAAAGATCATCTGGTGTGGCAGCTGGGGATGTAATCTGGGTCACTCGTTGAGCAACCATGGACCACATGTTTTCTATCGGCGAAAGATCCGGAGAGCGAGCCGGCCAGGGAAGCAAGTCAATCTGTTTATTGACGAAGAACCTTTGGACAATGCGTGCCACGTGTGGTCGCGCATTATCCTGTTGAAATATGGCTGTGGCCGAGCCCTGAAGGTAAGGAAGGACAACTGGCCCCAGCACCTTGGATATGTAGCGCCGGCTATTTAAAGTACCGGCAATGCGTACCAGAGGCGTGCGAGAGTAATATCCAATACCGCCCCATACCATAATACCCGGTGCAAGACCAGTGTGGCGGTGCATAATGCAGCTGTCCAGCATCCTCTCTCCACGGTGTCTCCACACTCGAATCCGACCATCGTGGTGCTGCAGACAGAAGCGTGCCTCGTCAGTAAAGACAACGTCATTTCATTCTGCCGGCCACATCCGTCTGTCATCACACCATTGGCGACGGAGACGTCTGTGGTTCTGCGTCAATGGTAGACGAAGCAATGGACGTCTTGCGGACAGATCACTCTGCTGTAAACGGCGTCGAATGGTACGCGCAGACACTGGATGATGCTTTACAGACGCAATGTGCTGTGCTATGGTTCTGGATGTCACTGAGCGATCCGTCACTGCCATGCGCACAATTTGCCTATCAGCACGTGCAGTGGTGCACCGAGGTGAATGCGATCGACCACGTCGGTCCGTCGTACCCTCCTGCATCCAACGGTCACATATCCGCATTACAGTTGTTTGGTTTCGTCCAACACGACTAGCGATTTCTCTGTATGATAATCCACAATATCGGTAAGTCACTATCCTTCCTCTGTCGAACTCGGATACTTGATCAAACGATGTTCGCTGTTGTCTACGAGGCATAACTGATCGTCTTGTGAAACAACCACAAGGTAAACACACGTGCCGAACGTAATCTGGTCGAAATCGCCAAGCCATAAATGGCGCTATGAGGTGGCGGCACAGGCGCGCGTGATGTGCGTCTGCGCTGAAATTCTAATCAGTTGCATATCTCATCGCTGCAAACCCATGGTGTAAATTTCACTTGATTCGGATGCTTCCTTCAGGGTGTTGCATTTACGGTGGCCAGCAGTGTATATCGTGATTCATCACTCGGTATCATTATCAGTTATACATTGTCCAAAAGCTTGGCTCTTTCACACCCTAAGTGCCACTTACCATTGACTGTAGCGATGTGTGTGTCTTAAGAGGTGCTGCTCGACCATTGTTTTTAACTCGCTACGCACGGTGATTTTGCTAACTGGATTGCTGGTAACACTTTGTAATATTAGTAATTTTCGCCTCACAGACATTAATATGCGCTCAATAGCAAATGCCTGATGGCCTAAAGTTATCGAACAATTGTAAAGTAAAAGATATGAACCATCGCATAGCAGCGACAGAGTCTATTATTTTTTATCTTTGCCGTTCTTGCCCGGTGCCTGTAAATCTCTATGTACATGTACCGATTAATGGTATAAACAGAATCCTGTTGTTTCAAGACAAATTAGGCTTTTGGCGCCTCACCTTTTACTGTTGGTATTCTATGAAAGGCGGACGCGGACTTGATGCGTTCCGCGACTGTATTTTATATTTTATGTGAAAATATTGAGTGAATATGCTAATTGTTCTTTTTTCCAATCAGAAAACATGTATTTTCTTGTAAATGATTACGAAAAGACAGCATCATTCAAATTGATAACCACATTAGTGATAGCTATATTAATCTGCCATGAAGCTAAAATAAAAACGGCATAAAACAGTGCTTATTCATAGACGCGAGAGAGCAGAACTTTTTACGCGGTCTGGTGTTATCTGGTGTACGTTCAGTGTTTATGCTGTGCTTTCGGCTGTTGGTGGAGCTTTTGATGCATTTTTTTGCACTATATTTCGGCTACCGACCCTGTCGTTCCGTCAGATTCTGAGAGATTTGTTATTACACCTACTCGTTCCCTGGCCTCCTCCCAAACAGAAGTATTGTGTCACCGCGCCGCTGTTTATCGCTGGTGCCCACTGTACCGATTGGTACTCATTTATTACCTCTTTGTTCATCGGAACACGTACTGTTATTCCGTGAGACACGAATTTTCTCAGGATTTTCCATCTCTGAAAGATAAGGGGTTGTCGAGATCTTAGTAAAGCGTGCTGCGTTCCAAGTGTGACATAAGCTGAAACCTCCTGATTGGTCGGATGCACAGTATCCTTTACACTGAACTAGGGGAGGGTGTTGTACACTGACACACTTCTCAGACTTTCACTTCTTGGCAGACCTGTAATAGAGGTTTGATATATTTCTTTACTCCATTTATAAATGATGACGTTCACTTTGCATCTACAGCAATCGTTCCGTGAAATTACAAAAATTGCTCTGGAAAAGCAAGTTTTTTTCGAATGTGAAAACATGTTACAAAGTGCAACATGGTCATAAATCTACGAGTAAATATTCGACTGAAATTTAGAAGCATCGAAACGATAAAATATTCAGCTGCTAGTGGGCAATGATTCAATCAATAAATGAAGTTGAAAATTTGTGCCGGACCGGAATTTCAATCCGGATCTTCGGATCACTAAGCTGATGCGCCATCCGGACAACAGGCCTACGCAACTGCAACTCATCTCATCCATTTACAACTGATTTAGTGCCCATTACCCATTATCCTCTTTACTCGTTCGAGTTACAGTATGGTGTGCATTAGCACTGAAGTTTTCATTGGTCGTCTTAGCCGTAATTACATTCATGGTGTCTTCTCATTCGGACATGTCCCATGGAGCAGTCACCATGTATACGACAATACCTTGTCAGTACTACCTGTAACACATGTGGTCCGTCTTTGTAGCTCAGTGGTCAGTATGTGTGACTCGTACGCTCAGGACCCAGATTCGATTCCCGCTACTGTCAGGGATTTTTCTTGGTGGGAGGACTGCAACGGAGCATATCAACCTACTTGAGTCAGAAGCAGTGGCTCCAGGGTCTAAAAAACCGATAACGAGTGGGAGAGCAGTGCTAACACCACGACCGACCTTACCACCTCCGATGATGTCATAGGCAGCGGATGACACAGCGGTCGGATGATCGCGGGCCGGCCGCTGTGGTTGAGAGGTTCTAGGTGCTTCAGTCCGGAATCGCGCGACTGCTATGGTCGCAGCTTCGAATCCTGCCTCGGGCATGGATGTGTGTGATGTCCTTAGGTTCGTTAGGTTTAAGTTGCTCTAAGTCTAGGGAACTGATGACCTCAGATGTGAAGTCCCATAGTGCTCAGAGCCATTTGAACCATTTGTCCCTTATGAGAACAGTATTGCAGATATTATCTGTGCTTTTGCGGCAGCTATAGCTGCTTGTGCTGCGGAGTTTTCTCTGTATAGCGGATTTATATTGCATATAAGTCACTAGTGATATATTCAGCGACACATTCCAGTGGATCGCAAAGGTCCTCGCCTCGCGTGTGTGAACGTCGGGATTACGTTCTCTTTACAATCACCAACGAAAACTTCTGAAACAAAATGAATCCGCTTTCTATTATCCCGCTGCTCTGCCCAATCGATATCCGCGTCGCCAAAGCGCTTCCGCCCCAGATTAACTACGTTAAAAATTTTTAATTCTCTTTTTGGGTGGGAATGAGAGGCGACGTCATTGACGGGAGCAGTGACGTCGTTGTGTACGAGGTGACGGGCCGTGTGTGTGAGGCAGACAGCCCCGGCGATCCGAGCGTCGTCTATCAAAGCGGGCGGTTGTGCCGCGCCTGGCGGTGCATCGCGCTGTTTAATTAGAGCCTGCCGGTGGAGGCCGCAGCCGATACCGCGAGAGGTGCGCCCGCTGCACAAAGTGTCGCCTCCGTCCCAATTAATGAGCTCCGACGTGCACCGGCCCCCTCCACCTGGCACCCCTTACCTCTCGTGGAAAATGTGGAAGGCAACTGGCGGTCGTATCTCCACTACGGAAGGACTTAAGTGTGGCAGTAGCCTGGTAAAGCCGGCAGTTGCTTCGTTAAGCAGACCAAATAGCGAAAGGTAACCGACATACCTCTAAACGGAGCTCCTCTTCCAATCTGGATAATACAGTGTTGACCATTAAAATAGCAACAACATATAAAAGTCAAAAGGCCGTATAGTGTACCACATGCTTCAACACGTAAGTTGTTACCATTTTAGAGCAAATACGGAAACCAGGTAGGGGTAACAACATCTACATTCTGAACATAACGAATCTTCTTTTTTTTAATCGTTAGTCTTCTGACTGCTTTGATGCTGCCCGACATGAGTTCCTCTACTATGCCAAACTCTTCATCACACAGCCGGCCGCGGTGGTCTCGCGGTTCTAGGCGCTCAGTCCGGAACCGCGGGACTGCTACGGTCGCAGGTTCGAATCCTGCCTCGGGCATGGATGTGTGTGATGTCCTTAGGTTAGTTAGGTTTAAGTAGTTCTAAGTTCTAGGGGACTGATGACCTAAGATGTTAAGTCCCATAGTGCTCAGAGCCATTTTTGAACCTTCATCACACAGTAACACTTGCTACTACCTACGTCCTCAATTATCTGCTGGGCGTATTCCAATCTCTGCCTTCCTCTACAGCCTTTACTCTCTATAACCCCCTCTAGTAGAATCAAAGTTTTTCCACGATGTCTTAACAGATGTCTTGTCATCCTGTCCTCTCTTCTTATCAGTGTTTTACTCACATTTCTTTCCTCACCGATTTGTGGAGAATCTCCTCATTCCTTACCTTATCAGTTCACCTTAATTTCAAAATTCCTTTATAGCACCACATCCCAAATGCTTCGATTTTCTTCTGTTCGGTTTTTCTCACAGCACATGTATAGCTACCGTATAATACGGGGCTCCAGATGCACATGCGTTTTGCTCAAATTAAGGCCTACGTCTGCTATTAGTAGACCTCTCTTCACCAGGAATGGCCTCTTCACCAGTGGTAGTGTGTTTTTATGTCCTCCTCGCTCCGTCCATCATGGCTTATTTCGCAGAATTTTTTAACTTCATCTACTCCGTGACCATCAATCTGATGTTAAGTGCCTCGCGGTTCTAATTCCTGCTAGTTCTCATTACTTTCGTCTTTCTTCGATTTAATCCAGTCTGTTTTCTGTATCCATTACTTTTCACTCTGTTTAACACACCGTGTAATACTTCTTCACTTTCAATCAGGACAATAATTGCATCGACGAGTCTTATCCTTTCGCATTGAAATTTAATACCGTTCTTGTGCATTTGTTATGCTTCTATCATAACTTCTACGACGTATAGTTTGAACAGCAAGAACGAAAAAATATATTCTTGTCTAACACCATTTTCAGGCCAAGCACACCGTTCTCGGTCTTGCAGTCTTACTTCCCCCCTTGGCTCCTCTACATATTGCGAAATACCGGTCTTTCCCTTTAGCTAACCCCATTATGCTCAGAATATCCAACATCTTGCATCATCTTACACTGTCGACTAATCAAATGAACGTGTGTTGATTTTTCTTTAGTATTGCTTCCATTATCAATCGCAAAGTCGGAACTGCCCCTCTGGTGCCTTTACCTTTCAAATGGTTCAAATGGCTCTGAGCACTATGGGACTCAACTGCTGAGGTCATTAGTCCCCTAGAACTTAGAACTAGTTAAACCTAACTAATCTAAGGACATCACAAACATCCATGCCCGAGGCAGGATTCGAACCTGCGACCGTAGCGGTCTTGCGGTTCCAGACTGCAGCGCCTTTAACCGCACGGCCACTTCGGCCGGCCTTTACCTTTCCTAAGGCCAAACTGATCATCTAACAGATCCTCAATCTGCCATGCCGTTCCACTGTATATTATTCTTGTCCGCAACTTTGATGCATGAGCTGTCGAACTGATTGTGTGGTAAATCGTGCTTTTTAAGCTCTTGTAATATTAGGCATTTTGTGCACGATATTTTTCCGGAAGTCTGATGCTGTGTTGCCAGTCTCATACATCCTACACACCAAAGTAAATATTCGCTTTCTTGCTAATTCCAACAACGATTTTAGAAAATCGGATGGAATGTTATCCATGCCTTTAGCCTTACTTTTTCTCAAGACTTACAAAACTCTCATATATTTTGATTCTAGTACTGGATCCCATACTTTTTCCTCGTCGCCTTCTATACACTCTCTGCCTATCCACTCTCTCGTCTGTGTTTAACAAAGAAATTTCCACTCCTAATGTTACCGCCCTTACTTTTCATTTCTTAGAAGTTTTAGATGACCTTTCTGTATACTGAGTCAGTTCTTCGACAGCCATACCTCTTTCGATTTCTTCAAGTTTTCCATGCAGCCAATTCGCCTTAGCTTCCCTGCACTTCCTATTTATTTCGTTCCTAAGTGACTTGTAGTATTGTCGTCCTGAATTTCCCTGCTCTATTGTGTACGTCCTTCTTTCATCAATCAACTGAAGTATTTCTGCTGTTACCCAAGGTTAGTCTTCACAGATGCATTCTTTATACCTACATTTTTCTTTCCAACTTCTGTGATTGTCCTTTTCAGAGATGTCCATTTCTCTTCAACTGAAGTGCCTACTGAGCTAATCACTATCGCACTATCGATAGACTCAGAGGACGTCAAGCGTATCTCTTCATTCCTTAGTATGTCCGTCTCCCGATATTTTCACATTGATTCTTCCTGACAATTTTAGCCTCGTCTTCACGGATAGTAATTTGTGATCTGAGTCTGTATCTGCTCTTCGGGATGCCTTACAACCCAATATCTGACTCCGGAATCTCTGCCTGACCCTGATGGTCGTGGGGGGGGCCGCGATGCCTAGGGCGCCTTGCCACGGTTCTCGCCCCTCCCTCCCTCGGGCATGGGTGTGCATGTTTTCCTTAGTTTAAATTAGATTAAGTAGTGTATAAGCCTAGAGACCGATGACCTCAGCAGTCTGATCTTACAGGAACTTACCTCAAATGCCTAAATTTTTACCATGACTTAATCTAATTGGAATCTTACTCTATCTCCTGGCCTTTTCCAAGCATACTTCCCCCTCATGTGGTTCTTGAACAGAGGAATCCCTATTACTATCTGATATTGATTATGGACTCAATTAGTCCTATTCTCGCGTAGGTTTTCCTTCTAATACCTCCCCAACAGCCGCACTCGAGACGATTGTTGTTGTTGTGGTCTTCAGTCCTGATACTGGTTTCATGCAGCTCTCCATGCTACTCTATCCTGTGCAAGCTTCTTCATCTCCCAGTACCTACTGCAACCTACATCTTTCTGAATCTGCTTAGTGTATTGATCTCTTGGTCTCCCTCTACGATTTTTACCCTCCACGCTGCCCTCCAATGCTACATTTGTGATCCCTTGATGCCTCAAAACATGTCCTACCAACCGATCCCTTCTTCTAGTCAAGTTGTGCCACTAACTTCTCTTCTCCCCAATCCTATTCAATACCTCCTCATTAGTTACGTGATCTACCCACCTTATCTTCAGCATTCTTCTGTAGCACCACATTTCGAAAGCTTCTATTCTCTTCTTGTCCAAACTGGTTATCGTCCATGTTTCAATTCCATACATGGCTACACTCCATACAAATACTTTCAGAAACGACTTCCTAACACTTCAATCTATACTCGATGTTAACAAATTTCTCTTCTTCAGAAACGATTTCCTTGCCATTGCTAGTCTACATTTTATATCCTCTCTACTTCGACCATCATCAGTTATTTTACCCCCTAAATAGCAAAACTCCTTTACTACTTTAAGTGTCTCATTTCCTAATCTAATCCCCTCAGCATCACCCGATTTAATTTGACTACATTCCATTATCCTCGTTTTGCTTTTGTTGATGTTCATCTTATATCCTCCTTTCAAGACACTGTCCATTCCGTTCAACTGCTCTTCCAAGTCCTTTGCTGTCTCTGACAGAATTACAATGTCATCGGCGAACCTCAAAGTTTTTACTTCTTCTCCATGAATTTTAATACCTACTCCGAATTTTTCTTTTGTTTCCTTTACTGCTTGCTCAATATACAGATTGAATAACATCGGGGAGAGGCTACAACCCTGTCTCACTCCTTTCCCAACCACTGCTTCCCTTTCATGCCCCTCGACTCTTATAACTGCCATCTGGTTTCTGTACAAATTGTAAATAGCCTTTCGCTCCCTGTATTTTACCCCTGCCACCTTCAGAATTTGAAAGAGAGTATTCCAGTTAACGTTGTGAAAAGCTTTCTCTAAGTCTACAAATGCTAGAAACGTAGGTTTGCCTTTTCTTAATCTTTCATCTAAGATAAGTCGTAAGGTTAGTATTGCCTCACGTGTTCCAACATTTCTACGGAATCCAAACTGATCTTCCCCGAGGTCCGCTTCTACCAGTTTTTCCATTCGTCTGTAAAGAATTCGCGTTAGTATTTTGCAGCTGTGACTTATTAAACTGATAGTTCGGTAATTTTCACATCTGTCAACACCTGCTTCCTTTGGTATTGGAATTATTATATTCTTCTTGAAGTCTGTGGGTATTTCGCCTGTCTCATACATCTTGCTCACCAGATGGTAGAGTTTTGTCATGACTGGCTCTCCCAAGGCCATCAGTAGTTCTAATGGAATGTTGTCTACTCCCGGGGCCTTGTTTCGACTCAGGTCTTTCAGTGCTCTGTCAAACTCTTCACGCAGTATCTTATCTCCCATTTCATCTTCATCTACATCCTCTTCCATTCCCATAATATTGTCCTCAAGTACATCGCCCTTGTATAAACCCTCTATATACTCCTTCCACCTTTCTGCCTTCCCTTCTTTGCTTAGAACTGGGTTGCCATCTGAGCTCTTGATATTCATACAAGTGGTTCTCTTCTCTCCAAAGGTCTCTTTAATTTTCCTGTAGGCAGTATCTATCTTACCCCTAGTGAGACAAGCCTCTACATCCTTACATTTGTCGTCTAGCCATCCTGCTTAGCCATTTTGCACTTTCTGTCGATCTCATTTTTGAGACGTTTGTATTCCCTTTTGCCTGCTTCATTTACTGCATTTTTATATTTTCTCCTTTCATCAATTAAATTCAATATTTCTTCTGTTACCCAAGGATTTCTATTAGCCCTCGTCTTTTTACCTACTTGATCCTCTGCTGCCTTCACTACTTCATCCCTCAGAGCTACCCATTCTTCTTCTACTGTATTTCTTTCCCCCATTCCTGTCAATTGTTCCCTTATGCTCTCCCTGAAACTCTCTACGACCTCTGGTTCTTTCAGTTTATCCAGGTCCCATCTCCTTAAATTCCCACCTTTTTGCAGTTTCTTAAGTTTCAATCTGCGGTTCATAACCAATAGATTGTGGTCAGAATCCACATCTGCCCCTGGAAATGTCTTACAATTTAAAACCTGGTTCCTATAGCTCTGTCTTACCATTATATAATCTATCTGATACCTATTAGTATCTCCAGGATTCTTCCAGGTATACAACCTTCTTTTATGATTCTTGAACCAAGTGTTAGCTATGATTAAGTTATGCTCTGTGCAAAATTCTACAAGGCGGCTTCCTCTTTCATTTCTTCCCCCCCAATCCATATTCACCTACTATGTTTCCTTCTCTCCCTTTTCCTACTGACGAATTCCAGTCACCCATGACTATTAAATTTTCGTCTCTCTTCACTACCTGAATAATTTCTTTTATCTCGTCATACATTTCATCAATTTCTTCATCATCTGCAGAGCTAGTTGGCATATAAACTTGTACTACTGTAGTAGGCATGGGCTTTGTGTCTATGTTGGCCACAATAATGCGTTCACTATGCTGTTTGTAGTAGCTAACCCGCACTCCTATTTTTTATTCATTATTAAACCTACTCCTGTATTACCCCTATTTGATTTTGTATTTATAACCCTGTAATCCCTGACCAAAAGTCTTGTTCCTCCTGCCACCGAACTTCACTAATTCCCACTATATCTAACTTTAACCTATCCATTTCCCTTTTTAAATTTTCTAACCTACCTGCCCGATTAAGGGATCTGACATTCCACGCTCCGATCCGTAGAATGCCAGTTTTCTTTCTCCTGATAACGACGTCCTCTTGAGTAGTCCCGCCCGGAGATCCGAATGGGGGACTATTTTACCTCCGGATTATTTTACCCAAGAGGACGCCATCATCATTTAATCATACAATAAAGCTGCATGTCCTCGGGAAAAATTACGGCTGTAGTTTCCCCTTGCTTTCAGCCGTTCGCAGTACCAGCACAGCAAGGCCGTTTTGGTTAATGTTACAAGGCCAGATCAGTCAATCATCCAGACTGTTGCCCCTGCAACTACTGAAAAGGCTGCTGCCCCTCTTCAGGAACCACATGTTTGTCTGGCCTCTCAACAGATACCCCTCCGTTGTGGTCGCTGAGGCACGCAAGCCTCCCCACCAACGGCAAGGTCCATTATTAGATTTTTATCTCTCTTTATGCACTGATTTACCCGTTCAATACTTTAACATACCTTCTCTATCTCTTCAACTGCTGCGTGTGATTTCGGCATGTATATCGGAATGTTGTTGTCAGTAAAGGTTTTCAGTCGATTCTGATGAAGAGAACCCAATCATTGAACTGTTCATAACACATTCTCTGCCCTACCTTCTTGTTGGTAACGAATCCCACTCCTGTTATACCATTTTCTGCCGCTTTTGATGTTATCCTATACTCATCTGACCAGAAATCCTTCTCGTCTGCCAATTTCAATTCACTGACTACCACAATATCGAGACAGAGGCCTCTGAATTTTCCTTGTACAGACTTTCTAGTTTCTCTGCCATGTGCAATCGTCTGACGTTTCACGCGTCAACTCGTAGAACATTGCCCTTTTCTTAGTTATTCAATCTTTTTCTCATGGCCACCTCACCCGTGGCAACTGCATCCTGGAGATTAGGATAGGGGACTGGTCGGCCATCTTGTTCCAGTGGAGAGATCTCTTTCAGTATCCTGTGGATAAACGTTATGTGGGTTTAGCGCAGTGGTTTCCATTGTCTGGCCTCTCAACAGATACCCCTCCTCATCCTGTTGATCACTACTGATTCTTCTACCTTTTAGGGATAGTTTCCCACCTCAACGACAAGAGAATGCGCTGAACCTCTGTCTGCTTTTCCGCCCTCTTTGACGAGGCCGTTGGCAGAACAGGGGTGACTTCGCCGTCCGTAGCCGATAAGGCATTAAACTCTCTGAATTAACCGTTGACTTCAGGTTATTTATGACACGTTTGTGATGTGCCTCGTGTAACAGGGAAAATTGTTTACCAGCATGTGTCGCAGTTTGACGCTGGCAGGATCATGGCCTCTCGGGATAACCGTGTTATTTCTGCTTCCGTTGGTCGAGATCCCAAGGCTGTCAAGCAGTTACAGTATCGACTGTTCCCGGAGACCATGCTAATTGTCATGCCGGACCTCGACGGCCGCACGTCACTGTTCCCTGAGAGTATGACTTATTACTAGCTCGTCCTGATAGCAACGTACAACTGTGAATCGTGCTTAGGGTCAGGAAACGGACATGTCTTCAGTAAGACAAGTATCCACACCGCCATTGCAGCGATAGCTGGAGCACCACGCAGTATCATTGAGGCGTACATTGCTTTGTCGTCTTTTCAGAAGAACCGCTGCTCTGCGTTTAGCACCATGGCGGACGTATCCACATGTGGACGGCTGAAGAGTAAGAACATCGCCAGATTTCATTCGTCCCGGTAATACGGACCTAGGGCACGATGGTATGAGTGTCACTGGGTACATAACACGATCACCTGCTTTTCGCCTAGCCTGTTATTGAAATTACAAGTGTAACACTTCCAGTGAGTTAAGGTCAGTAGTTGTTCCCTACTTTGGAGGTCTATGTGACATTATGTTTCAACAAGTTAGCGCATCGGCTGTCACTACTATTGAAGTTGCCTCAGTAGGGAATGCTGTACCCAATATCGGGTACCAGCCGTTGTTGTTATCAGAGTAATAAATTTCACACACTTTGTACCCCCGAATAACCCATAAATTTTATCACATTGTATTTCTATGGTATATTCAGTTATAGTAAAAACAGAGCTTTTTGTTGTCCTTCTCGGTTTTGACATTTTAATGGCCGGCAGTCTAATAGCAGAAGATACTGCAAGTGAGTCCTGAAAGTGAGGTGTAATTGAAGCTGTTAAGCGGATTAATACCCTTTTGAAACTAGTGGAAAATGAAAACGTTCTCCATCAGGTACCTTCAAAACAATTCAAAGGCAACATTACACACCTGTGGCAAAAAATCAGATTGGATAAGGGGACACACTATTCGTAGAAACTGTTTATAGAAACTGAAACATAACGCTAGATCTCACAACACAGCTAAATTGCTTCACTCTGGAATCTCCAATGGCAGAATTTGCATTCATTCAAACATTCGTCTCAGACCACGCTTTCCGCTCTCTGGAACACTCATACAGAATTGTAGTAATAGTGGGAAAACGGTACATTCAACAGGTACTCCTCGAGTACAAATGAGACAAAACTGTTAGAGTGCTTCGGCACAGTGTAGCGTAGCGCTATCAACAAACTTGAACGATTGTCTAGGATAGATCTGTCAAAAGTATTCAGTTAATGGAAGCTAAACTTCAAGAATCAAAAATGATTCTAGCAGTCGCTTATAAGTATTGGACGACCACTCATTTCAAATGTGTACGTTTACAAAGGGGGCATTTTCTGCAT
The DNA here is from genome assembly GCF_023898315.1 of Schistocerca nitens. Taxonomy (NCBI): domain Eukaryota; kingdom Metazoa; phylum Arthropoda; class Insecta; order Orthoptera; family Acrididae; genus Schistocerca; species Schistocerca nitens. The sequence continues at coordinate 359,720,684 of NC_064619.1, read as the reverse complement.
CATGATGTAGGCATTATCAAATCAGCCATTTTATAAATATGAGCAGACAAACAGTAACTACACCTCCCTAGTATTACAAATTAAAATCAACACACAGAACTGAACCATTACACCATTACAACATTAGTCTAAATCATGTGGCGGAAATGAACTACTGTAATGAGGAAGTTACGGATTACGGAAAGAAATATAGGTGTAGAGGTGGTTAGCTGCAAACAAAGAGTCAGATAAACACATCCCCCTATCTACCCTTGCAGTCACTAATCATTCTAAATGAAGAGCGTTCCTAGGTTCGACCTGCATCACTCGTGCTATAGTTCGAGAATTCTGAACATCCTTGAGAGTAAGATTCTGATGTAGCTCCTTTACAGCATAACTTCCAGAAGCACTTGATAATGGCCTAATATGAAGACAGAACCGGTCGTGTGCTCCTAATAAAGTTCTAAAAAAGCAACTCTAGAGGTTTTTCACTAAAAGAACAACAGTTGCGGAATCGGCATCATCTAGGCTTAGAGAAACTAGTAATTTTTAAGATTACCGCAGGGTAAGAGAGTGGAACATTGAGTATCTCAAAGAGCAAGACCTTCACGAGAACAGGACAAACTGCTACTCAAGTTTTATTACCACGCGGTGCTCTGTATGCTGCTGGGGATTAGAGGAATACCGCTGACGCACTCCATTCCAGTTCTACTGGTAATGCCCATATAGCACGACGCTCTATCTGGATCGACATTAATTTCGTACTATATAGGCATAAGAGAGGAAATTCTGGTTGGCTGCATCAAACACGTCAGAGATTTACCATCTTCGTGGTTTGTTGTTCCTCTAAGACACGAAGCAACAATAAAAATGATAGGGTTGGCACTCTGTTCCAGTATTTCACTGGCATTAATGATTGAAACGTCGTAGTAATACGATAACAACAATTAAATTAATGCAGCTGTCATGAAAACCACGAACAATTCACACCATTTTTTCATAATCACAGTATGAAGTTACATACTGTGGAAAGAAACTAGATATTGTTAAGCATTGCAGTGTGAGTTGCCTTCAATGAGCCACGTCGTATTTTGTCTAGTATTAGCCCAAAGTAGGCCACAACGGACAAAATGGAAATAAAGGTTTTCTTTACATGTTTTGTAATTGTTTTGCGTTTTGATAATCAATAGAATTTATACTTTGTACACCTACGAAGGCGAAATTCCTTCTTTTATCCTCCTTGGTTTTGAATACATGTTATTCGATTTCAGAAGCCAACATAAAATTCATAAAAATGAAAAAAACATGAAATACAAACATTTAGTTGTGTGTAGTATTTAACAGGTATTACAGCTTAGCCTGTTTACAGAAACTGTCTGGTCCAATGAAGGAAACTAGTCCTCTTAACTGGTTAGATGACATTTGCTTTTATTTTTCAAATATTTCATAAATAGCGAATATTTATGACTTCTGTATCTACTATAGCACATCGCGAAAGATAATCTTCAAGTTACACTAAAAATAAAATTTGTATAACAGTATCTGAGATTTTATTACATATTTTCTTTAGGTGAACAATCGATGGTAGCCTTGCCCTACGTGTTTACAAGTTCATCAACTAAATAGTAATTGATATGGGTATTGTGTGGAGAGTAGTCACACCATCACAGAAGGTCGCGTCTGGGAAACACAGGGTGTTCTGCATGCCATGAATATAGGTTTTTTTTAAAGACTGGAGTTGCCTACATATAGGGGCAGGGCTGCCAACGACATAAAGTCATTAAGGTAAGGGATGGAAAGGAATTTAAAAAAAGAAAATAAACGTGGCGAATGGCAGTAAATTTAAAAATTAAAGTTGGGCGAGAAAATTACAAATTAAAAGTGTCGCTAGAAATAAAAATTAATGCTGGCGATACCGGGAAAAGTATTTATCTAACACTCACGTAAAGCAGCACTGGTGTAAATTCGAAGTTTGATTTCTTTACCACAGATGCGGTGAGGCACAACGCAGTCTCAAATCAATTGTTTTCTGAATCTAATTGTTCTATGATGGTCTTCAAGTGTCACAAATTCTTCTTCTGAAAAGTTTGTCTTACTGACATCCAATCAGCATGATATGACACACATACCATATTCGAACAGAAGACACGTGGGCAGTACTACTGTTATAACTCACAGCATGAAGTGCACATGTCGAGTAAAAAACGTTAATTCGCACGTCAAAATTTCGTCTCACACTCCTCGTTCTACACTTGTAAATTTACACGTATTTCGCACATCGAACTTACTATTGAAAGGAATAGGCAAAAGCAGGTACAAAATGCGTTTCCGGTCCTATGTTAGTGCATTCGATTTTGATGCAACAACATTACGTATATGTGAGTTTTGACTTAAAAGCGTTTTGAAAAATAATCCCTTCCCCATACCTTTCAGACATTAATATGTGAAACTGTTTTTGAGGGAAGAATGATCTGTAGGAACACATGTCCATCTTCAAACTCAGAAACTCAGTTTCGAAACGCTTGGTCTGGAGTAAATTGTAAACTAAAATTCAGATCAAGTGACACATAGAACAAGTAACTGAATCTTGATGCATCAGTTTTGTTTCTTATATTTCGAGAAAACAGCGGCCCAGAGGGAGAGTTATATAGAATTATCAGAAATGACAGATACTTTTCACAATTTCTTGCCCTGAGTACTATCCATGATGGAAGATAGATGGTGAAAGCTATTAATTGCTAGAAAACATAGATTTTCTGTGATGTATTTCAATTGTCACGACAAGCATGTAACAGAACTAATATTATTTGTACGTTTTTATGTGAGAAAAATACACACCATGAAAAGTTAAAATCCAATGTTCACTTATGCATTGTAATTGACAAATAATAAACACATGATTGCTTAAGATGAGGTGTACTCAGCTACTATTCCACATAACATGTGAAATAAAATCAGCTGCTGTTTTACTATCCTGTTGCTTGTCATCACTAACAGATGATAGCGCTGGCAAACAATCATACTATGATAGATAAGGCAGGCAAACTGGTTACTCCATCAAATTAATTACTTTTCACTCCTAGAATATTTTAAAACGCTTGTCATATCTTGTAATGTTCTCTTCACTTCTAAAATATCTGAAAAAATACGAAAAAGTGCACTGTTTGCATAAAGTGCCAAAATGTTATTATTGACATTGCACTGCACCTTCCCTGCACAATTAAATATTTACACCTCCAAATTTTCAGTATTATTTATTAATATACGGTCGCCTCGCTTATTGCCACTAATGAAAAGAAATATGGGCTAGTCAACGTGCGTAGTTCGATCTTTGAACCCCTCATTAAACTCATAAGAGTACATAAAATGTGTTGCAAAACAAACATGAGCAGTACTGCTGGTACAACTTACACCATAAAATAAACGTCGAAGAGAATTAGCAAAGGAAACAACGTTAGTCTCACAACAATGGAATTGACATCATCTTATGCTCGCTAAAGGCAGGTACCATTCATCCACACACGTAACAATGCTCGCGATGCGTGTGACAAATGATATTAATTTTATTATATGGTAGTGGCGACAATTGAAATTCATCACAGAAAATATACATTTTTTACCAATAAATAGCTTTTGCCATCAAACTTAGGTGACTGGTAATCCCTGGAAAACAAAACTGTGAAATAGTTTTCAGTTAATTCGGATAATTCCATATAACTCTCTCTTATGCCAGCTGTTCTCTCAAAGTATCTGCAACAAAATGGAGGTATAAATAATCGGCAACTTGTGGTAAAAATGTGAAAGACCACTTGTAGGAGGATACGGCGTGCCAGCTCTCACGCCTATTGATATGATTGTGGCCTGTGGAGCCATGTTGTAACTGCACTTCTGACACTGCCTGACCAATAGGTGTGGGACCATAGCTGGCACTCTGTGTTAATGGTTCTAGGAGAAAACCACTATCCAGATCTCATCCTTGATGGAGTTGAGGTGGCAACATGTTGACTGAGGAGGGACAGCAGACTGGGTAGAATGTAGGATGGACATCTATGATTGGTATGGTCTCCCAAATAATTTCTTGACTGAGCTGACTCCGCCTTGCAGAGTGGAGTGGTATGAAGCGGGTAAAAGGGTCAGTGTATCGCCCAAAAAATGGTCCCGGTGAAAACAGGCTACTTGTGACTTAACGTGCAGATGGTTCCTTCATCCATCCCATTAGACATTGGATGGAACGGCGACATTGGTGGACGGGGGTTGTTGTCAGTGACAATGACTTGAGGAGGCTCTGAACGGAAGTAATCTGGGACAGTGTCTGAATAGTTTGAGATGATAGTGTCATTGACGTGCTTTAGACAAATGGGAAATAACAGCCGGAATCGGCAGTTATGGCCCAGGAATATCCTAAAACAGCCCAAAAAATTTAATTTGAGGGCTGTCGAAGGAGATGACATGTCTGACCAGGGTAAATGTCACTGAGCTGGCGCTGCCGTTTTAATCTGACACGTATCGGAAGCTGCCACCATGTTGGCAATGTCGGTCTCAGTCCCATGCCAACAGACAGGTCGTCTACTCAACCACTTAGTCGGTACCATCCCTGTGTGTCCCTGGTTAGGAGTGACAATGTGCAGTGCTAGAGAGCTTGTGGGATCATGACACGAGTACATCTACTGTCCCCCTATAGTAGGAGAACGCCTATAGTGGTGGGTAGCTCGCAATGACGCTATAAAAAGGCTTGTACTTTCGGATAGTTCAGATGTTTCCAATCTGCTGGCCAACTGTGGGTCAGTAGACAGAACACCTCTTGTATGACCAAGTTCTCAGCAAAGTATGCCGCTTCTAAGAGGACAGTGGCCATTGCTTCTTCTACTTCGGTATCTACATGGAAACAGATCTCTGGGTCCTGTCCTAGTGGGGGTCTGGAGAGAATCTCGGCATTGAGATAATGAGCCGTGGAATGATACTTGATCGTAGGAGTAGCCAGACTAAAACAGTGTCCTCCGCAGTAGACGACATGCCATCCCAGTAGGAATGTTTTCGTCGGTCTCGAACAATAATAGAAGACGTTTATTACCATCTACATTCTAAATTAGGGTTCATACGTGTATTAGCGTAATTTCCTGAGTGAAAAACAGTAGCCAGGGCTTCCTTTGCTGTCTGTCTGAAGTTGCGTTGGGCCTACTTTACGGTTTTCGAGATAAATGCTATGGGGCGCTTCACACTGTCGAGTTTGTAAGATAAAACGTCGGTCAAGCCAAAATTCGATGTGTTGGCTGCTACAATAATTATTAATGACATTCATGTGTCAACGGCTGGGGCATGTCGGGCGAAGTAGAGCGTGTTTTACGTCCCCAAAGGCTCTGTCACATGTGGGTGTCCACATCCAACTTGCAATTTTCTGTAATAATTGAGAGAGTGGTTTTGCTATGTCTGCAGCATGGAGGATGAGTTTTATGTAGCAATTCCGTTGCTCAAACAATGACTGTAAGTGCTTACAAGTGCTTAGTATCCTTAGGTGTAGGATGTCTTTCGAAGGCCAGAATATATTGTGGTATAGGCTCTATTCCTGAGGCACTTAAGACATGGTCTAGATTATCGACTTGTGACAAAGAAACTGCATTTGTCGTTGTAGCACTTGAGACTGGCGCCCTGGAGCACTACAAATGGTGTCTAGTTTGGTTTCTTTACCTCGATAATTTTTCCGTGTATATGTATTGTCATCAGGATTTTCTGCTGTTCCTGGCACACCACGAGTCATATTTGCTACATATCTTTTAAATAGCCGGCCAGAGTGGCCGAGCGATTCTAGGTGCTACAGTCTGGAACCGCGCGACCGCTACGGTCGCAGGTTCGAATCCTGCCTCGGGCATGGATGTGTGTGATGTCCTTGGGTTAGTTAGGTTTAAGTAGTTCTAAGTTCTAGTGGACTGATGGATGACCTTAGAAGTTAAAACCCATAGTGCTCAGAGCCGTTTGCCCCAATTTTTTTTTAACATTGAAATTATACCTGGGGCACTGGCAATGCTAAAAGGAAGCCATGTTGTAACAGAATGTTGCAAACGTGGTTCGATCACTAAAATTCTTCGTGATGTCTCGTCCAGATGAAGCTGAAGTAGGCGAACATTACGCCAATCCTCGAGAAGATCTTGCACCCTTCAAGCCGCGCCATGATGCCTTCGACCATGAGAATAGGATACCGGTCGGTGAATGGAACTTGTGTTCTTGCAATCTCCGCAAATTCTGAGCGACGTGCTTTGCTTTTCGACAGTGACGAAAGGGGTGGTCCATTGACTGTCAGATTCTGAGGTTAAGATGCCTTCCTTTTGTCTATGCCGGAGATCCATATGTAGCTCCTCCCTGAGTGCAAATGGAATGTTGCTAGACTTTAAGTAAAGGGGCATGGCTGACTGAAGTAGGGCGACAGGAACATGGCTGACTGGAGTAAGGCGACAGGAGCTCAAAAAATGGTTCAAATGGTTCTGAGCACTATGGGACTTAACTTCAGAGGTCATCAGTTCCCTAGAACTTAGAACTACTTAAACCTAACTAACCTAAGGACATCACACACATCCATGCCCGAGGCAGGATTCGAATCTGAGACCGTAGCGGTCGCGCGGTTCCAGACTGAAGCGCCTAGAACCACTCTGCCACTCCGGCCGGAGGCGGCAGGAGCCTGAAAAGCTGTTTCGTCATTCATCGTTCGTCATTCGTATTCATATTTTTTTCATAAACCCCTTGATTATGAACTGAGCAATGGAGACTGTGCATTTTTAGCAGAAACATTGCTAAGAATGCCAATCGGAGAATATTCATCATCGCCTCTGTGTTCACCACCAAGAGGCAAGTTGTGGTGACAGTCAATATCAATCCACGCGGAAAACTTCCTGTGATTTGAATAATATCACTTCTGTAACTCCGGAGTTGTCTGGAATAAGCCTAAAGCAGCTGGGAACCTACGCGATGATGCGTATCCCAGCGATAGTCTTGGAGGTACCTGCATCAATCTGGAACACCAAAGGAATGGAACTGATACTAAAATGTAGACTTTCACAGCCAGAAATATCCTGTCCATTATAATTATCCGACACAGAATTCATCAACCGACCACGGCATAACAGCCCGGATAATTATAATGGACAGGAATGGTACTGACTTCCACTGTGAGAGTTAAGACTCTGTCTGAGACGGGAAGCAAACCTTGAACATATGGGACACTGGCGAGTAGGTGTCAAATACCTCATCTTCTCCAGTAGTTTGGGGTGGGGGCGATCCATAAAGGTTTTGAAGGACGACTGACATGTTTCAGATTTGTGTCCCATTTTTACTATAGGTGAAGCATTTTGCTCTGCGATAATAGCAATTTTTCACGGTTCTCTATGAAACAATTGCTGCAGGAGACTTGCCAATAGTGGGCGACTAAGTTCGGTGGAAAGGCCATGGTTAGGGCTGGGGACAGCCAGCCAGGCGACACCGTGAACGGCTCAAGAGATTGATCAAAAGCTCTGACGATGAGAAGGCACGTTTCTGAGACAGAATATTAGTTTTGCCTTTGAGTGAGCAATTACAAAGTCCATCTTCAGGAGAGTGAGTGAGGAACATGTCCCAGACTGGAGAAGTTGTGGAAGATTGTTTACATTGGGGGTTATCACACTGAAAATGGCAATCTCTGGGCAGACCTGACTATCCACTTCCTATGGGATGCTTTAATCTAAGTAGCTTCCCTGTATACATGCAAAACACTCACATCATCCTCATTTAACTACTAGTGGCGTCTTGTAGCTTTTGATGCATTATTATTGTTATTATTACTGCTATTGGCTACGAGGGAGTTAATGGCGTTATCGTCTGAGTGAGATTTTGACGATAATGAGTTAAATACTATCTAGTAGAAACAGCACTCTTTTGGACAGCGCAGTTATGTATGTTTTTGTATGCATAGTAGTATCACAGATAGCAATACAAGTACTACTAGGTTTATATGATACATTTTAAGGCAAAGAGAAGTAAGAGTTATTTGCTATTCTACAACATGTAGGAAAATTAATTTTCCATCACTCGAAAATTTCCCTTCCTTTAATGTTATTACTATTATTACAAGTTTCCAGTAAAGTCTGTTTTGTTTTAAAATCATTCAGACTATTTTCGGGTATGTTTGCAAATAACATTGTCTAGATTGTTTTCAGGAGAGTTATATATTAATGTATCGTGGAGAAAACCGTTAGCTCGATTATTTGTCAGTTGTTATTTGTGTTTCTATGAGCTTAGGTCTGTGGTAATATGAACGATTCATAAAGGCTCTTTTTTTTTTTTTTTTTTTTTTTTGTCATCAGTCTACTGACTGGTTTGATCCGGCCCGCCACGAATTCCATTCCTGTGCTAACCTCTTCAACTCAGAGTAGCAATTGCAACCTACGTCCTCAATTATTTGCTTGACGTATTCCAATCTCTGTCTTCCTCTACAGTTTTTGCCCTCTACAGCTCCCTTTAGTACCATGGAAGTCATTCCCTCATGTCTTAGCAGATGTCCCATCATCCTCTCCCTTCTCCTTATCAGTGTTTTCCACGTATTCGCCGGCCGAAGTGGCCGTGCGGTTAAAGGCGCTGCAGTCTGGAGCCGCAAGGCCGCTACGGTCGCAGGATCGAATCCTGCCTCGGGCATGGCTGTTTGTGATGTCCTTAGGTTAGTTAGGTTTAACTAGTTCTAAGTTCTAGGGGACTAATGACCTCAGCAGTTGAGTCCCATAGTGCTCAGAGCCATTTGAACCATTTTTTTTCCACGTATTCCTTTCCTCTCCGATTCTGCGTAGAACCTCCTCATTCCTTACCTTATCAGTCCACCTAATTTTCAACATATCACCACATCTCAAATGCTTCGATTCTCTTCTGTTCCGGTTTTCCCACAGTCCATGTTTCACTACCATACAATGCTGTACTCCAGACGTACAGCCGCAGAAATTTCTTCCTCAAATTAAGGCCGGTATTTGATATTAGTAGACTTCTCTTGGACAGAAATGCCTTTCTTGCCATAGCTAGTCTGCTTTTGATGTCCTCCTTGCTCCGTCCGTCATTGGTTATTTTACTGCCTAGGTAGCAGAATTCCTTAACTTCATTGACTTCGTGACCATCAATCCTGACGTTAAGTTTCTCGCTGTTCTCACTTCTACTACTTCTCATTACCTTCGTCTTTCTCCGATTTACTCTCAAACCATTCTGTGTACTCATTAAAGTGTTAATTCCGTTCAGCAGATCATTTAATTCTTCTTCACTTTCACTCTGAATAGCAATATCATCACCGAATCGTATCATTGATATCCTTTCACCTTGTATTTTAATTCCACTCCTGAACCTTTCTTTTATTCCAATCATTGCTTCCTCGATGTACGGATTGAAGAGTAGGGGCGAAAGGCTACAGCCTTGTCTTACACCCTTCTTAATACGAGCACTTCGTTCTTGATCGTCCACTCTTATTATTCCCTCTTGGTTGTTGTACATATTGTATATGACCCGTCTCCCCCTATAGCTTACCCCTACTTTTTTCAGAATCTCGAACAGCTTGCACCATTTTATATTGTCGAACGCTTTTTCCAGGTCGACAAATCGTATGAAAGTGTCTTGATTTTTCTTTAGCCTTACTTCCATTATTAGCCGTAACGTCAGAAATGCCGCTTTCGTCTCTTTACTTTTCTTAAAGCCAAAATGATCGTCACCTAGCGCATTCTCAATTTTCTTTTCCATTCTTCTGTATATTATTCTTGTAAGCAGCTTCGATGCATGAGTTGTTAAGCTGATTGTGCGATAATTCTCGCACTTGTCAGCTCTTGCCGTCTTCGGAATTGTGTGGATGATGCTTTTCCGAAAGTCAGATGGTATGTCGCCAGACTCATATATTCTACACACCAACGTGAATAGTCGTTTTGTTGCCACTTCCCCCAATGATTTTAGAAATTCTGATGGAATGTTATCTATCCCTTCTCCCTTATTTGACCGTAAGTCCTCCAAAGCTCTTTTAAATTCCGATTCTACTACTGGATCCCCTATCTCTTCTAAATCGACTCCTGTTTCATCCAGTATGCTGAGTCTGTCCTTTTGACAATCATATCTTTTTCGATGTCTTCACATTTTTAATGCAGCCATTTCGTCTTAGCTTCCCTGCACTTCCTATTTATTTCATTCCTCAGCGACTTGTATTTCTGTATTCCTGATTTTCCCGGAACATGTTTGCACTTCCTTCTTTCATCAATCAACTGAAGTATTTCTTCTGTTACCCATGGTTTCTTCGCAGCTACCTTCTTTGTACCTATGTTTTCCTTCCCAACTTCTGTGATGGCCCTTTCTAGAGATGTCCATTCCTCTTCCACTGTACTGCCTACTGCGCTATTCCTTATTGCTGTATCTATAGCGTTAGAGAACTTCAAACGTATCTCGTCATTCCTAAGTACTTCCGTATCCCACTTCTTTGCGTATTGATTCTTCCTGACTAATGTCTTGAACTTCAGCCTACTCTTCATCACTACTATATTGTGATCTAAGTCTATATCTGCTCCTGGGTACGCCTTACAATCCAGTATCTGATTTCGGAATCTCTGTTTGACCATGATGTAATCTAACTGAAATCTTCCCGCATCTCCCGGCCTTCTCCAAGTATATCTCCTCCTCTTGTGATTCTTGAACAGGGTATTCGCTATTACTAGCTGAAACTTGTTACAGAACTCAATTACTCTTTCTCCTCTTTCATTCCTTGTCCCAAGCCCATATTCTCCTGTAACCTTTTCTTCTACTCCTTCCCCTACAACTGCATTCCAGTCGCCCATGGCTATTAGATTTTCGTCCCCCTTTACATACTGCATTACACTTTCAATATCCTCATACACTTTCTCTATCTGTTCATCTTCAGCTTGCGACGTCGGCATGTATACCTCAACTATCGTTGTCGGTGTTGGTCTGCTGTCGATTCTGATTAGAACAACCCGGTCAGTGAACTGTTCACAGTAACACCCCCTCTGCCCTACCTTCCTATTCCTAACGAAGCCTACACCTGTTATACCATTTTCTGCTGCTGTTGATATTACCCGAAACTCATCTGACCAGAAATCCTTGTCTTCCTTCCACTTCACTTCACTGACCCCTACTATATCTAGATTGAGCCTTTGCATTTCCCTTTTCAGATTTTCTAGTTTCCCTACCACGTTCAATCTTCTGAATTCCACGCCCCGACTCGTAGATCGTTATCCTTTCGTTGATTATTCAATCTTTTTCTCATGTTAACCTCCCCCTTGGCAGTCCCCTCCCGGAGATCCGAATGGGGGACTATTCCGGAATCTTTGGCCAATGGAGAGATCATCATGATACTTCTTCAATTACAGGCCACATGTCCTGTGGATACACGTTACGTGTCTTTAATGCAGTGGTTTCCATTGCCTTCTTCATCCTCATGTCGTTGATCATTGCTGACTCTTCCGCCTTTAGGGGCAATTTCCCACCCCTAGGACAAGAGAGTGCCCTGAACGTCTATCCGCTCCTCCGGCCTCTTTGACAAGGCCGTTGGCAGAATGAGGCTGACTTCTTATGCCGGAAGTCTTCGGCCGCCAATGCTGATTATTTATCAAAATTTAGGCAGTGGCGGGCATCGAACCCGGGACCGAAGACGTTTTGATTATGAATCAAAGACGCTACCCCTAGACTACGGGTCTCTCGAAAGCTCAAAAAAATCATGAAAGGAGAACGAGAAATTGGGGATGCTCCTTCAGACTAATATCATCCATCCGAAAAATGAGCAACGGCAATCACGTCTAAGAAAACGACAGAGAGAAGAAAGAAGGTAGGAGACGAAACTGAAAAGGATGCAGTACCAGAAAAGGTAAAACAGTCCTGCTAACATACTTAGTAACGGTGACTGCCATCGTAGACTATAATGTACTTAAAAAATAACCGAAGAAGAAAGGAATTTCTTATAATTGATGGAAAATAGGATCCTTTAACTCTCAAAGTGTTTCCCTACATGGACTAATCAAATCAGAATCTTATGCAGCAAGAAGACCACGAACAGTATGTCGTCTTAAAAAAGCTTGTAATTCCAAGACGAAAATAGAGGACCATGGCAGTGATGTAAGAGGTCAACATAACCCACGCAATAAAGTTCCAGAACCGCAGTTACTCATATTTAACAGCACAATAAAAATTTTCCATGTCACCAATCAATCTCGATCAGAACACCCTAACAGACGGACTTTACTCCTGAACTGAACTTCAGAAATATGTAAAATTTGCTTAAGGAAAAATGTGTTGACGATAACGCTAAACCGGTGTAAGGCTTTGAATAGAAAGAATTACTATCACCATTTCAATCTAAGTTTTCATCCGCCAGGAAGAGATAGAATATGTGATCAAAAGTATCCGGACACTTGGCTGGAAATTACTTATAATTTCGTGGCGTCCTCCATCGGTAATGCTGGAATTAAATATGGTGTTCGCCCACCCTTAGTCTTGATGACAGCTTCCACTCGCGCAGTCCTACTTTCAGTCAGATGCTGGCAGTTTTCTTGGGGAACGGCAGCCCGTTCTTCACGGACTGCTGCACTGAGGATAAGTATCGATGTCGGTCGGTGAGGCCCGGAAAGAAGTCGGCGTTCCAAACCATCCCAAAGGTGTTTATAGGATTCAGGTCAGGACTCTGTGTAGGGCAGACCATTACAGGGGTATTAGTGTCGTGTAACCACTCCGCCACAGGCCGTGCATTATGAACAAGTGCTCGATCGTGTTGAAAGATGCAGTCACCATCCCCGAATTGCTCTTCAACAGTGGGAAGGAAGAAGGTGCTTAAAACAGTGTAGGCCTGTGCTGTGATACTGCCACTCAAAACAACAAAGGGTGCAAGCCCCCTCCATGAGAAACACGACCACACCATAACACTACCGCCTCAGCGGGACTCATCAGCAGAAGCAGCATTTCCTGAAGATGCCGAACAGTTGGATCGCCGAAATATCGAGTCAAGTTGATGTTAGGATCCGGCAGCAAACCCGAAGGGACTTTCAAGTCCCAATTCTACTGTTGGCACTACACACGCTGGCAGATGACGTTCACCAGGCATCCGCAATACCCATGCCCTGCCATCAGATTGCCACATTGTGTACTATGATTCGTCACTCCACCAACGTTTTTCGACTGTTCAATTGTCCAATGTTTACGCTCCTTACACCAAGCGAGATGTAATTTGACATTTACCGGTGTGATGTATGGGTTACGAGGAGCCGGCCGTGGTGGCTGAGCGGTTCAAGGCGCTTCAGTCCGGAACCGAGCGACTGCTACGGTCGCAGGTTCGAATCCTGCCTCGGGCATGGACGTGTGTGATGTCCTTAGGTTAGTTAGGTTTAAATAGTTCTTAGTTCTAGGGGACTGATGACCTCAGATGTTGAGTCCCATAGTGCTCAGAGCCATTTGACCATTTATTTGGTTATGAGGAGCCTCTCGAACATGAAATCCTAGTTTTCTCACCTCTCGTCTGTCATAGTACTTGCAGTGGATCCTGATGCAGTTTGGAATTCCTGTGTGATGGTCTTGATAGATGTCTGCCTATTACACATTACGACACTCTTCAACTGTCGGCGGTCTTTTTCGGTCAACAGACGATGTCGGTCTGTACGCTTTTGTGCTGTACGTGTCCCTTCGCATTTCCATTTCACTATTACATTGGAAACAGTGGACCTAGAGATGTTTAAAAGTGAGGAAATCTCGCGTATAGACATATGACACAAGTGACATCCAATCACCTGACCACGTTGCAAGTCCGTGAGTTCCGTGGAGCACTCCATTCTGCCCTTTCACGATGTCTAATAACTACTGAGGTCGCTGATAAGGAGTAGCTGACAGTAGACGGCAGCACAATGCACCTAATATGAAAAACGTATGTTTTTGTTGGTGTCCAGATACTTATGATCGCATAATGTACATACAGAACATGCGGTTTTTACCAAAGGCAGATATCAGTTACCGAAGGAAAAAGAAAAGACAGAGGTGCACCATGAAGTAAATTCAAGTAGAGTCAAATTTGGATGAAATTCGATGAAAGTACGTAGGGATTTATCAAAATGTAACGCTTAAGTAGTTTATGTTTCTAAATTTGATTTGGAAAAAGCCCTGACATTTCCAAAGTTAACTTGTTCAGTAGCATATTGTAAACATAATTTATGTTATAATCTTGGCTGTCACGACCTCAGAACGCACCCCGCTTTCATGTGTGTATGGGCCGAAACTATAGTATTGAGAGGATCACAGAAAATTTCATCATGCATGGTGAAACACACAAAAGAGTTGGAATGTACAAGTGAATACATAATAATGTACGGTGAAGTCTCCACTGGATAAAACACAGATTTTAAAATGATGCTTTCCTGTTAGAAACTTGTGAGAGACCCATTATTTCGAGTGGACGTTCTTGACCATATTTTTAGCACAAGCGGGTACTCGAATCTCCCAAACAACGCAGACTTTGGCTGTTTGAAAGAAGGAAAAACTATTAGCACATCGTCAAACTGGTATAAAATCATTGCTCAATCAGGATGAAATAAGTTCTTTTACAGTAGTACAGACGAAGCAACATAAATATCTGTCGACAGTAGCTTTACAGAAGGCAGTAGTTAACCGCAAAACTGATTAATTCAAGTGTACAGTATACTACTGGTTGCAAATTAGAGACTTCAGTATAGATGACCCGAATCGGCGAGGAATCATTACAAACAACTTTGAATGCTGATATGGAGTTTCATCTTGGACGTACGAAAACGAATGTATGGACGTCCAGTCTAACTCAACAGAAAAGAATGAAAACCACTATATGGTGAAATACGAGCAGTCAGTAATTTGAAGATAAACAACCTTGTTCCAATTGTTACCGTACATCATTCCCATTCCCCATGAGTTTCTACATTCTCTGAAAGAAGGACCTTTGAGGAAAAAGATGACTGAGACGTATTATGGCCTTAATTGAAATAGAAATTCATGCGATTAATTGACAGTTATGATGATAAAAATAAAATGGCTACATTTAATTGCGCTTAAGTATTGGTAAGTGAAGGCGAAATTCTTAATTCAAATTGAATTCATGGAATTTATAACAATTACTGGGTAATATTAATATTACTACATTTAATTTGGTTGGTGTTTCATAGTTTTGCATGGTCCCATTCAATTAAAACTTAAATAAAATTCAACACGAGGGTAATGTAACACAATAATTTTCAATTCGCGAAAGTCTCACTGCCCTCTAAAACAAAATGTTAATTTCATAAACGGCCACAAACATTAATCCAGCAGTTATTTTAAAAAGCTGATAACTAACATTCGATGACGAAACCATTAATATGAAGCTAGCTTGGCAAGTAACATTCCGGTAAGGTGGTATTAGGGAATATACCTTTTTGTTATTCAAAGAGGTTTGCACCACAACTTAATTCTGAAACCACTAATGCTTTTAGTCATTTAAAATATGCTGGCATGTAACACTTAATTGGAAACACCAGCCAAAATTCACTTGAGGAACAGTTACGGTTTAATTCTTTAACATAAACTGGCATGTATAACATTTAATTATAAAGCCTTATTTAAATGGCTCTGAGCACTATGCGACTTAACTTCTGAGGTCGTCAGTCGCCTAGAACTTAGAACTAATTAAACCTAACTAACCTAAGGACATCACACACATCCATGCCCGAGGCAGGATTCGAACCTGCGACCGTAACGATCGCCCGGTTCCAGACTGTAGCGCCCAGAACCGCACGGCCCCTCCGGCCGGCCTTATTTAAAAAAAGTACCCAGTATTCTAAGTACGATTACAATCAATTAAGCTACCTTCATCGTATAGTTCCCTTCAATACGACACTCAACAGTGTGTGGAATGAAGTTCCTTGATGACTGTTAAAGTAATCATAAAAAACTATATTACTAACACATCTAACTAACGTGAGAAAACTACGACTCTAAGACATACAGTATATTTACGTTAAATTAAGGACATAAACAACGCTGGCTTCCCTTGTTGACTGCTTGCAGATCTGGCATAGCTCTCCTTCCCACATATAACTGGCATTTAGCACATGGATTCATTGAAGTATGTTGTACAAGGGAATCAAACCTGCAACAGATTATAATTAATGCCTGCCAATCACTTTTCTTATCACAAGTCCGCTCAGTAGTGCCGTTCGCTATAAATGTGGCCCCTCGAATATATCATTATATATGCAAATAACAGAGTCAGTTACGTGAGCCCAACTTGGATTCAGAAAATAGTGTACAGAACTGTCAGAGTCAATGTGAACACTTCGTGTGCTTCAACCACAACAACAGAGTCTGCCGGTGGCCTCAGTACAGCTACCTACCATCCACGAGAGGACCAGGCAAATGTAACGGCACTTGTTAACTTGTGGTTCCCAAACTGTGGGTAATTACTCTCTGAGGGGTAAAACCCAAAGGGTTGAATTGTTTTTCCGTCATAACACTAAATTATTCTTTAAATCATTATTATCACAATTTCGTTAGACTGTAATACTGATTTCATAAGTTGCCACTATTGACATTTTTCTTTCATATACTAGCATTAATGTATGACACAATGTGGTGTATATTAGAGCTTGTAGAACCAATGCATGACAACATCTTTCTCACACAGTCCGCTCACTAGATACATAATTTGTGCTTTGCACCTATGGTAGTTAAACTGAGATATAAGGGTCACATACGCTTAGTTATCTCAGGAAAATACCTTGTCCGACCTGTAGGTTGTTCACCCAATAAACATAAATTGCATCCTTATTCCCTTCTTAAAAATAAACGAGCTAATAGATAGCACGACACAGCAGTAACTGCGTAGTAGCTACTAAGCTGCTGTAGGATACACTGTGGTAATAATAATAATAATAATAATAATAATAATATTGGCAGTGGTGAGGGGCACAAAGCATGGAAGCTTGATGTTCTCCAATTTCTGCCAGTATTAGAAGTAAGGAGTCCAGTAATCAAGTAATGTACAAACAGGAGGCCCAAGTGTAGAGCACAGATTTTACTTTGGCTGATTGTAAATGAGAGTGCAGGGAGTGAGTCAAACAAGTGTCGCTAGGAAGAGGAGTGGTGTAACGGAAGCATGTTTTGTAAAAAATGCCAGTCCTCAATATGGATAGTTAGGTTTCTTTTCTGAGAAGGAATTACAGATAACAATCGAATTGCGCTTACAATTGCTTGTTCATTCTTTAAAAAAATGTTCTTACAAATCACACAGAAATAGTTGCCTCACTAAATCATTACTTATTGGTTTAACAAAACACCTATAAAACAAAACATCATCTATCTTCTGTCTTTTTAAAAATGAAAGATTTCAAAGAAAATTCTTTTTCGTTCTAAAGTCAAGTTAGGTGGTAATGTTAATAATGATGGAAGGACTGTCGTGGCTGGGGGCGCGGTGGCGGAGGGGGTTTGGAGGTGGGGGGGGGGTACTAGCTAATATCTGGTAGTACTCGGGAGTAATGGTCTCAGAAAGGTTGGGAACCATAGTATTAACACTACGCCTCTGAGCAGCCCACCGCGGCTACGCACGCCACATATGCACATTCTGGCAAACCGCAGGCCCACCAGGATACTGACACGGCATAAACTGTTTGACAGTGTTCAAATGTAATATAAATCGCCAAACCAGTGGGTGCAGCGCGTTCAAGAGGCAAAGGTACAAAGGCGCACCGTCACTCGCGACCCACACCTCCCCCCTCCGTACTCTGTTCACTTTCTTCTCGTTACGCCGCGGATGAACCACCTGCCTGCCAACGTTTTTGGTTTACGACACGGTGGAAATACTGGTAACTTAGGCTACTAGTTGGATCAGTATCAACCATAGGAAAATGTTCAACATTTAAAAAACGTATGTTTATGTGATATGCACTCGTGGACCAGGGGTAATGTCTTTGATTAATTATCAAAAGGACTTCGCTCTCAGGTTCGAAATTAATTTTGAATAAAAAACCTTAGCAATGGCAGCCGAAGACTTCCGCTGCAAGAAGCCACCCTCATTCAGCCAACGGCCTTATGAAAGAGATGGAGCAGACATAGGTTTAGGGCCGGTAGAGGAAGAGATGAACTTGGAAAAGGCCGGGAGGTACGGGAATATTTCAATTACATTACAACATGGTCAGGTCTAGGGGTAGCGTCTTTGATTCTTAATCAAAACGTCTTCGGTCCCGGGTTCGATCCCCGCCGCTGCCTAAATTTTGATAAATAATCAACATTGGCGGCCGAAGACTTCCGGCATAAGAAGTCAGCCTCATTCTGCCAACGGCATTGTCAAAGAGGGCGGAGGAGCGGATAGACGTTCAGGCACTCTCTTGTCCTAGGGGTGGGAAATTGCCCCTAAAGGCGGAAGAATCAGCAATGATCAACGACATGAGGATGCAGAAGGCAATGGAAACCACTGCATTACAGGACATGTGGCTTGTAATTGAAGAAGTATCATGATGATCTCTCCATTGGCCAAAGATTCCGGAATAGTCCCCCATTCGGATCTCCGGGAGGGGACTGCCAAGGGGGAGGTTACCATGAGAAAAAGATTGAATAATCAACGAAAGGATAACGATCTACGAGTCGGGGCGTGGAATGTCAGAAGCTTGAACGTGGTAGGGAATCTAGAAAATCTGAAAAGGGAAATGCAAAGGCTCAATCTAGATATAGTACGGGTCAGTGAAGTGAAGTGGAAGGAAGACAAGGATTTCTGGTCAGATGAGTATCGGGTAATACCAACAGCAGCAGAAAATGGTATAACAGGTGTAGGATACGTTAGGAATAGGAAGGTAGGGCAGAGGGGGTGTTACTGTGAATAGTTCAGTGACCGGGTTGTTCTAATCAGAATCGACAGCAGACCAACACCGACAACGATAGTTGAGGTATACATGCTGAAGATGAGCAGATAGAGAAAATGTAGAGGATATTGATAGGGTAATGCAGTATGTAAAGGGGGACGAAAATCTAATAGTCATGGGCGACTGGAATGCAGTTGTAGGGGAAGGAGTAGAAGAAAAGGTTACAGGAGAATATGGGCTTGGGACAAGGAATGAAAGAGGAGAAAGAGTAATTGAGTTCTGTAACAAGTTTCAGCTAGTAATAGCGAATACCCTGTTCAAGAATCACAAGAGGAGGAGATGGAGTAGGCCGGGAGATACGGGAAGATTTCAATTAGATTACATCATGGTCAGACAGAGATTCCGAAATCAGATACTGGATTGTAAGGCGTACCCAGGAGCAGACATAGACTCCGATCACAATATAGTAGTGATGAAGAGTAGGCTGAAGTTCAAGACATTAGCCAGGAAGAATCAATACGCAAAGAAGTGGGATACGGAAGTACTAAGAAATGAGATACGTTTGAAGTTCTCTAACGCTATAGATTCAGCAATAAGGAATAGCGCAATAGGCAGTACAGTTGAAGAGGAATGGACATCTCTAAAAAGGGCCATCACAGAAGTTGGGAAGGAAAACATAGGTACAAAGAATGTAGCTGCGAACAAACCATGGGTAACAGAAGAAATACTTCAGTTGATTGATGAAAGGAGGAAGTACAAACATGTTCCGGGAAAATCAGGAATATAGAAATACAAGTCGCTGAGGAATGAAATAAATAGGAAGTGCAGGGAAGCTAAGACGAAATGGCTGCAGAAAAATGTGAGGACATCGAAAAAGGTATGATTGTCGGAAGGAGAGACTCAGCATACAGGAAAGTCAAAACAACCTTTGGTGACATTAAAAGCAACGGTGGTAACATTAAGAGTGCAACGGGAATCCCACTGTTAAATGCAGAGGAGAGAGCAGATAGGTGGAAAGTGTTGTGTCTAGACAATACAGCCTAGACACAATGAGAGGAAGCCGAAAGGGATGCGCTTAAACTCACGCAGGCTGGCGTGAGGTCTGAAACAGGATACGTAATGAATGCTATAAAGAAAAGTACGTAGCTTCTGGAATACTTAAATTTAATCCACATTTGTAGAACATCGCTCTTGATGATACAGTAATAGAATCTCAATATCAATTGCATACGGCGCCTTGCTAGGTCGCAGCAAATGTAGCTGAAGGCTATGCTACCTATCGTCTCGGCAAATGAGAGCGTATTTGTCAGTAATCCATCTCAGGCAAAGTCGGCTGTACAATTGGGGCGAGTGCCAGTCCGTCTCTCTAGACCTGCCGTGTGGTGGCGCTCGGTCTGCTATCACTGACAGTGGCGACACACGGGTCCGACGTATACTAATGGACCGCGGCCGATTTGAAGGCTACCACCTAGCAAGTGTGGTGTCTGGCGGTGACACCACAGATAGAATACATTGAAAGCCTCTATGAGGGTGAAGATGTGATAGAAGAAGAAACAGGAGTCGATTTAGAAGAGATAGGGGATCCAGTATAAGAAGCAGGAATTTAAAAGAGCTTTGGTGGACTTACGGTGAAATAAGGCAGAAGGGATAGATAACATTCCATCAGAATTTCTAAAATAATTGGGGGAAATGGCAACAAAACGACTATTCACGTTGGTGTGTAGAATATATGAGTCTGGCGACATACGAGGGTCGGTCAAAAAGTAATGCCTCCCATTTTTTTTCTACTTAAAGAAATTAAGTTAAGTGAAAAATTTGAATTTGGCGCCATTCCTCAAACCTTCTTCTGCAATCCACTGCAGTAGTAACTTTCTGTGTCAACAGGTGGCAGCACAGCAGAAGTTTGTAAGATGGCCGACATCGATGTTCGTTTGAGACAGCGTTGTGTGATTGAATTCTTGAATGCAGAAGGTGAAACGCCCATACGCATTCATGAAAGACTGAAGAAGGTGTATGGTGTTGTGACAGTGGATGTCAGCACTGTTAGACGATGGGTTCGTCGTTGTAAGGAAGCTGAAGGGCAAACACCGTTGACTGACGAAAAGCGGAGCGGCAGGCCGGTGAGTGCAGTGACTCCACACAACATTCAGCAAGTTGATGACATCATTCGTGGTGACCGTCGGGTGACTGCAGATGAAGTGTGTCGCATTATTTCTCTTAGTAAAGGCAGTGTGATCACGATTATTAAACAATTGGGGTACTCAAAAGTTTGTGCACGGTGGGTTCCAAGAATGTTAACCGATCAGAATAAAGAGGCAAGGAAAACAATAGCCTCCCAACACTTGCAGCGCTTCCGTTTGGAGGGAGATGAGTTTCTGAAAAAAATTGTGACCGGGGACGAAACATGGGTGCATTTTTTTGAACCCGAATCAAAGAGGCAGTCAATGGAGTGGCGTCACACAAGCTCGCCGAGGAAGAAAAAATTCAAAACTGTGCGATCGGCAGGGAAAGTTATGGCAACAGTTTTCTGGGATACAGAGGGTGTGATTCTGGTTGATTTTTTGGAGCAGGGATGCACAATAAATTCTGTTCAATACGTCACAACCCTCAAAAAACTTAAAGCACGTCTTCAGCGAGTTCGCCCAACAAAATCAATGGCAGATGTTCTTCTTTTGCATGACAATGCAAGACCACACACCAGTCGTCACACCTCTGACGAGATTGTCAAAATTGGATGGGAAGTTTTGCCTCATCCCCCATACAGCCCTGACCTGGCACCATCAGACTTCCATCTGTTCGGGCCACTAAAAGAAGCTCATCGTGGGATTCATTTTGAAGATGAGGAGGCCGTCAAAACATCCGTGCGTCAATGGCTTAGGAAGCAGAGCTGTGATTTTTACCGTGCTGGGATACATGCCCTTGTTCAAAGATGGACCAAAACTGTAGAGATCGGCGGAGATTACATTGAAAAATGACAAAATGATCCTCAATGTTGTGGTTTTCAACCTATGTAATTGCATTTAAATTTCCTGACAATTAAACGTAGAAAAAAAAATAGGAGGCATTACTTTTTGACTGACCCTCGTACTATCTGACTTTCGGAAAAGCATCATCCACATAATTCCGAAGACGGCAAGAGCTGACAAGTGCGAGAATTATCGTACAATCAGCTTAACAGCTCATGCATCGAAGCTGCTTACAAGAATAATGTACAGAAGAATGGAAAAGAAAATTGAGAATGCGCTAGGTGACGATCAGTTTGGCTTTAGGAGAAGTAAAGGGACGAGAGAGGCAATTCTGACGTTACGGCTAATAATGGAAGCAATGCTAAAGAAAAATCAAGACACTTTCATAAGATTTGTCGACCTGGAAAAAGCGTTCGACAATATAAAATGGTGCAAGCTGTTCGAGATTCTGAAAAAAGTAGGGGTAAGCTATAGGGAGAGACGGGTGATATACAATATGTACAACAACCAAGAGGGAATAATAAGAGTGGACGATCAAGAATGAAGTGCTCGTATTAAGAAGGGTGTAAGCCTTTCGCCCCTACTCTTCAATCTGTACATCGAGGAAGCAATGATGGATATAAAAGAAAGGTTCTGGAGTGGAATTAAAATACAAGGTGAAAGGATATCAATGATACGATTCGCTGATGACATTGCTATCCTGAGTGAAAGTGAAGAAGAATTAAATGATCTGCTGAACGGAATGAACAGTCTAATGAGTACACAGTATGGTTTGAGAGTAAATCGGAGAAAGACGAAGGTAATGAGAATTAGTAGAAACGAGAACAGCGAGAAACTTAACATCAGGATTGATGGTCACGAAGTCAATGAAGTTAAGGAATTCTGCTACCTAGGCAGTAAAATAACCAATGAGGGACGGAGCAGGGAGGACATCAAAAGCAGACTCGCTATGACAAAAAAGGCATTTCTGGCCAAGAGATGTCTACTAATATCAAATACCGGCCTTAATTTGAGGAAGAAATTTCTGAGGATGTACGTCTAGAGTACAGCATTGTATGGTAGTGAAACATGGACTGTGGGAAACCCGGAAAAAGAGAATCGAAGCATTTGAGATGTAGTGCTATAGACGAATGTTGAAAATTAGGTGGACTGATAAGGCAAGGAACGAGGAGGTTCTACGCAGAATCGGAGAGGAAAGGAATATGTGGAAAACACTGATAAGGAGAAGGGACAGGATGATGGGACATCTGCTAAGACATGAGGGAATGTCTTCCATGGTACTAAAGGGAGCTGTAGAGGGCAAAAACTGTAGAGGAAGACAGATATTGGAATACGTCAAGCAAATAATTGAGCACGTAGGTTGCAAGTGCTACTCTGAGATGAAGAGGTTAGCACAGTAAAGGAATTCGTGGCGGGCAGCATCAAACCAGTCAGTAGACTGATGACAAAAAAACAAGGTCAGGCGGTGATGCCGAAGCCAATTGAAACCATTGCATTAAAGACACATAATGTGAATCCACAGGACATGACAGCTGTAATTGAAAAAGTGTAGTAATGATCTCTCTATTGGCAAAAGATTACGGAATAGTCCAGCATTCGGATCTCCGGGAGGGAACTGCAAAGAGGAAGTCACCGTGAGAAAAAGATTAAACAATCAATGAAAGGATGACGTTCTACACCACGGGGCGCCGAATTTCAGTAGTTTGAACGTGGTAGCGGAGGTAGAACATCTAAAAAGGCAAATGCTAAGACTTAGGCTAGATACAGTGGAGATTAGTGAAGTGAAATGAAAAGAAGACAAGAATTTCTTGTTAGTAGGGTAGTATCAACAGCAGCAAAAAATGGTATAACGGGAGTAGGATTCGTTATAAATAGAAATGCAGGGCAGAGACTGAGTTACTGTGAACAGTTCACTAATAGGGTTGTTCTCAACAAGATCCATAGTAAATCCCACCGTCAACAATAGTTCAGGTATACATGCCGATGCGCCAAGCTGCAGATGAAGAGATAGTAAAAGTATGTGAGGATATTGAACTGGTAATCCATTACGTTAAGTGAGATGATAGTCTAGTAGTCATGACGATTGGAATGCAGTTTGAGGGGAAGGAGTAGTGTCAAGACAGGGAGATATAATTGGAAAAGGCTGGGAGGGGAGTAGATATACTAGGAAAAGAGCGGCAGATTTCTATTAGATTACATCAAGGTCAGGCGGAGATTCCAAATTCTGATACTTGATTGTGAAGCCTACCCAGGAGCAGATATAGACTCGGATAAAAATTTAGTAGTGATAAAATTTAAGAAACTAGTCAGGAAGAATCAATGAGCAAAGATGTGTGATATGGAAGTCCTATGCAAGAGATACGCTTGTGTTCTCTCAGGCTACAAATACTGGGATAAGGGACTGCTCAGTAGGCAGTTCAATTGAAGAGGAGCGGACATATCTAAAAAACGGAACAACAGAAGTTTTCCGATAACTTCGAAGAAATCATGGGCAATAGAAGAAACACTTCAGTTGATCAGTGAGATTAGGAAGTACGAAAACGTTTCGGGAAATTCAGGAATACACAAATACACGGCAATTTGAAATCAAACAAATAGGAACTGCAGGGACCAAAGGAGAAATGGCTGCATGAAAAATGTGATGAAATCGAAAAGGAAATGATTCAGAACGGAATACGTGAAACCAGCCTTCTGTGAAATTAGAAGCAAGGATGGTACCGTACCATTAAAAGTGCAATGGGAATTCCACTTCTAAATTCAGAGGAGATTGTGGATAGGTGGCAAAAGTACAATTCTTCCCCTTCTATGAGGAGAAAACCTTGTCTGTTGACGCGACAGAAAAAGAAACAGAGTTGGTGTATAGGGCTCAGGGCATAGGGGATCTAGTACTACAATCAGAATTTAAAAGGGCTTTGCAAGACTTAAGATAGAATTAGGCAGAAGTAGAGGTAACATTACATCAGAAGCGCTCTAAGGTCGCTGGGGTAGTGGCCACAACACGGCTGTTTAGGTGGATGTGTAGAATGTATGGATATGGTGATATGTGAACAAACTTTCGAAAAAAAATGCATCCTCCACATAATTCCGAAGATTGCAAGAGCTGACAAGTGCGAGAATTATCACAGAACCAGTTCCATGAATCCACGTTGCTGAGGAGAATAGTACACAGAAAAATGGTGAGGATGTGTTGGATGACAGTCATTTTGGCTTTATGGAAGGTAAAGGTATCAGAGAGGCAATTCTGACGTTGTGTTGGATAATGGAAACAGCACTAATGAAAGATGAAGGCACGTTCATAGGAACTGTCGATCTGGAAGAAGTTTCGATGGTTTCAAATGGTGTTAAATGTTCGGAATTCTGAGAAATATAGGGGTAAGATATTGAGAAAGACGGGTGATATGCAATGCGTACAAGGGTCAAGAGGGAACGATAAGACACGAAGACCAAGAATGAAGTGCTTAGATTAGAAATGGTGTAAGATAGGGGTATAGTCTTTTGCCGCTACTGTTGAATCTATACATCCAAGAAACAATGACGGAAATAAAAGAAAGTATCAAGAGTGGGATTAAATTTCAGTGTGTGAGGATATCAGTGATAGGATTCGCCGATGACAGTACTATCAGCAGTAAAAGTGAACAATAATTACAGGCTTGGTTCAAATGGCTCTGAGCACTATGGGACTTAACGTCTAAGGTCATCAGTCCCCTACAACTTAGAACTACTTAAACGTAACTAACCTAAGGACACACACACGTCCATGCCCGAGGCAGGATTCGAACCTGCGACCGTAGCGGTCCAATAATTACAGAATCTGCTGATTGGAGTGAACATTCTAATAAGTAAAGAATAAGAACTGAGAGTAGTTCGAAACCAGATAAAAGTAATAAGAAGTAGCAGAAATGAAAACAGCGAGAAACTTAACATGAGGATTAGTGATCATGAAGTACCTAATGTTAAGGAACTCTGCTCCTAAGCAACAAAATAACCCGTAACTAACGGAGGAAGAAGGACATAAAAATCAGACCAGCAACGGCAAAACGGGCATTCCTGGCCAAGAGAATTCTACTGGCATGAAACATAAACCTTAATCCTTAATTTGGGGAATAAATTTCTAAGAATGTACGACTGGAGCGCATCATTTTATGGTAGTCAAACATTAACAGTGAAGAAATCGGAAAAGAAGAGAATCGATGCATTTGAGATGAGACACACACACACACACACACACACACACACGCACACACTCACGCTCCCTATCACGTCTTCCATGCGACGCCCTGGGTCGAAGGGAACAGTCACTTTGTTTCCGTGTACATATTAAAAGATTTTTAAAGCTGTATTTCACATGCTTATTAGATACGACGGCCGTTAATTAAACTAGTGCCACATTCGTTTCATCGATACTGGGTAACAGGAACAGTACACTAATCAGTTCTCCGACAGAGACTGGGTAGCACTGCTGTAAGGTGGCCCTGGGTGGTGGTGTCACTGCTCAAGTGCTGGTTCTCCTTCTTGTTTTACTGTCCCTGTTAATACATACTGATAAAACTCATACTGCACCAGACTAATTTTGGACCGCTGTACCGAATGGGCACATAAAATTCCGATTTGAATATCATTTAATTTATAACACGAAACAAATTGCACTTTCCGTCGACAATAGCTGTCGCATGGAAAAGGTAATGAGCAGAATTTATAGGGTTGACTCCAGCTACATATTACAAAAACGAAATAGCAAATATTTGCCGAAATACCAGAGGAAACAGAACAATAACCACGAACGACAAGAAGTCAACCCTATGAAGTGGCTGAATGATCATTCGTTTTAGCACATTTAATACTGTCACCTAGCCAAAAGATTTTTATTGAAATCATCTGCAGCTATCATAGCCTATGCTATTGTTTGAAGTATCATAAAATTAATCTTTGCACGCATTTGTCTTGATGGAGCCTGACAACCTAGTTTTCTTTAACAGAAACGCTTGGTTATATGTGTACATACGTCATATCAGACGCTTCGTCGGGAAATAAGACTTTGAATCAAAATCTTACTTCTATTATACTTAATTTCCTTCTGCCCCGTTCATTGCAACAGGAAAAAAATATTTAGTGATAAAAAATCAGTAAAGATAAATGAAGACACATTTTCCACAAACTGCCCAAACACAACAATGGAGAGTATAAATGAAACCCCTAATAGTGGTCCGTGTATGATTAAAAACAGCGCCTGTCACCTGTTGTTGAATCTCATGGATTTTGCTGGCGGGTTGCAGCTTTGCCTCGAGCGCTGGGATCGATGGCCAAGCGTGTGCGGCTCTGGGCACGCGTCTCGGCGTCCGAGTCGTCTTCTCTCCCCTTCCCCAACTTCCGAGACGCAAAACCCTCGTAACCTAATAGTCCTACTTACCACGTGACACATGGCTCATATAGTACTCCTCATCGCAGCGTTCGTCCAGCTGATGTGTAAATCCTACATTCGCGAGATCCGGGAATGATTCTCTCACTCTGCAGCACTGTGTGCGCTGTTAAAACACTTTCTGGCAGATTATAACTGAGTACTGCACTGTGTCTAGAATCAGAACTCAGCCTTTTCCGGGAAATTATCTTATCGAATGAGCTATCCAGATACAACAGGACCCACACTGTGACATTTCGAGCTTCGTGTATGCCGTTAACTGGGGACCAGGCGACCGAACCAAAACTCAGTCGCCAGACAAGCTTCCTCTGCCAATAACAC
Organism: Schistocerca nitens; assembly: GCF_023898315.1. Classification (NCBI taxonomy): domain Eukaryota; kingdom Metazoa; phylum Arthropoda; class Insecta; order Orthoptera; family Acrididae; genus Schistocerca; species Schistocerca nitens. The sequence goes on along the minus strand of NC_064619.1, from coordinate 359,693,175 downwards.
AAGCACCTTTAAAAAGAAAAAAGAAGTTGTTCATTTCATTTATTCCATTCTGTGAATAGAACAAAAGTATCTAGAGCGCCTAATATATTTCTTCATTTGTTACTGCGTTTCGGCAACTGCCATTACCAGATCAACTAAGATCAGTATCGAAAATCTATGAGCCAACGTTTATTCACAAAATACAGCGAGCGCGGACTCAAGCAGAAAATTTATTTTCTTTATTAACATCTATCCTGTTCCTTCACTTAGTATATATTTGCATTGTCGATCGTCACCTTGCTCATTTCTCTACTAAAATCTTCCTCACTAATCAGCGGACACTACTGTGACACTCTTTGGGAGCCATAAAGCGACCCCAAACGTATTAGTGGTACACATCAGTGCCCTATCACATATTGCAATGATTTCTGCCACGCTTATTCTAATAAAACTCAGAATCTCCAAGTAGATTGAGCTTCGATATACAACTGACGTTCACTTAAATATCAAGGTGTGTCACGATAAATTGTCATTTTAAGTAATTGTATGATTCTAATAACGTTCTGTAACTAAAAATTTGTATTAGGTTGCTAAATACCTGTACTGTGATTCTAGTGTTGTTCTAAGTTAGTAATGTTTTTATTAGTAGACTCAGTATGTAGCCAACATAACAGATGATAGAATTAAATGCTTCACTACGGAGGTGTGGCTCCACTTTTTCGTTGATCGCTTTATCAGGTAAAAGTAATAATAGATGTATTGGTCACATGTTTCAAAAACGAAATGCTTCAAAGAAGTCTTGTATCATTGAATAATATTTTTCTGTATTTAAAATTCCAATGTTATAGCCTAGGTGTCTGGTTGAGTGGTTCTGAGAAGAACCGTTGCGAGGTAGTTTCGCGTTCATGTTTAAGCCAGGAGATCTGTGGTAGATGAGTATGGGTGCCTGCTCTGACACTCGTTTAGCACCACTTTATGGTGTGCTTGCGGACGTATCTTCATCCCCATCTGTCCTACTGGCAGAATCGCTACAGGCAGCTACTTTCAGTATCAACAAAAAGTGGACAAAAATGTGGAACATTACTGCCCATGAAGAACATCAGACGCTCCAGACACCTGACTCAAGATCAGCTGGTATGGAACTAACGACACGTGCCTGCAAAACAATTAATCCCATCCGCACAGGCCACGTCATCTGTGCTGAAAACCTCTGCCGATGGGGAAGGCCTTCATCTTCTCAATGTGCCTGTGGAAATGAACAGCAAGCGATCCATCACATTGTAACAAGCTGTAGCAGAATAGTCTACCATGGGAACTTGGAAGATTTCTTTGAAGTGACAGAGGCAGCCCTTGAATGGATCGAGAAACTAGATATTAATTTACAGACTTATTTTCAAAATTATATATTATGAAATTATTATATTTTTGTAAAATTTTGTAAACCTACGTAATCGACTATTGTTAGTCGCTGATCATATGTAACGCCATGCGCTAAATAAATATTTAGTATGAGCTATAGCAACCTACACACTAACACCGAAAAATACCCCCACAAACGAATTATACGAGTGAGGCCGAAATCGGTAAATTTGATGTATACGTACAAATAAAGAATACAATTTCAAAAAAAAGTTGATGATTTATTCGAGAGAAAGAGATTCACAAATTGAGCAAGTCAGTAACACATTGTTCCACCCCTGCCCCTTAGGCGTTGATTAACAGAGTTGCTGGATGTTATCCTGAAGGATATCGTGCCAAATTTTGTCCAATTACCGCATTACATAGTCAAAATCGCTAGCTGATTGGAGGGCCCTGTCCATAATGCTCCAAACTTTTTCAACTGGAGAGAGAGATCCGGTGAAGTTGCTGGCCAAGACAGGGTTTGACAAGCACGAATAGAAGCAATAGAAACTCTCGTCATGGCGTTATCTTGCTGATATGTTAGCCCAGGATAGTTTGGCAATAAAACTGGATGTAGAATATCGTTGACATACGACAGTGCAGTAAAGGTTCCGCGGATGACACCCCAAGAGCTCCTGCTATGAGAACAAAGTGGCACCCCACACCACCACTCATGGTTGTCTGGCGAAGAGGGCGTCTGCCCTCCCCCTCCTCCCCCCCCTCCTCCCCGCTCTTCGGATCGCCTCCAGACATGTCTTCATGTGTTCGCTGGTCGTCGGGGCTCAGTTCGAAGCGGGACATCATTGAGGACAGTTCTAATGCTGTCAATGACATTCTACGCTCAAGACGTGTCAGGAGACGTCCCGGCCAGCTGTGGGATAGCAGCCTGGCTTTCCCTTACCAAACGACCCAACAACTACGAGATAATGCCGGTCCGCACAGCTCGAGAGCTTCTAATGCTTGTCTTTGAGTAGAGTGCTGCAATGTTTGACCGGTCACGGCTCGCCTGTTGACGGGGGGAAGGAGCCGCTCGTGTCCGGCCCCACACGACTCGGCTCGGTCACGTACTCGCCCCATGTCGGATGTCCGGATTCCGGACTCGCGGATAAGCCAGCATGACCGGTCACCACTGACGTCTCACCTCGCCTCGCCCCGGCTCGCTACACTGTACTGTAAAGATCCAACGCCTCTCTGCCTCTCTGTCTATCTCTCTCTCTCTCTCTCTCTCTCTCTCTCTCACACACACACACACACACACAAATGTATTTATCTCTGCCTCTCTCTCTTATTACAAAAGTAACGTTTCCAAGAACGAGTACGTGACACAGCTAAATTCATAAAGCACTTGGAAAGTAAAATGATATTTCAATACAATCGCGGATAGGAGACGTAGCAATTTTATGTCTGGAAGTGATCACAGTCTTCTCACAAACGAAAGTCAAAGCTCGATTTTTTATCCTTTGTACCTCCTCTTAAAAAAATACATATCTGTTAGTACACATCAATTACGCTATGTAACTATAAATCTATCGCGTATCATAATGAAACAGTTCTTTTAACTGCAGTAACTACTCACCTGACAGTCAGTGTCATTGACACTGCAAATTTGTTGCGGTTTGTGAAACCAAAAAAGAACTAACTGGATTCTCTGTTCTTTTTCGCCTTCTAATTCATCTGTGGCCTCTTTAAATGGTCTCAGAAAATGCGCAATTTACCTGCAAGCTCATTGCAATCTGAAGCGGAGTCCTTTTCCGTCAGCAAAGCTGTATCTTCGTTATACTGAGTGTGTAAGGATTCCAGCATACTGTACAAGCTGTTCCAGCGCGTGCAGACCTCTTGTTTCAACGATGATTTCAAAGACGAGCAGAGGCCACATTTTTCAATGTACCTTACAATGCATTTTGCAGTATTTATTGTTGATGCGATGTTCGGGGCATGATTTAACAAGAAGTTTTCTTCAACGAAAGTACGGCTAAGTGCTGTGTTTATACAATGATCAGCACAAGGAATCCTTTCGTGATTTTTCAAAGCCGTTATTACATTCGCAACGTGGTCGGAGACATAAACAAAACAGTGCAACCTGTGCGGCGAAATGTCCCAATCAGCCATTCTCTCTTCAATTTCTTTCATAATATTTACTCCCGTCTTCTTAACGCCAAGGAATTTTGTTGTAAATAAAACATTGTTCACAGGTGACCAATCTATGTTAATTTACTGTGTTGTAAGCGTCAAATAATGCACCTGATTATGCGAATCAGTCCACATATAAACTGTCGCAGCACTTGTTTTATTAATAACTTCCGCAATAACAGAAGACATTATGCTGCTTAGCATTGCGTTAGCTTGTTCTTTGACATGTCAGCTTATAGTAGAGGGATGTGACATGACATCTGCCACGTTAACTTCTCCATGATGCGCACGTAGATGTATTAATTCTTTACCTAGTTCTCTGAAACCTCTACCGGAAACAGCATTAAAAGGTCTCATACCTTTAGCACACATTGCAACACATTTTGCTGTAATACTATTTTTTATTACTGCCGGTATCCCTGAAGGAGCTGTATCTTTGTGAGGTTTCCTGCAACTGTGTTTCTTTAAATGAGGGGTTCCCGACCGGAAACACAATAATGTGGAGCTGTTTATGAACGATACGTACCCTGCAGGCGCACTGTTTTCGTCTACAACCAACTGAAATGTACGCCATACTTGGCTTTTTAGATCTTCCTGTTCCTTCAATGTGTAAACATTGGTTTCAATATTAGGTCTTAATGCACTGGCTTCCTCGCGCTGCATGATTACAGAGAGAGATACACCAAAAATGAGAAGCCCGTACTGACTGCATTCTCACACGGATGATGATTCGTGTAATGCGTTTGAAGTTACGTGCTACGTATTCGGTCACGGCTTCTATGCTCGGTCACTAGAACTAGTGCGGGCAGCCTATCGGGTTAGGGTGTGCTCGCCCCATCTCGTATTTCGTGCTCGCGTACTCGGTCATGCAGGACTCTAGTTTGAGCTTGACAAACCCCACCAGCAAGGCCGCCGGATCTCTTCCCAGCTGAGAATGTTTGGAGCAGTAAGGGCAGGGCTCTCCAGCCATCTGTCGTGCCAGCTGGACAGATCTGGCAGTTATCCCTCAAGAGGACATCCAATGCATATCTATCGATGTCAAGCCAAATAAATGCTTGCATAAAGGACAGAAGTGGAACAAAGAGTTACTGACTTGCTCAGTTTGTGAAGCCCTTTCTTTTGAATATATCATCCAATTGTTCTTTAACTGTAACCATTTGTTTGTCTATACAAGCAAATCACAACTACAGATTTCGGTCTCCCATTCCAATAATTCCTTTGTATTGTATGTCAGAAGAAACTTCGTTACTAAAGGTTCATTCCTGATGGCTTACTTCGGACGTTGTGTCTTTCTTGACGTTTGAGTTTCTTGCTAAGCGAAACAAGTCCTTCAAATAATTAAACAAATTGCGAAATAACTATTCTTTTAATTAATCACGGACACCGTGATTTCCTAACAAACTTAACATTATCAGCTATTCTATGATTTGTCCCTATGCCTTTCTTCATAACTGTCAGTGTGAAGTGAGAACTTATCAAGGTGTGTTATTTCAGGCATGCCGTGTTCAATTTTTCTTTAACAGGAAACAATGACTCCTCTCTTTCCTTTCTTTTGTTTATTGTCTTGTGAGGACGTTTTTTTACATTTCTGATTAGTTGCAATATCAGGAGAATGGTATGAGCAATCATAGTTGCTGTCGACAATATTATACTTTAGAAAAGGATGCGATGTTCTAGGTCCACTCTCAGTAACCCCAACAACGATACATTGTCACGCTCCAGCACGCTTCTGATCTTTCCACACAGCTTGACACAAAAGGAGATGTAAGAGGAGGGGGGCAGCTTTCGGTAGATTAAACTATGAGTATCTTGGGATGTAGCTCCCATAAGTAAATGCTCTAATTGCTGTCGCAACATTAACAATATTACTTAAATGGCCACCTGAGGTGAATTCAGACAACGATGACAAATCTGCTGGAGAACTGTCATACACGAGTTGGGCGTTACTGATCGTCCCTCTTCTGTGCCCATTATAATAACTCTCGCAACACTTACTGGCAGAGGGCTCAGCACGAAATCTGAATGAGAGAACAACAACAGCGTCGCTTTCCTTCCACGACCAATTTAGACCTACTGAGTGTTCAGTTTATAAGGTTAGCACTCAAGAAGTGTGGCTGACACAGGAACCATGTACCCCTCTCCTTCATATCTGCTGTTACGCCCCGCCAATCCGTGGCTGTGGTACACCAGTAAGACAAATCCCTCTGCAGAAAGCGGAAACAGTGACGCGACGTGGCGCGTGTAAGTGAAGAGAGGTGGCGGTGCTAGCTGCGGTGTTAGCGAGCCGACAATTTCCCTTATTGTCTCGGGCACACGCGGGCGGCCTCCGCGGGATGCTTTGGAAACAGGGATGAGGCAAGTTTGCCTTGATTTTCTTGCTGCTACCTTGGGTGCCTGGAACAGTATACTAGCAATGCCTCGCTTGTTTAATTATTGACTGCTCGTGCCAGGGTTGGAGGTTCAGAAGTTGGAGTCCCGGGAGTAACTAACTTTCCTGTCTTCTACAGCCCCGCCCCCACAGATTCTGCAAATACGTATCTTCTCTACTGCGATACTAAGAGTCTCGTTTAATCACAGCACCAGCAATGGTTTAAAATTTTGTTGCCGCAAAAAGGTAATACGACCCATTTCGATGCAAATTCCTTTTTTTTTATTTTTTTATTTCGCCATCGCAACATGTAACACTTCCTTCTATAATTCAGTGCTTGCTGGTAAGTAACAGGGGCTCAGTTCGAACATTTATTTGCTCAATTAGTTGTTTTAATCTTGAGTTAAATAACATAACATAACAGATAACGCAAAGTGAGGGAACAAGCAACGGAAGGAGGTGACTGAATCAAATCAATATGAAAATTGTTGACACGGGATTCTAAGTTAATTAGGAACTCAATATTATTTCTGGGGGTTACATTGTCAGGAGGGGCCAGCTGAGTAAAATCGTTAGTGTGAACAGTGTGATGGTTAATGGAGAACAAAACATAAATAACATACTACGTTCTCTGATGGTAGTCGACATCTGTACCTAAGCGATCTCGTAATGTACTGTGCACGAGACTGGAAGGAAAACATGCTGCTACGGCGATTAACGAACTTCTCAGATGTATCTTTAATACTCAAACCATCCATACACTGGTTGATGACTACAGTTTCTAATGATGTTGCATACAACATGGGTACTGGGATTCTGAATAAATGTGGCGGTGAGAGTCAGTTTGTAATCACAAGATAACACAAAGCGGGGGGTAGGGGGGATGAAACAGGCACAAATACACCTTACCGATTACGTACAAAACAGCAGTATATCCAAATAAATCGTCGCACGATCACCCGCTTAGCCTGGCATGAAATTCTTCTCATTGACCATACAGCCAACACCATGTGGGTGATTGCGATATTGTGTACTAAACATGCTGGATCGTTCTTGGATTATTAGGAAAATTCCAAACGCAACATACACAAGTCCCATCATCAACTAACGAAGCAGATGTTACTTCGTCCCTAAAGAAGATAAAACAAATAAAATAAAACAATTAAAAATAAAACAATTAAAAATAAAACAATTCCACCCACAAGAATACTTAAATATACTCATGCCGCATGCTGTTCACCTGATTGTAAGCTGAGCTGAAAAAATAAATGAATGGGTCTACTCTCAGTTAGAAAGTTGCGACCACATGGTTGACTGATAGACAATTGCCTCGTATCAAAACGAAAGGCTTTATGGAATATGAAAAAAGTTAATGAAAAGTAAGAAATGAAGGCTCATTGCACTATAAATTCGTCAAACATTCATTGTGCTGTAGGTATAACTTGATTAACTTAATTTCGATAAATTGAAATGAGTGCACCGTGCTTGTTAGAGACCTAAGTAATAACCACTGAATTAGACCTTAAATTATGACAAAAAGTGCTCGCTATATTTTCTAAACTATGTCGTTCCTGAAAGGGGATGGGTTAATGATTTAATGACAGCATAGCACTTGCTCCAAATTTACCATTCCACCTGATCGAGACATGCGCAGATTCGGACCGTCATTTAGGACAAACGGTAAACGAGTACTGAAAAAGAGCAGATCGCCAGCTAACGGTCCATCTGGTCTTCACTGAGCAGCTGGGGAAATGGCTCTACCAACCCCGAAGATTCCACGACCCCAGATGCAGCTTTGAACTGTCAAAGTATTAAGTTGGCTGAAAAACGGTAGTAATACATGTATCTCTGCACTACAGCTGTTCTACTCACGTAATCACAACCAAGTCACTCACTCGCTACGTAAGTGATACCAACATATATGGTATAGGAAAGATGGACGTGTGTCAGAAAATAAATAAATAAACACATTCGTATTCATCTCTTTGCCAAGGGCTGTTTGTTCCTGAACAAAATTTTAACATGGCAATGTGTCATTGATAATTAAGAACACAGGGAAACTCGATGATCGGTGCCCTAACGGGATGTGATGCATCTCTCATATTTGAGTCTCCCGATTTGGTTTTCTTGACATGCATTCCTGAAACGCGTTGTCTCCGAGGTGGTGCACTGCCTGAGAAACTTTACTTTCGTTAGCAAGGTGGGTGAAACATAGGCCAGGCCACATGTATTTCGATTTTCGTTCTGTACTACAATGTGTAATGGAGCGAGGTCTAGCTTATTAAAGTGCAGAATGAACACTCAAACATTTATTAGTTACACAAATACAATTTTTTAGAAAATTTGGGGAACATTGCTCATATGTCAAGAAACAAACTAGAACAATTTACATAAATACAGCCGCGCGAAGTAGCCGCACGGTGTTAAGCGCCTTGCTACAGTTCGCTCGGCTCCCTCCATCGGAGGTTCGAGTCCTTCCCCAGGTACGGGTATGTGTTGTCCTTAGCGTAAGTTAGTAAGATTAAGTAATATTTAAACGAGGGGATCGATGATAAGTTTGGTCCCATAGGAACTTCCCACAAATAGAAATATATAAATATAATAATACAGTGAACCGTACTGGTAGCAACTTAGAGGGAGGGTGCGCCAACAGGATACGCTCCAGGTTGGCTAATTAGTTTCAAATTACTTAAAAAAGTGCCTCTGGTCATCTTAAAAAGAAATAAAATTAGTTTTGACCAAAAGTGAAAGTTAAAATCTCATCGAACTATCTTGCACCTGCGGCTGTAAACTTCCTTGCAACCCTTTTCCAGGTATGGATATTATAACCCAGGCCCAACTCGAAGTTAAATATCCAGAATCAATTAACAAATACACAAACCATACTGCACAAAATTATTATTACTTACAAGTCACAACATTAACCAGCCTACCGATTAAACTTACATCTCATTAGATTACCATCGCTTATGTTCTAAAACGCTACAAGCAGTCTCATAGATATAAAATAATTTTAATTTCGTAATGCTAACCAATACAAAATATTTATTAAAATGTAATTTAAAAATTTTACACCACGCTTTCTGGCCACTACTGTAGTCCAGAATATTAAATCAGAAAACAGCAAGCACTAGGGTGAACCGTATGGGGAGATAGTTCTTACAACTGAGTCGTATACCATACGACCCAACCCCCACAGTGGTAACAACTTCACAAACACAAGCCCCAGCGCCTTAGCTACTTATGCCAGTAAAAGCCCATAGGAATCTGAAAGCGCCCTGGTAGCTCTGAAGAAGTATCCTTACTTAACTGGAACCACAGGAGTTCAGACACGTAATCTCAAAACAGCGTGTTTGAAATCGGCAATATGAGAGATGGTACATACTCGGTCTATATTCAGCAAGCCATTTGAGGTAACGTAAAGACATACCGCTTGTATTTCGTATTCCTTGGAATGCAGTGTATATATTCACAAACGATTTTCTCGTCTTGAAAGTGCAGTTGTACTCGTATTCTACACCAAGTTTTCGTTGTGAATTACAGTTCATACGGTGTTGAGCGTTAATCCGTATTCAGGTATTGCATGCTATCACTATGTCAACATCACCCTCTCTGGTGACGGTCACATTTGCAGCTATGCCTCATATAGTGGGTTCTCGGGGCCACCTGCCCCTTTGATTGTTCCCTTTCTCCCATTTCTCCACTAGCATCTGCTTTGGGAAAAACACCACTCCACCTCTTTCATCAGGGCCATCAATCCCCACCCCTTAGAGAAGTTACATCCTCCTCTGGCTCCTTTCACAAGGAAGGAGTCCACTGGACTCTCCCTTCCAAGGCTTCTGCTGCTATGAAGAAGGGCACCAGCCAGTGGCTGAAGGAGCCAGAAGCTGCTGGTCTTAGGCATCGCTGATCATTGTCAGTTCAGAAGACAAATTCAGAGAAGCCCTCCCAGCAAGATAAAATAAAAGAGAAGTAAGAAGACAGGAAAAAGAAAACACCAAAGAAGAAAGAGACACCTGTGGCCCCCATACCACTGCCAGCTCCAATTCTAAGAATGAGGTGGTGATCCTAGTGTTCCCCAAAGGCTTACACCTCACCAGAGCTTCAGAATCAATGGACACAAAGATCACAAGCCCTCAACAAATTGTGGCAGTGTACCCTCTTTGGTCCCTTCATGCATTCCCATACTACGGAAAGCGTCATCCTTCAGTGGAGTTGCGGTGGTTTTCCCCAGAAATGGCTGAGCTTAAGCATTACACTTGCTTTCTGCGTTGCCCTTCAGGAACCTGGTTTGCTGCAATGTGGACCCCGCCCTTCATAGATGCTGGGGGTATTAAGAAAATCTGTAACAGTGTGTCAGGCAGAGTATGATTATATGTCTTTTGTCCATAGTGAAACTGTGTCCATTTATACACCTTTAAAAGCTGTGGCTGTCAGGATGAGGACAATGCAGGCACTTACCATCTGCAATGTATACCTTCCTCTACATAGAGAAGTACCACAAAATATATTGGCTGCACTAATTTCTCAACTACCCCACGTTTCCCACTTTTGGGTGATTTCAACTCCCATAACCATTTGTGGAGTTGAATCGAGATTACAGGCCATGGTATACACGTCGAGAATCTACTAACTCAACTCGATCTTTGCCTCCATGCATCCTCTCATTTCAGTGTGGATCATAGAACATACTCGGCCACTGATCTGTCTGCTTGCAGTTCTGTCATTCTACCATCTGTCCGCTGGAGAGCTCACAATGACTTGTGTAGTAGTGACCACTTTTCGTTCCTCCTGTCCTCACCTGGTGTCACTCACCTGGACGCTGGCCCAGGTGGGCTCCTACCAAGGCTAACTGGGACACTTTCACCTTAGCTATCACCACTGGATCTCCATCGCGTGGCACCATCGGCATGGTGATCCAGAAAATTACTACGACCACTGTTTCGTAGTAATTTTGCAGCTGAATCGGCAATCTCTTATTCCTCAGGTTGCCACAGGGGCTCGGTGGTAGCAAGAAATAGCTGCAGCCATTAGGGATCGTAGATGAGCGCTACAACGACGTAAGTGGCACTCATTAATGCAGCATCTCATGGCCTCCAGATAGCTCTGAGCCCGGTTCGTCAACTAAGCAAAAGATGGAAGCAGGATTGCTGGGGATAGTACATCTCCACCATTGGGACATGAACCTCTCCTTCCTAAGTTTGGACTAAGGTCAGACATCTTTATGAATATAATACTCTTACAAGTACACATGTGATTTCCACACTTGGAGCTGTGTATACCGACCCATAAACAGTCACAGAATATTTTGTCGAGCACTATGCTTGAACCTCTGCATCTTTGAATTACCGTTCGACCTTTCATACCCTAAAACAGTTGGTGAAGCGTCTGGAGTGATGGCGAATTCCTGTCGCAAAGGCGAGAAAGTATCATCGTTCCAGTGATAAAACCTGGTATAAACTCGCAAGATATGGAGAGCTATCATCGTGTTAGCCTTACCAACATTCTGTGTTAGCTACTTGAACATATGGGTAGCCGGCGGCTGTGTTGGCCCCTTGAATCTTGGGGCCTTCTGGCTCGGTTGCAGGGCGGTTTTTGACAACGTCGCTTTACCACTGACAACTTGGTATACATGGAGTCTACCATCAGTATGGCCTTTTCCCACAGTAATCACGTTATTGTTTCTTTTTACCTGCGAAGCCTATAACATTACTTGCCGACACATCCTCGATACATTACATGAGTGGGGCTTCTGGGACCTACTCTCAATTTTTATGCAGAACTTTTAGTCGCTCCGCACCTTCTGAGATCGAGTCGGTGCTTCACACAGTTCCCACAAACCCAAGAGAATGGGGTCCTGAAGGGCTCATTCTTTTTAGTGGCCAATAATGGTCGTGCAGCAGCCGTAAGGTCCTGAGTATCACCCTTCTTATATGCTGACGACGTTTTCTTTTTGCTCATCTGATATTTCTGTGGACTAACGCCGACTGCACAAAGCCATACAAAAGGCGCAGTCATGGGCTATCACCCACAGCTTTCAGTTTTCAGCCACCAAAACTAGCGACATGCACTTCTGTCGCTGGTGTACAGTTCATCTGACCCAGAACTTTATCTCAATGACCATCTCTTTAATGTAACGGACTCTTATAGCTTTTTAGGACTACTTTCCGACACCCACTGAACTTGGCGTCCCATCATCGCCAGCTTAAGCAAAAGTGCTGCCAGCATGTCAATATTCTTCAACGCCCAAGTCGCAATCACTGGAGAGCTAATCACCCTACAATGTTCCAGCTGTATAAAGCTCTTTTACAGACCAATATGAACTGTGGAAGCCCGGTGTATGGCTCAGCATCGCCCTCAGAATTGTGGATGCTGGACCCTATACCCCACTGTGGCGTTGAATTTGTGATAGGAGCATGGGCCTCGCGAACAACCAATTCGTGGAAGCTGGGGTTCCTCCCAGGCGACAACAACACTTTGCCAATTATACTGCGCAATTTTCAGCTCCCTTAAACATCCAGTTACTGTCTCCTCTTTCCTAAAATTGCAAATTCATCTCCTGCAATGGCGGCTTAGATGGGCGTTTATAATTGCAGTCTGTGCCCAGTCCGTTTTCATCGAACTCGAGACTTTCCCTCTACCACATTTCCTCCAGGTCGACTCACGCACACCCCCAAGGTGTGTACCTTGACCACAACTTCGTCTGGACATTGCACAGTTCTAAAAGACTCAGTTAATCCTGTGGCCCCCTGCAACGCTACTCGCTGTTCTTGGGGCATCCCAGGATTCAGAGGTAGATTGAGTTCACTTATGCTCATGCAGGACTTACTGACTGATTCTCCTTGCCAGATCCTGCAGTATTTTCACTGTAGAGCTGGTAGCCATGTATCGCGGTCTTGAGCATATCCATTCTTTCATCAGGGAGTCCTTCCTCATTTGTAGCAACTCCTTGAGCATCTTGACTGTTGCTATCCTCGTCATCCCTTGTTAATGGCCATCCAAGAGTCTGTTTATGTCGTCGAATAAAGTAGAAGGTTATTGGTCTTCATATGGACCCTGGGACACTTCGGAATCTCAGGATATCAACTTGCTGACAGGCAAGCCAAGGACTCTACTCGTAAACCGAATCTGGAGATCGGCATAACGAAATCTGATCTTCGATCTTTATTTTTCCACAGGGTCTTTGGGCTCTGGAATACAGAATGGCGTTTTCTGACTTAGCCAAATAACTTACATACGGTAAAAAAGATGACTGTGTGGAGATCCTTCATGTGATCCTCCTATGACGACTCCACTGTCCTCTGATCGCATCAGCCATACTTGGCTGACTCATGGTTACCTCCTACATCGTGAGGACCTAACCTACTTCAGTATCCCTGTGATCACGCTTGACAGTATTCCACATCTTGTTGGAATGTCCAAATTTAGCCTCCGTGCCGGACTTCCACCCTTTGCTCTTAGGTAACAAAGTCTAAAAAGTTAACTAGTTTTAAGTTTTATCTGCGAAGGGGGTTCGTATCATTCTATTTAAGGGTAGGCGCCTTACCCTTCTGTTTCAGGCCCTCTCCCCACCTGCATTTTTACTCTTCCTCCCTCACTCTGGTGCTGTATATTCGGTCTTTCACCGTCTGTGTTTCTATTACCTTGTGTTTCTGGGCTGGGGATTTTAGTGTGTTACAGTGGCTGGCTCATCATTCTTTATTCTTGCTGTAATGCAACCAATGTTGTTCAAGCACCTTTTACAGTTCTTTTCATTTTAGTTAACGTTTCAATTTTGGCATGCTACTGTGAGGTAAGAGCGAATTGTGGCACCCTAAAAATATTCTAAGTTCGGAGTTGGCATGGCTGCACGGGCCACTCGGCAAGCTGGGGCTTGTCAGCAACTGCATGGTCATTAGCCAGAGCAAGTGGGGTAGCCCCAGCACGTGGTCCAGAACTGTATGTCTGGAGTGCTAGAGACGGTGGATTTTGTGAAATCATAATGGCAGACATTTCACAATTCATGTAGAAATTAATAACACCCAAAGGAATCATGATACCTTGAAAAGAAACATGTACATTACCATTACTTGCACTGATGGAATAATCAGATTTTTAATATCTTTATTAGTTAAAACCTTATTATCTGACACAAGTAACACCCTCAACGAGTTTCCAAACTCTAAACGGTTCATCCGATTTTGTCGATCGACGTGTCTTTAGAAAACTATTACTGTAAACTTAAATTGGTATGAATTACGGGCATGTGACTTGAATAGTACATGAGTTAATGGAGGTCAAATTGGCCGATTACTATTGATCACGTCAGGCCATAAGTATTCCACAGTTACACGAAACAACGGTAGCAGCATGCTTATAAATGTATTTATTCGTCTATGTCTTTGTTTATATCAGATATATACTATTCATGAACAAATTGGTCAAATATTTAATGTGTTTTAGAAAGCACAGAGGCATTAGCCTACTGGCCTACTTTCCTTTCTATTCCTTTGATATATGTTCATTTAATATGCTTATGTATTTAATAATGTGTGTTAGAGCGTGTTTATGGTCCAGCCTTAGGAATATTTATCTAATTTCAAGTTATTTAAATGTAAATCCAGTATTTCGTTTGTGTTTCAATATGTTTGTGAGTGTGCGTTGGCTTGGAGATATGGCGGGAGCTCTCTAGCAAATCACAGCGCTCGTTACTACGGTAGGCGACTACCGAAGTCAATGGTGCGACTGGAGGGAGGAGGGGGAGGAGGATTGGGTCGGACAGGACACTATGGAGTGCTGGACGGTAATGGATGACAGAGGGTCGCAGTAAAGACTTGGGGAGTGTTGAGGTTTGCGCGTGGTCGCGGGACATAGAAATACTTCGTTGCGCCGACTTGAGTACCTGTGAGGTTTCCGGGTCCTCTGCAGTGAAGACGTAATATGTGTTTAGAAGTGAATATCACGCGAGCTATGTTGTTGCTCATACCTAATTACGATACAGAAACCACGTCAGCCAGAACAATTACAACCAGTGGTCCACATGAAACTATTATCACGGAAAATTGCCAAACACTTGTATACTTTGAGAAGTTATTTTACTTAGACAACAGAGTTCGGATTCTCATTAATCCCATTTTCTGGACCCAGTGCACTCCATGTTCAGGCAATGAGTGCACAGGATCCTGAAAACGACATTAATTACATTCCAAAACTTGAAGTCTACATAAAATAACTTCTCAAAACATATGGCTGTTTGGTGATATTCTTTGGTAAGTATGTGACCGGCCACTTTCCCGTATTCACAATGCAGCAACAGATACAAAAAATTATGTTTCTACTGCTCTAACCGAGCTGCGCAAAATGACTATCATGAAACAAAAACCAATAACATTGTAGTGGGATGGTATGTGATTATAATAATAATGCACTGTTTTGAATAAATACGATGTTCAGATTAATAGAACAGTGTCAAAGGTAGAACGGCAGAGTTTCTGACTGACCTAAAATGTCTGAAAGGATTCATATTGACACCACATAAAATATTAATATTTTTTAATCAACCAGGTCCTTCGTTTTAGTGTATGTTAATTCCTGCTTTTTCGAGCTGTAACAATAATTACTGAGCATGAGTACACGTTAGTTACTTATTCCAGCAGCAAAATGTCTTAAAGGTTCGCCGTTGCTTACACTAACAAGTTCCATAAAGTGGAATCTTTTATGTATTAACTACGAACGGAAGGGCTTATTCTTGGTACTTTGCACATGACCTAGTTGTACTTTTTAGGCCTGTCACTGGAATCTGCTATACCTATTTCGCACAACAGATTGTGTATTATGCGCAGTTTTTCTGTACGCTACTCTGAGGCTATTTGTATAGTTGTCACTTCTCTCTTTGCCTTGTTAATTACACTACTGGCCATTAAAATTGCTACACCACGAAGATGACGGGCTCCGGACGCGAAATTTAACCGACACGAAGAAGATGCTGTGATATGCAAATTATTAGCTTTTCAGAGCATCCACACAAGGTTGGCGTCGGTGGCGACACCTTCAACGTGCTGACATGAGGAAGTTTCCGACCGATATCTCATACACAAACCGCACTTGACCGGCGTTGCCTGGTGAAACGTTATTGTTATGCCTCGTGTATGGAGGAGAAATGCGTACCATCACGTTTCGGACTTTGATAAATGTCGGATTGTAGCTCATCGCGATTGCGGCTTATCGTATCACGACATTGCTGCTCGCGTTGGTCGAGATACAATGACTGTTAGTAGAATATGGAATCGGTGGGTTCTGCAGGGTAATACGGAACGCCGTGCTGGATCCCAACGGCCTCGTATCACTACCAGTCGAGATGCCAGGCATCTTATCCGCATGGCTGTAACGGATCGTGCGGCCACGTCTCGATCCCTGAGTCAACAGATGGGGGCGTTTACACGACAACAAACTTCTACACGAACAGTTCGACGACGTTTGCAGCAGCATGGACTATCAGCTCGGAGACCATGGCTGCGGTTACCCTTGACGCTGCATCACAGACAGGGGCGCCTGCGATGGTGTACTCAACGACGAACCTGGGTGCACGAATGGCAAAACGTCATTTTTTCGGATGAATCCAGGTTCTGTTTACAGCATCATGATTGTCGTATCCCTGTACGGCGACATCGCGGTGAACGCACATTAGAAGCGTGTATTCGTCATCGCCATACTGGCTTATCACCCGGCGTGATGGTATGGGGTGCCATTGGTTACACGTCTCGGTCACATCTTGTTCGCATTGACGGCACTTTGAGCAGTGGATGCTACATTTCAGGTGTTACGACCGGTGGCTCTACCCTTCATTCGATCCCTGCGAAACCCTACATTTCAGCAGGATGATGCACGACCGTATGTTGCAGGTCCTGTACGGGCCTTTCTGGATACAGAAAATGTTCGACTGCTGCCCTGGCCAGCACATTCTCCAGATCTATCACCAATTGAAAACGTCTGGTCAATGGTGGCAGAGCAACTTGCTCGTCACAATACACCAGTCACTACTATTGATGAACTGTGGTATCGTGTTGAAGCTGGATGGGCAGCTGTACCTGTACGCGCCATCCAAGCTCTGTTTGACTCAATGCCCAGGCGTATCAAGGCCGTTATTACGGCCAGAGGTGGTTGTTCTGGGTACTGATTTGTCACGTTCTATGCACCCAAATTGCGTGGAAATGTAATCACATGTCAGTTCTAGTATAATATATTTGTCCAATGAATACCCGTTTATCATCTGCATTTCTTCTTGGTGTAGCACTTTTAATGGCCGGTAGTGTACTACTTTGTAAGTGATGTATGTTTTTATTGCCGCTATGTCCAAGACGTTGAGGAAGACACGTGTCTGCCACCTCCTACATGCAAAATTTGTAGTATATTTACATTTTATCCACCTCGAATTTTGTTGCATTGTGGAATGTTATGATTTCATATTTCTTCTCACCTTCTTTGTTGACTGCAACTTCAGCATACAGTGCACGTTGAGGAAGGCGTTTTTTGTTCTTTTTTTCTTGGTGTACAGTCTGCTAACCACACAACAATTTTGATAGAATGCTATATCCAGTTCGACTGTAGAGACACTTTTGTTTGCTTTCATATTACTTTTTCACTTTGCTGTATTTCTACATGCATGTACATATCAGCTAAGCTGCCAACGAGCCAGTGATGCTAAATAAGTTACCGATTTAATTAATGAGTCTCGTTGAAATTATATCCTTCTTGCTCTCTCTCTCTTGGGTTGCGTAAACCCAGAACAAATTAGTGCATGTGGACTGAGACTTAAACAGGAAAAATCGTGATGAGGCATAAGACCAAAAATTAATAAAAAGATGAAAAGCGTGTCCTATGGAATTATCGAAGAGTGGGTGTTTAAGGGTGAAACAAATAATTTAAAATATGAAATATATTCACTGTTGGAAATACGAACAACCATCAGTGAAGATCTTTGTCTGACCGTGATTCGTACCTGGATTTCCTGCTTTTCAAAAACTGTTGCCTGAACCGTTTTTTGCTATCCACACACGAATCACGGCCTCACAACCTGTACTCGTAAACACATTATGTAGTTCCTATGCAGTGGAGGCGAGTCTAATTGAAACTCGCGCCCTGGTATTGGCTTGTAAATATGTGTAAGTATGTTCAAAAAAATGGCTCTGAGCACTATGGGACTCAACTGCTGTGGTCATCAGTCCCCTAGAACTTAGAACTACTTAAACCTAACTAACCTAAAGACATCACACACATCCATGCCCGAGGCAGGATTCGAACCTGCGACCGTAGCAGTCGCACGGTTCCGGACTGCGCGCCTAGAACCGCGAGACCACCGCGGCCGGCTTGTAAGTATGTTGCATAAACGCATGTCTGAAGGAATATTGCAACACACGCACCGCAATATTGTATTTATCTGCGGATAACGGGTAGCGACTTTCCACTAAAATCTCCTTCCCTGCCCGGGAATTACATAATGTGCGTACGAGTACAGCTTGTAACGCAGGAAGGACGACATACGGAAATATGTGTTTGGCTTCAGTCACACAGGAATGCCCAAAGCGGTTAAGGCGAAAACTCGCATAAAGTGGGAAATCCAGTTTCGAGTTTCGGTGTGGCATAGCTTATGATTACCGTCATTCCCCCAGTCAGCAGACAGTTACATAGACAGCCAGGAAACCCGCAAATCACTTTGTCCTTCAGTTCTACTGGAGCTACATAGCGCCTTAACACTAGAAGCACCATGGGAATAATTTTTCCCCAGGAAGGATTTTTCTGTGGGCCTTCCTCCCCTCCATAATCATTGAAGACTAAACACTCACATGACTTTTCATAATTTATGGGTTTGTACAACTGACCAAAAATCCATCGCTCTGGCCCATCTAGAAGTACGAAAACTTTACCGGTTTTCCTCGTCAGACCACATGGTTAATTTTTGAGCCCTATACATTTTAATGCAATTGGATATCAATAACACCGATTTCCGGACACTGAACAGTTTCTGGAAAGGCCTCGACGTTATTCGCGATATGTTGGAGTATATTATAACACTTTTTGCAAAAAGAGGACGCAAAATACGAAGAATTCGAGCTGTATTTTATATCAGCATGGCTTTCCGTTTTCTACAGACTGGCGACATACAGATGTACGAAGTGGCACTGGGAAGCCACATAGTAACATATTACAAGTGAAGATGCCTTCCGCCTGACCCTCTCTTTTCTCCTACACCACTGTCTGGGGCACTGCTAATAGTTCTCTTAGGTGACAGCGGATGTCAGGCACATCGCCCTT
Source organism: Schistocerca nitens (assembly GCF_023898315.1). Classification (NCBI taxonomy): domain Eukaryota; kingdom Metazoa; phylum Arthropoda; class Insecta; order Orthoptera; family Acrididae; genus Schistocerca; species Schistocerca nitens. Next base: position 359,674,007 of record NC_064619.1, on the reverse strand, counting down.
TCCCGGCGGAGGTTCGAGTCCTCCCTCGGGCATAGGTGTGTGTTTGTCCTTAGGATAAATTAGGTTAAGTAGTGTATAAGCTTAGGGACTGATGACATTAGCAGTTACGTCCCATAAGATTCCACACACATTTGGACATTTTTGAGCACATCGCCCTTACGGAAGTTTCCTGTCAGTATAGCTTTGTCTGTGGTCAATCCGAGTAGGCAGAGGCAGACCTAACGCCAGCAACGTGAGCTTCAAGTTTATTTTTGCGAGTTTTAATCATTGAAGCTACGATGGCAAGACGACGTGGCCTTACGGAGGATTCTCTACTACGTGGAGAATGTTTCACTGACGCTGTCGAGCGATTAATCTGGTGGTGAGATGAATGTGGAGGAGGGCGATCATTTTGTTCCAGTAGAAGCTGCTGACTCATGTGAATCATACGTATGAAATGAATAGCAAGCAGAATCTGCTTCGCCTGTCAATGACCTACCTCTAAAAAAATGTAAACGTGAACCATTCTGCCTAAGTTATTGAACCAATGAGAGTGTAGTCAAGTGTATGGCATTTTCTTCTGTTCTTTAGGCATAGGATTAACAGATTCTTTCTGAGGACATGGACGTACATCACAAGGACAAGCCAAACGTGTGTGCAGTGCGGGACAGGGCCGTCGACAAGGACGAGGAGGGCGGAGGAGAAGTCTATCAGCTACTTCATGGGGTCGACAAGTCACTGATAAATAAATCTTTATTCAAAACTTACATGAAATAACACACATCATTTAACGTAAACGCATAAGTCTAATTGCATTATGGCTGGTCTTCTGACATCATTTCCTACCTCTTACCAGTTACAACGAATTTTGATAAATGATTCAAGTTGCAGCTGACACTGGCGATGAATTGGGAAACTTGTGGTGAAGTCTTATGGGACCAAACTGCTGAGGCCATCGCTTCCTAAGATTACGCACTACTTAATCTAACTTACGTTAAGGACAAAACATACACCCCATGCGCGAGGGAGGACTCGAACCTCCGACAAGGGAAGCCGCGCCGACCGTGAAAAGGGGCCTTCAGACCGCGCGGCTACACCGCGCGGTACTGGCCATGATCCAGGTGTTGTGAACGACTCACTAGACGGCGACAGTGCGGTAAACGGTGCAATTGACGGAGTGGCGAGAGGTGGTCGCGTTACATTTGTGTGCCAGACTTGGTGCAACAGCTCATCGTGGATGAGGAAGAGGAAACTCTCTGCAATATTCACTCCCTAGCGAGGAAGTGTAAAGTTCCAGTGGCACAAAGTGGACATGGATTGAGCCAAACAACACAAGATAGGCACAGTGTCCGAAATGTGTTGCGGGAGATACTCCGGCCAATGCTGTTGACGACTCGCCACTCTCTGCGTTGTGGCTAAGTCAGCGATCTGATCCTGAAAATGAAGAAAAAGTATGCTGAAGAAAAGGCTCACAGCTTAGTTGGTAATAATGAGCGTTCGCTAAGCCTGGAAGGACTAGATACATTTTTTTAATTACTCTATGCTATGGTGCTCAGCGTATATCATGCAAAGACTTATGGATCAATAACTGGGGACATCCTTTCTCTAAAAGCACCATGTCAAAGAACAGATTTGCTTAAACATGCAGTAATATTAAGTTTGATTCTATGTCATCAAGTAGACTGCTTCAGGAAACTGACAAATTTCGCCATGCTTCAGATATATGGCATCTTTTTACTGACAATTGCATTGCATCCAGTAAGCCAGATGAGAACACGACTGTCGACGAGCAACTGTACCCTTTCAACTGCAAGTGTCCAATAATGCAGTACATGCCATATAAACCTGAAAAATATGGGATAAAATACTTGATTTTGTGTGTTGCCGACAAGCCCTACACCCTGAGCGGATTACTTTAGCGTGGCAAACTGAAACTCGTGATCCAAGCAAGGGTCTTGGTCACTATGTCATTATGAAGCTGGCACAGCCATTTGTCAACTGTGGTCGTAAAATCACAACAGACAGCTTCCTCATCTCAGGACGGTGGATGAGCTGAAATAAAAAGAAGCAAGTTTAACAGGAACTCTTGGGAGAGGAGACTCCTGTGGAGTAAAGTGTAGATAGGCACTGTATTCGAAACTTTAGTACAGCTCAGGTGACAATACGATCACACTATATCAAGGGAAAAATGTCTTTATTCTAAGTAACATGCATGCCAGGTGAAGTGAGAATACTGAGAAGAAACTTCTAGAAACTGGAAATTTTATAAGGGAACTAAGAGTGAAGTAGATGTAGTTGACCAAGTGGCTAGACACTACAGTATCCCAACTAGCGCCCGCCAAGGACCTTCCATGTCTTTTACAATATTCGTGGCTTTGTCATGATCAGTGCTCACACAATTTTTAAATTCTTACCTCAAAGATGATTGCACGCACAGACTTTATCCTCAGAGCGTATATCAGCTTGCTGCCCCATACAAGCTGCAGAGAGGAGTCCATCTCCTCTTGCAGGCACTCGATACTTGTACTGGCCAATACGGAAGTAGAAGGCATTGTCGAATTCAGGGGAATAAGACATCAAGCGTACGCTTCAACGCAACAAATATGCTTGCAAAAGATGCCAAGGAAATACTTCTGTCAAGTGTCTGAATTTTGAGCCCATCCCGGCTTAGGCAATTGTCTCAACTCTTTATTTCTAAATATATCCAAATATTTACATTTGTGGGCTCAAGTTGTTTGTTCTTATGTCCTAGATGCTTTATTGCTATAAGCAAGAAAACACACAGAGCATTTTAGTCACCTGCTGTATTTTAGAATCTTTCACAAGTACTCGGTACTTACTTTATTGGCCGGTAAAAATGAAAATATTGTTAGCACTCAAATAAACATTATGTTTTGACTCTGTATCAATATTTTTTATAAAGTAAAACATGGTTGCATTGTTTTACTTAATTGTTTTAACGTTGATTGGTGACTATGGGGTGTCTTGAGTAGAATTTAAAAAAAAAAGTTTATTTCTGAAACTTTTTGAGTGTGTATTATTCATTTTAGAGACCAAATTGACCTTTGATTACACTTTAGACTCTTCCTCAACATACGGTCAACAAGGCGACGCTCAAAACACCACTCAAATACGAATAATATGGCAGTCTCCTATTGTGGGTTAAAATGACCAACATGGTACTGCTAAGGGTATGGAGAAGTCCAGTACGGTACTTCTAGTGCTAATACAGACCTACAGCCGTCACTTGTTCCATGAGAAAAGGACGTTCGATTCCAACCCGAAAATTACGATACCTGGAGAATTTTCATTCTGCAGCAGAATGTGCGCTGATTTGAAACTTCCTGGTAGATTAAAACTGTCAGTCAGACAGGGTTTGAAAGATCATTGCTGAAACATAGCTAAGACACAGACTTAGGAATCGTCTCATTCTGGACATATACTGCTGAATGTAGAAGCAGACAAGTGAAATACACTTATAAAACCGCTGTGACAAAGGCACATACGAGTATAAACAAGTCTGTGACAGCAGGCAAACAGAAGAGTAACAGCACGTGGATGTACACTGAACACAGTTCACAAAACTCAGACGTAATGTCGTTAGTAAACGAAGTGAAAGTAGTGTTCGAAGAAAACACTTGCCTTAACAACAATTTCACAGACGTGAAACTGTAAATAATAATTCGAATGACTTGACAGAATTATGTAGTTAGGTAATACAACTTCGGCTACATATATCAGGAGTTAGACATAAATGAATGTGAAGATGGTAAGATTTGAAGATAGAAACAACCGGAATGTTAAACATGGAGAATAAAGTATGGGGCTACCAGAAAATAAAGCTTCTCACCCCCGAAAAACTATGTATAATCGTGTAGACAATGATGTGAAAATAACATGAGCTTCTAATAACAAAAAATGCTTATATGTAATAGAGTAAAGAGTTCCATCCAAAGTACATGAGCCAGTAATGAAGATCGCATTTGAGGTTTGCAAAGTCTGGAAAAACACAGAGAGTATGAGAGTCTCAAATAATATTAACGTCATTGTGAGTGATACGTTTGTGGTGAAAACGAAAAGAAGAAATGAAGATGGAAAGTCTGAGATATTCAGCTGAAAATGAGACGCACAACAGAGGCTATGCAAGATTGAACCAAATACAAATTCAAAATTTGCATCTACTGATTAGCAAGAAAAGAAAAAAATTAATGCACCTTGGCGGTTGTTAATACAATGTGCAAAATAAAAAGTAATCACAGTATGAGGCACTGCATATTTAGCACAAAACCAGTGTCGCTCAGAACCATCAGAAAACCGTAAAATGTTAGATTTACGATCAGTAACATTTCTTGGAATTACCTAATGGTCAACGTGTTACAATGCCAGTATTTGAAATTAATGAAACAGTAAATGAGCCAGTTTTTACCGAATTTATAAAAATGAAATTAGTTTTTAACACTAATATTTCATAAGGCTGGAGCTCATTGCTCAAATTATTTTTTGGATTGGTTGGTTAATCAAACAGTAAGTTTTAGAGTCCACTGCACTGTAAAATTTCGTAAATAAAAAATAAACCATGGACAAATAAATGTAAACATCTCAAGGTAGGGTAGGCAGAAAAACGCTTGTTTTGAGACGTAATTTGTTGGCGTGGCATGTCGGGAAAAGCTTGCCATTCGTAGCAGAGTGTAACGCTTAACCATTAACGTCACATGACCTATTGTTTTGACTTCATGCGCTAGGAGCATTGCCATCGTGTCACTTGATGAGGCACCCTGAAAGCTTAAGTAACTATGTCAATTAGACCCAGGTAACAAAATATTGCTCAGTAGCCCCATAACGCCCAAACTTTCCATGGAACACTCTGAGAGATAACTGAAACGTGGACTGCTGTCCCACTGACAAGACACGCCAGTTAGTCACACAACGAGTTAACACGTCAAACCTCATTGTGCCACAAGTAGCGTGATGGGGAGGATGGTGGGAGTAGATGGTTGACTCAGTAAGACCACTCCTCTGCAAGTCAATGGACCGCTGCAGCTGCAGCGTAGACTAAAAAGGCTTACAAACTACACTAATGAACATAGAAGCCGTCCTCATTTCAAAGCCCATCACACACCTGAGGACGAAGAGCTCACCCCAGCTCATTCTCTCGTGGGAGGAAAACTTGCTACCCTCTTCACGGCCCCCCTTCCCAAAAAAAAAAAAAAAGGGTGTGAGAGAGAGAGAGAGAGAGAGAGGGCTGCCGCAGACGATATCCATCGACTAAGGGAAGCAGTGTAGGAAAGAGTATTTATTGACGCTTCAGAACTTCCATCTAATAAGAACACTGGCAAACCACTGAAGGTATGGATACGAGGTATTGCAGTTCTTTAAGATGATGTATGGAACTTCTCCCCCACTTGTGATACAGAGCAAGGGTGAGCGAACTACGAAAAGGTCCATCTGGAACTGTCATACTCGTTGCCTCAGACGGAAATGGGTACGGCGTGGACGATCAGCGTCGCTGTACATCGTTGACCTGAAGAATTTAACGCTGTAGCTACGATGCTATAGCAACTTTGACTCTCTTGTTCTTATATGTATATCTATAAAGACCCTGTCAAATGACACAAGTTTCATTTAAACAGTCTTATGTGACTCTGGCCTCAAGCAACACGAAGGTTATCACTTTGTTAAGAAATCTTCTCTACTCCCTAATTTATGAACATTATATTACATTATGCACATTCAGTTACAAGAAAGCTAAACATTAAAAATGCCAAACATTTCTTGTAAGTACTACTATGCACATTTTGTAAATACCTTGTGCTACTCACAGTTGTAATAATAAAATAAGCCTTTGAACGAAACTATATAGTAATTTACAACCTCCAATATACATAAGGAAGTCCAGTGTATGTATTTAACTACTTACACACATGTTACATTATAGTACTTTACTGGGTTCCAGGTTATTCAAATCAAGAGTCAGGTGCAAAGGGTTAAACCTAAATTTGTTAGTCCTGTGCTGGGACACGAAGATTCCTGATCGTATTTCAACAGAAGCTGCAAGTTACAACACTGTAATTTCTCTCCAGCAATCCATTTTCCTGGAAATCTGCGGAAACGCTACTCGAGGACAAGTATAGCTGACCGTATGTACGAAGAAAGAACGCATGTGCTTTGTTAGGACTCGCTTATTTTCCCAGCAATCTCGTTGTATTGGTATCTGGCGGTTGACAAGAGACGGTCAGTCTCCACTGAAAACTTCGAACTGCACTTTAGTTAATTGATTTTCTTCTGTAGCCACCAGTTTACCGGAGAACGTACGTTGTGTCGCCTTGAAACTCTGGTAATTTTTTTGATGCCATATTTGCTGTCTTTCATCGTAGTTTTGCTGCAACTATTATTACAAAAAGTAGCTAGAACGCATTTAGATAACATCTACTCTCCAGCTCACTGCATATAAATCTGATAACCACACAGCTGTTTTCAGTATTTAAGCTAGATGTACAGACCATTGAAATATAATGAATGAAGAGCTGTGGGACCTATATCGCACCAAGGCAAGAACAGTGACACAAGTAAAAAATGCAGTGCTTTAGAAATCACGATTTAAAGAATAAATTCTATAAAGGTTACTCTGAAATAGAATCATCTTCCATTAAATTTCGAGTAAGTATTGATGGCAGTAAATTCCGTTATAGTTTTCGTGCACTTTGGGACACTTCACACGTATTTTTCAGTGATTAAGCTAAAAATGGCCTTTTTTATTAGTGTCACTTTTATTGCCTGTGTGTGATATAACAGAAACGTTTAATGTAACATACTGGGAACCGTAGATGACGTAGGAAACAACATGTGAATAAGAATATAAATTCAATACTTGTGGAAGGGTTGTCGTAGGAAGAGATGTGTAGAAAAGGAACTGGTACTGATAATGTAATATTTGAGCTGCTAATTTATTGAAATACGTTCCTTCACTTACGATTGTATTCAGTTGTATAAATCTGTTGGGCAAGGTAGTCAATCGCAGAAGAATGGGAAACACCTCCAGTTTTGTCACTGTTCAAAAGAGGACCAACTGTTTCAAATAGCTTATGTTATTTTCTATATCAAACAAAGGGGCAGAAAACCTGACAGTAGAAGATGAAATGCAAGTTACATAACAGTTCAATGAATAATTTTACAAGTGAATTGTCATGTGAGTTGCTACTAAATGACAAACGAATCTCCATGTGAATTACCAATTAATGTAATGACAAATGGAATTTGGCACACGGAACGTTGCGAGCGGTATGTCCGCTGTACAAGGTATTAAAAAACGGCTGGGTCGACTGAGCAATTTATAGCTGGCTAGTTACTATGTGGCGGTCGTAAGAAGAGTCACTGCTGTGGGTCAACAATAGAAGTTCACGAGGTCTGACGGTGCAGAAACTAGAGAATTAGATTAGTGGCCAAAAGCACGAAAACGCTTTCGGTCATGCTACAGAAAATCTGATCACAGCGTTGAAATATCAATAAAGACACGAATTCAGAAAATTATGGTCGTTTTACACGTCAAACGATAACAAAGCTATTGGTAATTAAGTGCAAAATTGTTCATAGCTTTAGTAAAAATATCTACTGACTGCTACATATGTGTACGACACACCATCAGGAAAGGCTTAAAGTAAGTTGTACGGTGACCATACCTATCTGAATACTGTATAGGCTTAATGTCATAGGTGTTTTTATTTCCCATTCATGAAAATAGTGCCAAAACAAGTAGTTCTTCACAGATACGGGATAGATGAACCCCAGCATGAATGATTTATCCTATTCTTCGAACTGGTGTACCTTTTTTAGTACGAATTTAATAAGTTAACACGTGTAAGATGGCTGTTTATGCGGCTTATTACGGCAGCAGCAAGCCGAATAAAGTTGTGTGTTCGACTAGTTCTTCTCATTTCTTCTTGTGGTGTATACAGGATAAATCGAACTTGATTATTCAGCAATGTTGAACGTGTAATAGAGTAATAGAGCTTTAAATTCATTATATAAGTTTACAGTAAACGTATGTCAAATACTATTTACTCTGTGCGCAAAATATCAAAAAATATGTATTATACATGTTTCACATACGTACTCATTAGAATAGTGAGATAGTACGAAGATGCTTACTTGAAAGTAGTGGCAGGTCGCATGACAGAAGTTTTACAAGGAATTCCTTGAGTGCGTGGTCGCCAAAGACCGATGATGCTTGCGGCATTCGACACCACATATATTCTCTGCCATGCAGCTACAGTATTGATTGCTAATGGCAACAGGGGTGGCATTGGCGGTATCCCATGGTGAGCACAGCATGAGGATACCGAGCGTAGTTGAGCTGTTTAATCGACGAGTAATTCACGACAGTGCTACAGTGCTAGTGATGTTGATACAAAGCAGGAAAGTGGCAACTGTAAGCAAAGCAAAAATTACATTCTGTGTACGAAAACAGTTGTCCAAATTTACATTTCGTCAGGAAGGGATCAAAGGAATTTAGCACGATGAGAAAGAAGTGGCAGATGAAATATTAGCGCTTCTGCAAGATGAATCAACGAAATGTGTACGCTCGACTTTACTGATATCGTAAATGAGGAGTACAATGACGACGATACGTGCTTCACAAACGAAAGTGATACTGAAACAGGTATCGAGTAATATAGTTCGTCATCCATGTCAGACAGGGAGTCATAAATCAGTCTCCAGTGAAACCTAGTGAAGGAAAATCGGGTCGGGTGTTAACATACTTACATAAATGGAAAATCATCCACAGCACAGTAAAACAGAATGTTATGAACGGTTTTCGAATAAATCCCCAGCAGTATGACCATATAGTGGATAAGAAAACCTACATACATTCAAGAGAGGACAACTGGCTTGTCTTACAAAAACTGGTGTCTGGGCGTTTCCAGAATGGTCGATACAATTTGCAGGACTTGCCTGACATTGATCTATTACGTTATACACATCACATTTTGCTTTCAAGGAAAGCGGTTGATGGATGGATGGACGGCTGTATGGCTTCAAACAGTGCTTCAGAATTGGAAGACGTAAGATAAAGATATTTCAAACAAAACGTCTACCTGGCGAAGCACAGCAAACTGCGGTATCGGCTTGAAAATTTGAAGATGAGATACAAAAACAAAAAAAACTAATTCTACCGTTCAGTAAGGAATTTGGTTTCAGCTCTGATCAATCGGAATTTGAAGAGAAAATATATTTGAAAGGAACCGTGGATATTAGAGGTACCAAGAGAGTTGAAGCAAGATGAACTAACATCAGTGCCTTAATACATTCGTATACAATTATGTCGACTGTTAATCGGGATGGTAAATTAGCAGAAAAGTTACTGTGCTGCGAGAAGTTGGATGTGCTCTGCGTCCTACGATTCGTAATCGTGTGCGTGATCTCGGGAGGGCAGTAGGGAATATTTACGACACAGCAAGCAATAGTGGGAAAATGGGAGTACAGGAACTACAACTATGATATGAGTACTGCTTTTGACGAATAGTTGGTCAAAATATGTCGCTGTCGCATGATTTATGGTCTGCGTCTAAATTCATACTCCTTGAGGGCAAACTGTCCCACCTGAAAAGTGTGTGACATTGCAATTCATACCACCTGGAACCGCTGGAGAATTTCAGCCTATGGATGTTTGTTTCTTTCGTTCCTATAAAAATATCGTACTATCCAAAACTGTTTTACATTCGATTGCATGCTATCGTATTCCATCACTTCTCATCACGCATCTATACCAATATGATTCTATATGTATTCCTTCAGATCAGATAATTAGCTGAACGTCCTGCACGTATTGTAACTCCCAAGGAGATCACCTTCGATTTGATGGTGCAAACCTGTGATTAGTGTGATGCGCCATTTTTGATTCGGTTTTCTCGGTGCAAGTAACGGTTTCTTTTAAGCATTTTTTAAAATGTCCACAATGTCAAATTTTTGAAGTGTAATAAATACATCCCATAGAAGCTTTATCCCTGCACGTCCAGAACGGTCGTTTTGCGTCGCGCTACTGATGAACATGGCCAGTCATTAGCTGTTAATTTTTTCTTGGCATAACTCACAACAAATCCTCATGATCCTTACTAAAGACTGAACGTACGACCGTGCACTCAAGGGCTTTCCTGTTAAAGTGGAGAGCAGAGCACGGTTCTTGTTTTCTTTTTATGTTTGTCTCTTGTTGGGTAAGGTCGTTGGCAAGGTCTGTGAGGCCAGTGATGTGCATGAGCTTAATCTGCGAATAGGATTATTTCGATTTGTTCCTATTCGCGACTTACGAATTATTCAGTGTAACAGTTACTACTGCTACAGACATCGGCGACTGAAATGTTGCCATGGTGAATTCGTAGTAGTATACCGTACACTCTGCAATGAACGCATTGAACGTCAACACTTGGTTGATGCCTATGAACACTCTGCTTGATTTGTCACTGCAGATTGTGTGTAAATGATAACATATGTAAGTAACTTCGGTTTGATCTAAAAAAAAAACTTACGGAGAATCTTAATTCTGTGGTTGGGCTACATCATTATCTTGAGAGATCATTCATTTTTTATCTCGTTCACTTATAACGAATTCGTCGATTGACCGATATGTACGCCACATGAATAATCGATGTTCCTATGAAGGCTTAAAACAACAGTCAACAACGGAATTCCTAATTTGTACATGAGCCATATATAGATTTAATTTTCTATACTCGCTCTCTGATGGTTAGCTAGCAACAAACTGAACTCAACAGACGATTCGTATCAGATTGTATACCAGTTACCAAAACATCTCAGGGAAGATGCAACTGATCGGTCTCGTCCAGGATGAAGCAAATTTAACGCCTACTGATACAAACTCTGATTTTAACTCGCTCATGAACAGAACAGATCAAATAGGTTCGAGAGTAGGAATAAGTGATCATCATTGATTTTAGAAATAATGCAGTAGGAGTTTGGAAACGAGTGAATAATAGGATACTACAGTAACATTTATTGCAACGGAATCTTACTTTCGCAAAGGATATAAAAAGCAGAAAAAATGAACTTAAATAACAAGATAAAGGGGGATCATTAATTCTGGAACACTGTATCAGTGGTGAGGGCTAACATATGCTCCAGCTGCGCGAGGAAGACATGTGCTATGGACTACAGGTATGCTGAAGTCCTCAAATATGTGACGAACTTTGGAGAAGTGATCTGTCATAGTAGCACAGGGATAGGAAAACATGCAAAACCAAGGTATTGTACAAATAGTGATTCAACAAAATCCGAGATGTATGTGGGTTTTCAGGCAAAGCAGGTAACCCGAAAAAATCCTTTCACTCCCTCATTCGTTCTAGAGTTTGGGATAAATGAAAGTGGAGCGGAAGAGTGGATACGATTGGACGTGAGTATACACTCACCACACCCCTACAGTTATTTCCAACAGGATGCAACAGCTGCCCACACAGCCGGCCGAATCTTCGAGCAAGTTTACACAATCTTCACGCCTAAGAGCAGAGGTCAGTCTGGCCGCGGTCCTAGCTGACTGCACAGGTCCTCTCATTTGTCACTGAACCTCAAGTCAACATTGTATGAATAAAACCTCATAGACTTCACGAACTGCCGTAGAGCATTTCGGATGCTAGTGCAGTAGCTCCAGCATTCCAGCATCGATCCGGTTTTAGTGACTTGTTGACTACAGCCCAAAAGTGCCAAGAGATAAATGGTGGTCACTTTCAACATCTGCCAGAGTCAGGTCAGTAATGTGCTGTTTCTGGCATTCAGACCGAAGGAAGAAGCGCTACTAAAATATTCATTCAGTCTAAGTGGCTCCTAATTGGCTCAGAACCTACGCAGTTCATCACACGAAGAAAGAACCACAAAAGTGAACACTTTAAACCAGAAATTAATATTCAAACAGCAAGCAGAACACATTTGTATAATATTAAAGAGAAAAAAAACCCACTGGTACTCATTCGTCCCAGGCAGACCTCGACCAAATGAATGGTCACACAGAATATTAATAAAGTGAACAATTGAATCAGCGATCTGTATGAAAATATCAAGCTTTTAACATTTTTAAAGAGTAATTGTGATACTGTGAAGATCCACACTTGGCCTGGATAAGTCTAACTGACCTCCAAGCCACGTGGGTCATCACGCAAAGAATGTGTTATCGAAATGGACCGTTAAATGAACAGTTTTTATCAAAATAATAAGAAAAGGATATTATGAACTTGTGGAAGATTTTATTAGAGCATTTAGACAACTTCCTGAGATATCTGTCGAAGACGCAGCAGCTTCTAACGGTTTCTTAGAGCATAACTACGTGAAGAGTGGCAGCGCTTGAAGACCAGCGACCAGTAACCGAACTTGACCAGCCTTGTTACTCACTTCGTGACCTTCAGTGTTAATGGTTATTGCCCATCTCAGCTGAGTGACTGTCTCTGAAAATATCTCGCCAACGACTTAGTATAGAGAACATAAAACCAAAGACACCTTTCAGTTAATATATTCAGTTATGTTGCCGTTCTTCATAGTTTCTAACAGTAACTTCAGTTTTGTTTTATCATAAAGATAAGAAGACTTTCGATCTTTTGCAATTGAAATTAAATTACCCGAAATGTTTCAACTATTAATGTTAGGCATCTGCAGTGGTGATTGTAAACTGAAAGTACACTATCCACATAAACTGAAAATCCAAAACTATGAAAATCACCATACCATTGGGATGAAAACAGACATGTCAGACTCATGCTATAACAGCAAAATAGACGAATGCTCACTCTACAAGAAGATTATTTCATATAGAGGGCCATAAGAAAAGGAAATAAATTTTCAGTGTCCAAAAGAGCAACTACCAAAGATCAGTGTGCAAAATGACTGACAATGTACCTGAAAAATCTATATTAAAAATAAAAAAACACAATTTGAAATAACTTAAACACACTAACAAATAAAAAATATAACTTAAAACAAAAAAGTTATAGACAACGCCCCACCACCCAACCTTTCTTCCATCCTCACCCAAAACCCACAGTCCACTCTCCCAGGATCCCTCAGTCTGTTCCCTTGACCCCTCAGTCAGCTCTAAGGAATTTGACCAAGAGCAGTGGAAGCAGTACAGTTTTCTTAGGTATAGGTTATGTGCAAAGAGACATTAAGTAGACGAAAGCAATAAGATGTCCATTTAGCACATAAGGGAAAACGAATGGCAGCATGAACAGCACAAAATATCAACGTAAGTAAAATAAACACAAACATGTAATTGTAAATTTAAACAGCTAGATCCAAACAAAAGGCTAACCATGTCTGGTTCTCAAGCAAAAATTACTAAATAATATCGTATGCCTTATAGACCACTGAACTAGCTTAACATAAATGGGCTAAACCTGTCTTGGCGCTCAAGTAAAAATTTCATTGCAAAAGACGGAAAGCCTTTTATCCTAATGATAAAAATTAGCTGAACTTCTCAGCTACTTTGAAGTTACTGTTGGGACTATCGAAGATAGCTAGGAGACGATGCCATCTATGTCTACTATCTTGAGAAAGAAAGAAGCGTGGGGAACAAGCATTTACGTCATCAAAATAATAATTATTTCTGCGTCTATGTGGCCATTACCTATCTTTATAGTGTATACGAGCTTACTCTGGATCGGGATTTGAACCGTGTTAGCATGCAAATTGTCGACACATGCAGACAATACTTTTCATACTGATTTTGTACAACGGATCATTGAGTTTAGAAAGAAATATTGCCTTTGATTGGGTAGATACAAAAACCTTGCAGACTATAATCAGTTACTTGCCATGGCTAAGTAGAAGTCTTATATTTTAACGGTACAAGCTACAATTTGAATTACTTGGCATAACCCTAATAGAGATCTAAAATTTCATCAAAGTGAGGTATCTGTTGGTGCTGGTAAGTCATTTAAAATGTCATTAATAATTTTAATTAACGGGCATGGGGACCACCAACCAATCTGATACGCAAGGGTCCTAATTCATCTGGAGCTTGTGGAACGAGGCTTAGAATGAATCCACAGGGCCCCCTTAACCCCGGTTGTACGCCTCCACGTGGACGGTAAAGCAACATGTGTTGTTCAAATGTTTATGAATTCCTAAGTGACCAAATTGCTGAGGTCATCGGTCCCTAGACTTATACACTACTTAAACTAACTTTTGCTAAAAACAAAACACACACCCATGCCCGAGGGACGACTCGAACCTCCGGCGGGAGGGGCCGCGCAATCCCTAGCCCCTAGCCGCTCGGCCACTCCGCGCGGCGGAACATGTGTTGTAGGGCAGCATCAAAATATACGTTTACAGAACATAAGCACTTATAGCGGGCACCTAAAAAAAGTCACATTCTCGGAACATAGCACATGTATATTTAAAAAAAATGGTTCAAATGGGTATGAGCACTATGGGACTTAACATCTATGGTCATCAGTCGCCTAGAACTTAGAACTACTTAAACCTAAGTAACCTAAGGACAGCACACAACACCCAGTTATCAAGAGGCAGAGAAAATCCCTGTCCCCGCCGGGAATCGAACCCGGGAACCCGAGCGTGGGAAGCGAAAACGCTACCGCACGACCAAGAGCTGCGGACACACCCATGTACATCACTCAGAGATAAAACACAGCTGAAGATAAGACAAAAAAGTGTGTGAACGTAGCAACGTGGGAAAGGTCGGCGTTGTACAACAGACGTGAAAGTAGCTGTTAAACAATTTTAGTGGCGAAATTAAAAACATGTGGCTGCCAGTCCGAAAAGTGGACACATCCATAGCAAAATTTGCAGGACACTAGTGTGGAGATACTAACAGTGTGATCTTGAATTCTGGACTTCATTATGGATCCTAATATTCCAGGCTTCATGTGGGACCATCCTGATGTGTGACACTTCATTTACGTCTCGTAGGTCACGAAATAATTTGATACTGAAATGAATGACTGACAGTGAGTCATAGCTAGTACACGCCCGCCTATGTCGAGCCGTGGGCTGCAGTTAATGACTCAAAGTGGCCACTTTATGGTGCACTCAAACTGAACGAACAGTGCCATGAGTCTTACCCGTCTGGACTGAATGCATATCGCTTCATGTGACTACGAACTAAAAAACTCCTGTTGAAGTCCGTTTGCCAATTTTTCATTTTTCAAACTAACAGTAGATAAACATTTAATAGAATGGTCCCAAAATAATGACAACGTAAAGAAATTGTTTTGTAATTGTATGTGGTAAAGGAGAACTAAAATTATCTAATTGTGATCCAAACTAGAGAGTTTTTTCAATTAAAATCAATTACGAACTTCTATACTTATATTCAGTTGTTGAAAACATTTTTCATTGCTACCTTAAATGCTGAACTACAATGCTATTATAAATATTTAATGGAATCAATATTAATTACTTCAAAGTTGGATCCCTTACAATTCCATCCTCATATGCCTCAACATTAAATATATTTCATCGTACTCTACTCGCGAGCACAAATTACATATCAATGTCTGCAGCAAACCATAGGATTTTTATGAAATCTGTGACCTTCTCGAGGAAAAGTATGCTAAATCATGAAACAGCATTAAATTAAATCAAAGAAGACATATTATTACTACCTACGGATAAGGTAAGAATAATGAATCAAAATGAAGGTATCCACACGTGTCACTCAACAATCTGAAACATGTTAAAAAGTGAACAAATACCTTAATGACTCATTACACTCGCAACAAGTTCGTTTTAATAAGGTAATGAGTGTATATTTGACAATAACGTTCCACCTGTGAGGTGCAGCAATTACAATGAAAATTAAAATAAATTATACTTGCAAATTCCATCTGTATTCATATCAAATCACAAGCTCATCATTTTAACTGCTTAGTACAATGCGACGTTTTACTTTCCGCAGAAAGTTCATCTAGACAGCCTGTAAATTAATTTTTTTTCTGTTTGAGATGGTATGTAGTTCGTAATCTGTAAAATTCCGTAAGCATCCTCTTTGTCCAGGAGAACAGCAGCGTGTCATTATTTATGGCTTTATTCTTTGGTATTCACTTTGCTCTAGTTTCTGCGTTACAACTGTTCTTCTTCCGATAACTGCCATTTGAAACTTCTTTTTCACACTTCACAGCATTAGAAATCGAACACACATTCTGATGATATATTTTGGATCATCCAAAATGTAATATCAAAAACTGTGTTCAGGTCTTATTGCTGTGATGTGTGATAACGAGATGGCACTTTTCAGAAAAGAACAGCTGTAACGAAGGAACTAGAACACAAGATCTATGTCAACAAACACGAAATCTATTACTGAAGGCGCTCGCAAAGGATAATGGCGAAAAGCGTATGGCACAGACACAGTGTCTTATTCAGGTGTGATTAGGAAGTCCAAAGTAATAATTATCAACGTAATAATACGCGATTGAAAATGCCAGGACTACATAAATCTGTAACCCATGTTCAACTTCAGTAAAGATACCGATGTCATCAGTGAATCTTATAATTGATATCTTTCCACCCTGAATTTCAATCCCACTTTCAAACATTCTTCTCTTCGACTCATAGGTTGACAATTAGGACGAAAGACTATAGTGCTGTCTTATACCCTTTTTAGTCCGAACGCTTCGCTCTTGGTCTCCCATTCTTCCCATGTCGAAAAATACTATAAAAGTGTCTTCGTTTGTCTTCAGAGTAGCTTCCATTAGCAGTTGAGATCAGAACTACGATACTGGTGTCCTTAGCTTTCCAGAAGGCAAATTTATTCTCATGTAAAAGATCCTCAGTATACTTTCCCGTTCTATTATTCCTGTCATCACCTTGAATGCATCAGCCTTTCAGCTAATTGTGTAATAGTTTCCGCACATGTCTGCTGTTGTTACCTCCGAGTTGTGTGGCTGACATTTCTCCGAAATTTTGACATGTATTCAGACATAGACTCTACACTCCAACTTGAATAATCGTTTGGTTGCTACATCCCTCCAATGATTTCAGATATTCCTTTCTGTCTTATTCGATAGCTGGTCTCACAGAGAACTATTGAAAGCTAACTGTGTTACCGAATCCACCATGTTTAATACCTACAGCCCCTTCTTGGTCATGTCATGAGAGAAGTTCTCTCTTCGTTGTGGCCTTCGAAGTAATTTTTCACCAAAGCGCTTTCTTCTCTGCGCTTGACAGTCGATTCCACAGTCCACTCGTAATTTTGCCTATTTTGCTTTTAGTTTCGCCGAAGGTTGTTTTAACCTTTCAGTACAGTGTATCAGACCTTCAGACGACCATTCCTTTTTCGATTTCTTCACATTTTTTCGGCAGCCATTTCGTTTTAGGTTCCCTCTACGTCTTAGGCTATGGTTTGGGTGTAATGTTCCGAATCTAGTCATTGCAGAGAAATGACCATTATCGCGACTATGACGTATACTGCAAGAAAATAAAAATACCGGGTGATCAAAATGTCAGTATAAATTTGAAAACTGAATAAATAACGGAATAATGTAGATAGAGAGGTACAAATTGAGACACATGCTTGGAATGACATGGGGTTTTATTAGAACCAACAAAAAATAAAAAATTTCAAAAATGTCCGACAGTTGGCGCTTCATCTGATCAGAACAGCAATAATTAGCATAACAAAGTAAAACAAAGCAAAGATGATGTTCTTTATAGGATATGGTCAATATGTCCACCATCATTCCTCAACAATTGCTGTAGTCGAGGAATAATGTTGTGAATAGCACTGTAAAGCATGTCCGGAGTTATGGTGAGGCATTGGCGTCGGATGTTGTCTTTCAGCATCCATAGAGATGTCGGTCGATCACGATACACTTGCGACTTCAGTAACACCAAAGCCAATAATCGCATGGACAGAGGTCTGGGGACCTGGGAGGTTAAGCATGACGAAAGTGGCAGCTGAGCACACGATCATCACCAAACGACGCGCGCAAGAGATCTTTCACGCGTCTAGCAATATGAGGTGGAGCACCATCCTGCATAAACATCGTACGTTCCACCAAGTGTTTATCAGCCATGCTGGGGATGATGCGATTCTGTAACATATCGGCGTACCTCTCACCCGTCACGGTATCAGTTACAAAACCAGAATCACGCATTACCTCGAAGTAAAAAGGCCAGATAAAGGTAGATGTGGTAAATCCAACCCATAACGTAACTTTCTCGTCGTGCAATGGAGTTTACACTACAGTTCTACGATTTTCGGTAGTCCACATTCTGCAGTTGTGGGAGTTGACAGACCCTCGGAGCGTGAAATGAGTTTCGTCGGTCCACAACACGTTACTCAACCAATCGTCATCTTCCACC
The DNA here is from genome assembly GCF_023898315.1 of Schistocerca nitens. NCBI lineage: Eukaryota > Metazoa > Arthropoda > Insecta > Orthoptera > Acrididae > Schistocerca > Schistocerca nitens. The sequence goes on along the minus strand of NC_064619.1, from coordinate 359,655,710 downwards.
ATTTTTGAAACGCCCACACCACAAATGCCCTCCCCTTGATTAAATCGCCAGGTATCAGTTCATGATGCCGATGGATTTTGTACGGATAGCATCGGAGGGTACGCCTAAGTGCCAACCAAACAGTAGTGTATGGAATGCCGGTGGGACGTGCGACTGCACGAGCGCTGACTTACCCGTGCTTAGACGAACCCGCTACAGTCTCCATTTCTTCCTGAATTGTCTCAGCAGCATTATACCTTGTGCTCGGTCGGCCACTACGGGGTCTATCGTCTAAACAACCTGTGGCTTCGTACTTCGAAATCATTCTCGCCACAGCTGCATTTGTCAACGGACATTTACCTGTTCGAATCCCCTTCCTATGGCGATAGGATCGTAACGCTGAGCTTGCACATTCGCCATTCTGATAATACAGCTTCACTAAAAGCGCCTTTTCAGGTAACGTCAACATGCTGCGACTGCTGGCGCATCTGATTCTCTCTCTCATTACAACTCCGATTATACACCATTATTATGCGCAGTCACTGACGTTTTGCTGTCCAGCGCCATCTGTCAAACAATTTGTGAACTTTTTTTTCGGTTCTAATAAAACCCCATGACATTCCAAGCATGTGTGTCAAATTTTACCCCTCTATCTACATTATTCCGTGGTTTATTAAGTTTTCAAATTTATACTGACTTTTTGATCACCTGGTATTTAATACCCAAGTTGCTGTGCCTATCCTCCATCAGTAAATTAGAACGTTAAAAATTATTATATTAATTACTATGGCAGACCTCGGCAATAACAATAGGTCAGATGTGCCCAATTATGTTTCCAGATAATGTATTCGAGATTTCGCGTTGCATCTCCTACGATAACAGGTGTTATAATTACATTGTAAAGTGCAGATTTTTAGCATAATCAATATCACTTTCTGATAGTACCCGTTTTACCTGCACTAAACTAAACATTTTCAGTTTTACGTTGATGGCCACATAGCAGTACAGTTTATACAAATAACTCAAAACTACTAAGGCAACACAGAGACACCTAACTAAAGCAGCGGGAGAGTTAGGAAATCGAAAATATCGTGAAATACCAACGAAATACAAAGAGGAAAATTAGTTTTTAACACGAAATGAAAATTCAGCTGTTTCACAAGGACAACAATTGATCTGTCTAAAAGTCACCTTAAATGCAACTACTTCAACAACTCTATAAACACTTATCTCTCCATGTTTCAGATTAAATGATGTCTATTCCAAGGTTGCACACTGGTCTATAGCCTCATGGCCATTGATTATCATGTGGCATCATTTATATTTTACCTAGTTGGTTTTATTGATGGTACTGCTGCTGCAGTGCCTGTTTTGTGGGTACAGAAAAGCGGTTGTTTTGTTTCCCGTTAAAGGTCGTATTTTCCTTCTCTAAGTGTGAACACAGGCTGATGGAATATTTCTGCGTATTTTCAGAGGATACCCTACGAAGTACAGACGCGGAGAGAGGGACATCAATATTAATAAAATACACAGAATCTCCGCTTCGCAGCCTTCTGAAAGATCCCTTGTTGCCAGTATAGACACAGCGACAAAATTTTTATCTGCGATGAAAAATTGGCGTCAATTCCGTTTCTACGCTTAAAATTAAATTTGGTGGAACGTTTGCGACGTAATATTTTTAGTGATCTCCTTATAGTCTTTCAAAATGGCTTATACCTTTGATGGTATGTTTTGTGGAGCTGGTACAGCTAAGAAAAGACTAATAAAATTGCATGCTGTGAAGTATTGTCAGAGTTGTGCTACTCGATTCGTCTTTTCCACTCAGAAACCTATCAATTCGTAGTAGATGCGAGGAAATCGAGTAACACATAAGTAATACGTTGTGTTGCCAAAGGCTGTGTTTTAGGTGGTCTGCTATTCCTGATCTTCACAAACGATGTAGCCAACAATCTGAGCAGTCCTCTAAGATTGTTTGCTAATGATGTTGTAGTTCGCGTGCAATAAAGTCTTACCGCTTATCTGTGTGGTTTAGGATATTGTTATTATTATTGGTTAGTTAATTAAAGTTATTCTTTATTTATTTATTATTCTAAATTAATATTCTTTATCTGGACTTTTATTTTAATTATTGGTTAAGTTACTGTTTTAGTGTTCCAAACTTCACATTCGAGAGATCTACGTCGCGTAATATCTGTACCATGAAATTTAACTGATTTCGGTATGGAGATATATACATCTTGAATACTTTGTGTTAGTTATTGGGTTTTATTTCGTGTAAAAAATTATTTGAACATTTGTTGTATACCATAATGGCGTGTCATAACAATAAAATCTCTCTCCTTGTCTCACACGTTTGATATCTCCAGTTTCTTTACATAGGGTTTCTGAAACAAAATCTTTGGTTCGGTAACACACAGAGTTGCGTTAGTAAAACGGTACGTCGGGTTCTCAAAATCGGTATACGCCGTTCACCACAATATCAATTCCTCGCACCGCAACTAGAGTTTTGTATACACTGGTACACCTTACTGCCCCCTTTTTGGCGCGAATTTTCCTCCCTTAACCAATTCGGTGGCAAAATTGCAATAAAAATGACTACTGCATTATTACAATATTACTGAGTGAAATGTACTTGCGGCGGTTGACATTTTTCCCGCTTATGTAATTTGAGTAGCTTTCATAATCACTCACTACTGATCATATGGTTAAATAATTTGACATTAACCGTTTAAGTAACTCTGTAAACGGCTAATGTTACCATATACTTTCGATCATAGCCTTCCCATTCGGGCGAGTGTTCTTAAGGGAACCCATGGAAAACCTGGGACAAGGCTAATTTAACCTTATGTTCCACCCAGTAATTTACAAAATTTATTTAAAATTTTAACTGACAGATCTGAAAGTGTCTTTATATGTGTTCTTGCATTGGTGGAGTGAGGTATAAACAAATGTGAAGATACCTTAGTAGTGACATCAGCTCGACGTCTCGTGGCAGGTGTGGGAGAGACGGAGGATGACCCTCTTGCTACTGTGTGCGGGATGGTAGGGATGGTCAGGAACAGAGTTGATCCTCAGGTAGAAAGAAGGCTAGATCAGACCCTCATATGACTATTCATAGGTCGGTGATGTGTAAACATGTAACATACCCCGGAACAAGTATCAATGCTAATCATTACTGATGGAAAAGCGCTGTGAGAGAACGGGTTAGCACATATACTTTTCATCCTCACTGGTCTGAATTCAGAGATTAGGAAGAAGTAGTATCCAACTTTATTACTCAGAATTCAGGTAATCTTTCGTCACATTTAGCCATTTTTGTCTTTATGTAGTCGCTTATGAATATCAGAGTACTATATGAAGGGCTCATTTCAATAGTGGTACAAGTCCATTATTGTTCATTTTAAGATATAGAGTCCTAAAGCTAAATGAGCGCTGAAAAATCTGCAGTTGAGTTACCAGAAATATTTACGCATATGGCTTCTTGCTACAGATGAACCTTTCTTTCTGTTTGTTTGGATCATTAACGTCAGAAGCATTATAGACAGAAAAGTGGAGGTAATGGACTTGTACCACTATTGAAATAAGCCCTTCATATCTACACACTCACGTTGTGCATGGTAAACTCTAGTAATAATTCCCTCTAGCATCTTCACACACTATTTTAATGTACCACAGTAATCATTGACGTATACGTCGCTCTTGAGCATATCTCTGCTCTTTAGCACACAGATAATGACTCTTGCGTCTCTTCGCTAGTTCCTGTTATGACACTACAGAAGCGCGTGTTCATATTTTATTTCGCACCTGATAACATATAACACTACACTGGAATTTCGTTGTTTTTCACAGCATACGTTACTAATGCGCACTTTGTCTGCCTTCAAAACTGATTCTAACTTTTACAGAATTCAATTACAAATTTTTTTACTACTCTGGAAGCTACATATACTGAGCACAGCCTGTTCTCTTAATCTGTTGTCTTAACTCTTACTTTAAATTCAAACACCCCACAACGATCACACATATCTCGCTCAACGTGTTCCAGCATTGTCCTTCCTCATATTCTCGTTTGTATCTGTCTCAACCATACTTCGTAAGAACTCAACCAAGTGAACTGACTTTTGTCTTTAAAATATTTAATCATTTGCAGTCATATGCCATTGTCTTGAATATATATAGTCATTTGATCTTGACATGAAGTTTCTCATGCGCTTAATACTAACATTTTCATAAAAAACTGAAGCAGATATCCAATAATAACTATTGTCTTAACTGAAATTAACAAAAATCATAATTAACTTTTCCTTAATACAAGTAAAAATCATGATGCTCAACCAAAACATATATATTTACATAATCACTCTGAATCATCTCTTATGCATTTCTGTTGAATCATCACACGCATATCTGAAATTATAAAAAACAATTGCCTGTATTATTCTTAGTTAAAATTATTTTCTTTCTCTGCCATTTCATCGTTCCTTCAGGAATGAAACCTTTTTAAATCATGATGGCGATATACTCTATATATACTTCTTGTTTCAGGATGTCCTAACAGATATGCTCCTGGATTTGGTACAACGAGAAGCGAACTGCAGTAGTGACTGTTTGAAGGTTCAGTCTGATTCCAATCTAACATCCTCTGTATTTCTTGGTCCACTGCATTGCGTAGTTTCCCAGGAACGGAATTAAAACTACGGCAGTATGTTCTGTGTGGCATGACGTTCAGATGACATGCATAACCCTTGATGTTACCTGGTTGCTCTTCGAATACTCTCGTATATATACGTAATAGAGCAGACTATTGTGTCCTCTGCTCTTCCTTAAGGTTCTCTGGTTCACTTTTGTTCAATCTCCTCGGATACCTCTACTACTTGCATTACTCTAATCGTACTTATTATTAATTGTAACATTACCCCTCGGCAGTATCTTCCATGTTTTCCCTCTTTTCTTAGCAAGTCTACCTGGGCTAGGGCTCCGTCAATCCAAAAATTTACCTTCCCGGTAGAGAAGTCTAATTTTGCGTCCTTCTACCGCATAGTCTCTAATCCAAGAACAAGCCTGATTCCTCTATCACATTGCTGTTTCCAGAGAAGACGAAGAAGAGTTACAGGTGTTGTTTTTCGCCCTGAAATACGTGTTGTATTAGGTTTTGTTGATAATTATTACTTTGGGGCCGTCTAATCGCAGCTGAATAAATTTCAATATATCTGCCATATGCGTTTGGCATCTTCAGAGGCAGATTTCGTTGAAGTTGGCCTACATGTTAAATTCTTGTTCCTTTGTTAAATCTGCTCGTCTTCTGATAACTGCCGTTTCGTTTCCACACGCTTCAACACTAGGACTTGTTACGGATGACCCAGAATAAAAGATCAGAATGTGTATTTAATTCATAGTGCTGTGAAGTGTGAAAACGAAGTATCAGATAGCAGATATCGGAAGAAGAACACCAAAAGAAGAATAGCTGTAACGAAGGAACTAGAACAAAAAGTGAATACTGAAGCAGAAAACCATAAATAATGACACATTGCTGTTTTATTGGACAAAGGGAATGCTTATAGAACCAAACAGGTTACGGAACTAGATAGCCTCTCAAACACAAAATTGTAATGTAGTGGCTGTTATAGTAAAATTCCTGCAGAAAGCGAAACGTCACATTGTACTGAGTGCTTATGATGTGACGTGCACACAAATGTTCAAAATGAAACTGTTCAGTGCTAATGCTGTCTGCCCTATGGTCAGTTAATTTCATATCACGTACTGTTAAATATTGGAAGTTGCAGGTATAATTTATTTTTCGTCACATTCACTGGACATTATAGACGGATCGTCATTGTCGAACATTCACTCATCATCTGACTAAAACGAATTTGTTACAAGTGTAATGAGTGGATAACATGTGTATTTTGCTGGCCGGGTTGTCCAAGCGGTTCTAGGCGCTACAGTCAGGAACCGCGCGACCGCTACGGTCGCAGGTTCGAATCCTGCCTCGGGCATGGATGTGTGTGATGTTCTTGGTTAGTTAGGTGTAAGTAGTTCTAAGTTCTAGGGGACTGATGACCTCAGATGTTAAGTCCCATAGTGCTCAGAGCCATTTGAACCATGTGTGCTTTCCTTTTAATCTATTTAGCCAATAATGATAGATTCTTAAGGTATCCATCTTAGAAGTAATTAATTATAATTGATTATATGAAATATTCATAATAGCATTTTAGTTCAGCATTTAGAGTAACAACAAATGATTGGGTGCCATAGCTGAACGTAAGTACGATAGCTCGTAGTTGATTTTATTTGCGTGAATCTCTTTAGTTTGGACCACATCTAGTTAATTTTAGTTAACCTTTACAAAATGTAATTACAAGAGAATATTTTCAGATCATCATAATCTTGGGAGCGTTTTATTAAGTTGTTATCTATTGTAACTTTGAGAAAAACGGAAAATTGGCAAGCGGACTACGAAAGGAGTGTTTTAATACATATTCCTATGAGGTCATGTAGATTCAGTCCTGGTGGGTATGATCCATGGCACTGTTCGGTCAGTTTGACTGCACATTGCCTTGTGGTGTGCATGAAGGCACCGGGGAGTGACCAAGGTGTGTCACTAACTGCAGCCCAAAATTCGACATAGGCAGGATTCTACCAGCTATGGCTCAATGACAGTCATTCAGTTCAGAACCAGCGACCTACGAGGTGTCACACATCAGGCTTAGTATCTCCCCACTAGCGTCCTGCAGAGCTTGCTGTGGATGTGTCAGGTTGGCCACTACATGATATCGCCCCTGAAATTGTTTAACAGCTACTTTCACATCTGTTGCACAACGTCGACCTTTCCCACGCTGCCAGGTACACACATGCGCTTAGAATTGTCTTACATTCAGTTGTGTTTTGTTTCTGGCAGCTATAAACGTGCTATGTTTCGAGGATATGGCGTTTTTTTGCTTCCTGCTATAAGTGCTTATGTTCTGTAAACTTGAATTTTGATTCACATTTGGCGTCACATCCAGTTTGTTCACATGAAAACGTACAACAGAGGTTAGGGGTCACCGTGTTGCTTTATAGTCAAACTCGTTCTAGAGCTCCTGATTCGTTAGGCCCCCTGTACATCACGTTGATTTTGCGTCTTCCTGGCCGATGAAATACAAGATTTCTACTTGCTCATTACAAGTAATTTGAGAAATAGCATTCTTTTATCATCATCCGCAAGGCTTTTGTAGCTAGTCAGTCAAAGCCAATATTTATTTCTAAGATCAATGAAGTATTTTATAAAGTACATAAGAAGAAATATTGTCAGCACTATGTAGCTCTCTTATGAACTGTTCTATTCATAGGAAAAAATTATGTCAGCTATAGAACACCCTTCCTCTCAAAAAACATCACGAACATTTTTTATTTGATTTTTAATCAGCTAATCATTTTTAACAGTGAAACGTTTCGGGTATTCGCATGCTAGCTAGAGTCATATCTTTATTCAAATTAAGCTCTCACTCACTCTAAAGAATAATGATGTCTACATAGACGGTGAAATAATTAGTGTTTTGTGGACCTGAATACATTTTTCCCCATTCTTCTTCCTTTCTCCACATAGCTATTTAAGAAATAGCATTCTTCTATCATCGTCCGCCAGGCTTTCGTAGCTAGTCAGTCAAAGCCAATGTTTATTTCTAACATCAATGAAATATTTTATAAAGTATTGGTATATAAATTTGTAGGTCGATGACATCCTTTCTTCAGTACTCCCACCAGTAACTTGAAAGTAACTGAAAAGTCCAATTATGTTTTGTCGTAAGGATAAGAATAATGCTATCTTTAGCAACTGAAGTTTATTTTTGAATACCGGACATCTTTTGCATGTTTATGTGAGGCACCTCAAGTGGTTTAGAATACTTTTAAATTATTTAACTGTACATTGTTTGATGTGAGATTTGTAGTGATTGTTTTGCAGTTTGCTTGGATCTAGCTATTGTTTTTTACAGCTACATGTCTGTGTTTTTTACTTACGTTCATTTTTGCGCCCTGTTAATGCAGCCTTTTGTTGTTCTGTATGTGATAAATGCACATGTTATACGTTTCTTCCAGTAAATAATTTATTGCACGTAATCTATACTGGAGGATGGCGCACATTCTTGCACTGTTTTGGTCACATGATTTAGAAATTATTGGAAGATTGTTGGAACCGACTGAGGCATACTCGGATGGCGGAGTAGGGGATGGAGGAATGCTGGGCAGTGGGGCGTTGTGTGAGTGTGTAATTTTATTTATATTTTTTTGTTTTGTTTGTATAATTTACGTAATTTTCTTTTTTTAATTTTCTTAATATATTTTAAAGTAGACATTGAATTAGTTTGAATGTTGGTGTTCGTTGTTCCTTTTTGTTCACTGAAGATGATTTCGTTTTTCTTTCTGACCTTCAGTGTGAACTGGTTTTCCCATGGAGTGAGCACTCCCTTTCCTTTGTTGTTATGGCATGGCCGGCCGGAGTGGCCGAGCGGTTCTAGGCGCTTCAGTCTTGAACCGCGTGGCCGCTACGGTCGTAGGTTCGAATCCTGCCTCGGGCATGGATGTGTGTGATGTCCTTAGGTTAATTAGGTTTAAGTAGTTCTAACTTCTAGGGGACTGATGACCTGAGAAGTTAAGTCCCATAATACTCAGAGCCATTTTAACCATTTTGTTATGGCATGAGATTGATATGTCTGTATTTGTCCTAGTGTGAGGGTGTTCAACATATGTAGAGTGGATTTATTCACTCTTCAGTGACCATTGAAAATGTCCAACATGAAAGGGTAAAACAGGTGTAGTACTCAGGAATAAATTTCAGTTACATAACACCGAAGTTTCCCAGTCTTCCTGGCAAAACATAATTGAAGTCATTATTAGCAACGGTGAAAAGTAGCTGCAAATATTAGCGACATTAAGTGAGAAGTGTCTTTGGCTCGGTAGTTGCTGTTGCATTAATTATGCTGAAGTTAGCCATATCAATCACATTCAAAGTCTCGGATGAAACGGGACACTAAGTGAGCGGCTATGGCTGGTCAAGTTGGGCTGTTAGTTTATGGGTCACTAGAGTTCACGTACTGCTACTACTCACATATCTATTGTGTACATTGTATGAGAATCCGTTAGGAGTTGGTGTGTCTTTTACAGGTGTCTTAAGACGTTGTCTATAAGCTTTAAAAAGACCTTCTTTCCTCTCATAGGATTCAAAATATGCTTTACTTAATATCTCCATATAAACCGCTGATTTGATTGTCTATTTCGAACACACTTCCTTTGTGAGGAATCACGTGGTTTGTAGGTCAGGTAGGCATACCCAGGCGGAGTAGGTGTCTTCATAGTGTCTCGTTCACTCTTTACGTCTGTTACTAAAGGAGTTTGCTTGGTGTTTACATCCACATGACTGATTTAATTTTTCACTTTGGTGGTATTTTGTGGGATGGTTGTGGTGGTGGTTAGTGTTTAACGTCCCGTCGGCAACGAGGTCATTAGAGACGGAGCGCAAGCTCAGGTTAGGGAAGGATTGGAAAGGAAATCGGCCGTGCCCTTTCAAAGGAACCATCCCGGCATTTGCCTGAAACGATTTAGGGAAATCACGGAAAACCTAAATCAGGACGGCTGGAGACGGGATTGAACCGTCGTCCTCCCGAATGCGAGTCCAGTGTGCTAACCACTGCGCCACCTCGCTCGGTTTTGTGGGATGAACCAGGTGTTTGTACATCTGTTAACTATGTCCCAGACGGGTAAATACTTTCATAGTGCGTCCTTTCATTTTTGATATTATACAAATGTGTTTTTATTGCTAATTTAATATATATTTGTGATTTAAAGTGTTCACTTTGTGTGATGAACTGCATGAATATTGAGCAAGGTTCAATTTAGGTTGAATAAATATTTTCAAAGCGCTTCATTCTCCTGTCTGAATGCTACGAACGGGATTTCGCTTGCTGTTCTAGAACGAACGAAAGGGTGAACTGATTAATTTCAGGGAACTGGCTTCGCCTGAAAATTCACCTACGTCGTATCACCTGCCGACAGAGATTATGTCAGAGTCTGATATAATTTAAATTCAGTTTCATCACTGCGCAATGTTGGCTTTTGTTGAATCAATTCAGCTATTGTTTGTACAGTACCTTTGATTTGTATGTTTTCCTGTACCCGCATTATTATAACAGCTCAGTTCTTCGATCAGTGTCAACTAATCGAGGAACTTAACATACCTGTAGTCCCGTAGCTCAACTCTTCCTTGCGCTACTGGAGCGTGTATTAGTCCTCACTATCGGTACAGCTTGTTCTAGAATTGGTGGTATGATTTTGTCTTGTTATTTACATTTATGTCTCCTGGTTTGTGTAACCTTTGCAAAAGTGTGGGATGAATATTACTCCCGAATCCATAAGTGCCACTTTAACCAAACCTAACTGTTGTCATACTTACGAATAAGACAAGATCAGAATGGGTATCGGTACTCCCTACATTTGCTTACCCCCGACGACACAACTCAATTGCAGATTTCCTGTGCTGTTTTAGTAACTGGTAAGCATTGTGATATCAAGTTCAGCTGAGATCAGTTTGTTGCTACCTAACCACCAGAGTGTGAGTGCACAACCTTAAATCTGTATATGGCATATGTGCAAATTAGGGAAACGTTTGTTCTACGTTGTCTTAAGTCTTTATAGAAACATGGATTACTCATATGTCGTACTTAGCGGAGAATCGACAAATACATTACAAAACACTTAAATAAATGAATAGATTATCAAGTAACAGATAAGAAGTGAATAATCCTTCACGATAATGATGTAGCCCAACCACAGGAATTAAATCTCTATTAATTTATTCAGATAAAACACAAGTTACTTCTAATGAAGGCCTTGTACTAGCTAATATTTAAATTTATTATTTAAAAGGAAATTAATTAACTGACCTAGCAGAGCAAGCAGAGAGTTAACAGACGTGAAACGAATGTAATCCATTCTGATCCAAATTACTCTAACTGAAGAAAACACCAAAAGTTCAGTAAGTGTATTCAAGACTGTATACGGCAATCACAAAAATTTCAGTCACATACAACTGTCGTATCCCTCACTGATAACTGAAAAATTCTTCAGTTGTGAACAGAAGCTCTGTACACCACCGTCATATGTGTTAGAATGATTTTCGATTCTTTCAACAAGGTCGTTTACGGACCAGTTTTCCTTACCTCAATTTGAAACATGTACCATTCTCCATCATCCCCGAAAGTTTGTAAGGCTATCACAAAATCATCCTGTAAAGCTTTCAGAATGAATTTGCGCAAATATTCAGTTACATTTTGATATGTTTTCAAAATGCTGAAAATCTGCCAAAAAGCTTTAAATTTTCGGAAATGTTAAAATGGGATCTTGAAATGTGGAAAGATGTAGTATCCTATAAATATAACGAGTCATAGTTGGAATCAGTCTAGTCATGTAAATACCTAACTGAAGGAATGAAGGATAAAATGGAACGAGCACATGGCCTCATTTGTAAGTAAGACAGGTAGCAGACCGTTTCTTCGGTAGAATAGTACAAAATCACAAAGAGTCTGGCTACAGAATATTCATGTGACCCATCCTAGAATATTGGTCTTGCGTTTGGGATCGGTACAAATAGTTTTATCAGGGAATACTGTACGGATAGAAAGAGGGGCAGCACGAATGGTCACAGATTTGTTTGAACTACTTAAGATTGTCTTGAAGATGCTGAAGGAGCTGAACGGCAAACGCTTGAAAATAGACACAAATTACTCAGCGAAAACCAACTTCGAAAGTTCTTTGAACCAATTGTAAATGATGAATCTATTAGTGAAATCACCAGCGTATCGCTTTCATTGGGAAGTATGAGCTGCCAGTCCTCCACCGATTTTTCACATTGTATGTGTCGCTAGCGGAGTTGAGGCCTTTATAATGGTGAAGGGTGTAGAAACTCCGTGTTAATGTTCATTAGTATGTGTGCGGATACATTAGATCAGATAGCGTATTACGTTATAAACGTAATAGAATTACGGTACCGTAAAGATCTGTAACTCCCGTTTGAGTAACTATGACTTTAGAAAGGGCAGCCAATGACCGATGAGTGGGTGCATTGAAACACATTTGTCCAGCTAATTCATTTGATGCTAAACAGCGCTGTTATCAATTATACTGTCATGTCATGTCCAAGTAGGAAGGCAGGGTCATCACTAAAGTATGACACTGAGAACTGAATCGCGTTTGCTACTGACTCCAGTGATCAGCCAGAACATAACTGACCTCCTGGATGCAGAGTGCGTCTGTTTATGCAAACATTGAACGCTTCTAAATGCAGGTATGTATACAAACACAGAACGTTCGAGAATACTGGTATTTATGCAAACATCGAATATTCCGGAAGGCTGGCGTTTGCACAAATCCTGCAGCATGCCATCGAGAAACGCAAACAACAAGCTGCAATGCATGCGCCACATCTCACTGCAATATTAACTAAAAGATAATTGTTTAATCTTGCTACGTAAGACGTAGACTTTCTGTGGTGTTTATTAGATAACACTTGACAGATATTTCGCTCCTAAAGGAACCAGATAAAACCATTATGCTTAGCTGATATAATTAGTAACTGGGCTTTTTGGATAAAATCTGCTACCTGGGGCAAGTTAGTTTAAATGCGCCCAATCACCCTCCCATCGATGCTTGGCTTTCGCTTTTAAAGCCATAACTTAACAAACATACACCTCCGATTTATGGTTGCCTGCGAATGCGAAATGCTGCTTGGTTCTATGTTCCTTGCTCTGTTCAACTTCGGCTGTTTTTATCCTACCCATATATATATCTGTCACCAACCTCCAACATATTCTCTAAATCCCGGCAACACCAATTTTCTGTTGATATTTGTGAAGCATCGCCATAATTTCTCAACAGTTCCTCCTTCAGACATTTAGTCCACTTCAGACTTTTTTCGTTAGACGTACTCTTGATTCTATCTGAAAAATTTATTGTACATCGATCTTGGCCTCTACCGTTTGAAATTTACCTTTGTGGCTTTTCCGGTACTGAGATATACTCTGTTTATTACGTTATTTCTGCGCTTTGCATTTACGTGTTTGGTACTCTATCTAAAGATTCCGAACTTGCACTCTCTTTCCGACAGTTAGTACAGTAGCTACTAAGCGAAAACATGAGTGTCTGCAGTGTGACACCGTGCCGTAGCGGAAATTTTCCTTTCGCCGTTAGCGGATAAGTGTGAATTGCTGATTACTTTGGGAGGACTGATCCAACCTCTCTCATGAGTTTCTTTTATGGCACAACTAAATGCTCTAGGATCATTTATATTATCTTATACGGTATATAATTAATTTTTCCAGAGGCCTGGCTACCTAAATGGAAACTGTCCGAACCACTAAGAGAATGTAGCTCGTACTTTTATCGTCAGAAACTGCCTACTTCTCTAGTTTCAAGAACTGTTCACTTCCTCGTTTCAGGTTTATTCGTCTCTTTGACCTCACTGCCCTGCTTCGCTTCTGTAGATGTAGAGATAGAGATGTAGAGTGTGCTTCGGAAGGCCCAACGGTACTGACAGACCGTATCATCTGCAGCCGACAGGCGTCACTGGATGCGGATGAGGAGGGGCCTGCTTGACAAGAGCGCTCGGCGGGGCTGGACGCTGATCCTTCCAAGCGCTAACCGTGCACGACAGCGCTTAGCTTCGGTGATCTGACGAGAAACGGTATTACCACTGAAGCAAGGCTGTGGGCGCTCTCTACCAAAGCAAGTGTTATTCTGATGATCGTGTAAATTATCGCAGACTCGTATAGCAAAACGTAATTTTCTAATAACATCTGACAATATCATCCGATAAAGCGTCAAATGGTTAAGACATTTATGTAACTTTCTAAAGAGGTCGCGACCTACTTACCTACAGCTAAGCACATGTTAATGCTACTGTTTTAGATGAAGTAATGTAATCTTCGGTGGACCTTATCAGCTGGACGTATCGTTTGGACCTCGTCCCTTACCTTTTTTCAGATAGTTTTAGTTTCAAATGACTGGTTTTTATTTCTGTTTTTTAATAAAGATTATCATTCGCGCTTCCCAAGTGTGCGTTTTTCTTACTCTGCTCTTAATGTGATCCATGTTTTCCAAACGTTATTTAGTATATCATGCTGTGATGAATCTAGAGGGTGTTTCAAAAATGACCGGTACATTTGAAACGGCAATAAAAACTAAACGAGCAGCGATAGAAATACACCGTTTGTTGCAATATGCTTGGGACAACAGTACATTTTCAGGCAGACAAACTTTCGAAATTACAGTAGTTACAATTTTCAACAACAGATGGCGCTGCGGTCTGGGAAACTCTATAGTTCGATATTTTCCACATATCCACCATGCGTAGCAATAATATGGCGTAGTCTCTGAATGAAATTACCCGAAACCTTTGACAACGTGTCTGGCGGAATGGCTTCACATGCAGATGAGATGTACTGCTTCAGCTGTTCAATTGTTTCTGGATTCTGGCGGTACACCTGGTCTTTCAAGTGTCCCCACAGAAAGAAGTCACAGGGGTTCATGTCTGGCGAATAGGGAGGCCAATCCACGCCGCCTCCTGTATGTTTCGGATAGCCCAAAGCAATCACACGATCATCGAAATATTCATTCAGGAAATTAAAGACGTCGGCCGTGCGATGTGGCCGGGCACCATCTTGCATAAACCACGAGGTGTTCGCAGTGTCGTCTACGGCAGTTTGTACCGACAGAAATTCACGAAGAATGTCCAGATAGCGTGATGCAGTAATCGTTTCGGATCTGAAAAATGGGCCAATGATTCCTTTGGAAGAAATGGCGGCCCAGACCAGTACTTTTTGAGGATGCAGGGACGATGGGACTGCAACATGGGGCTTTTCGGTTCCCCATATGCGCCAGTTCTGTTTATTGACGAAGCCGTCCACGTAAAAATAAGCTTCGTCAGTAAACCAAATGCTGCCCACATGCATCTCGCCGTCATGAATCCTGTGCACTATATCGTTAGCGAATGTCTCTCGTGCAGCAATGGTAGCGGCGCTGAGGGGTTGCCGCGTTTGAATTTTTTATGGATAGAGGTGTAAACTCTGGCGCATGAGACGATACGTGGACGTTGGCGTCATTTGGACCGCAGCTGCAACACGACGAACGGAAACCCGAGGCCGCTGTTGGATCACCTGCTGCACTAGCTGCGCGTTGCCCTCTGTGGTTGCCGTACGCGGTCGCCCTACCTTTCCAGCACGTTCATCCGTCACGTTCCCAGTCCGTTGAAATTTTTCAAACAGATCCTTTATTGTATCGCTTTTCGGTCCTTTGGTTACATTAAAACTCCGTTGAAAACTTCGTCTTGTTGCAACAACACTGTGTTCTAGGCGGTGGAATTCCAACACCAGAAAAATCCTCTGTTCTAAGGAATAAACCATGTTGTCTACAGCACACGTGCACGTTGTGAACAGCACACGCTTACAGCAGAAAGACGACGTACAGAATGGCGCACCCACAGACTGCGTTGTCTTCTATATCTTTCACATCACTTGCAGCGCCATCTGTTGTTGAAAATTGTAACTACTGTAATTTCGAAAGTTTGTCCGCCTGAAAATGTACTGTTGTCCCAAGCATATTGTAACAAACGGTGTATTTCTATCGCTGCTCGTTTAGGTTTTATTGCCGTTTCAAATATACCGGCCATTTTTGAAACACCCTGTATATACATCGCTCCATTTATTGGATCTTCGGTTCACCTTAATAGAATCTCTACCAATGTTCAATACACATTTACATTTTTTTCTCTGCAAGCCTAGTAACGGCGTGTATCAATGGGTAAGGATTATTGAACCAAGAATTTGTTCCCTTTCTGGTCCATTTGTGAATTCTATGTGGAAAGAACAACTTTCGGTAGGCCTACGAATAAGCTCGGATTCTTATACATTCCTGGGTATAGCCGCATGATTATACCGTTACACATGTTACTTGACTGCAGCCGGAACTTTCGGTAACGGTGTTTTAGCAGCGTGTCTCTCCGAAATGCATGACACATCTTACAAAAAAATGGTTCAAATGACTCTGAGCACTATGAGACTCAACT
Organism: Schistocerca nitens; assembly: GCF_023898315.1. NCBI lineage: Eukaryota > Metazoa > Arthropoda > Insecta > Orthoptera > Acrididae > Schistocerca > Schistocerca nitens. Next base: position 359,639,641 of record NC_064619.1, on the reverse strand, counting down.
GCTGTGGTCATCAGTCCCTAGAACTTAGAACTACTTAAACCTAACTAACCTAAGGACATCGCACACATCCATGCCCGAGGCAGGATTCGAACCTGCGACCGTAGCAGTCGCACGGTTCCGGACTGCGCGCCTAGAACCGCGAGACCACCGCGGCCGGCACATCTTACATAGCGTCTAGGATCTAGAGCTGGTGAACGTCTTCACTAGTCTCTGGCACTGACTAGCGTAACAAGCCAGCTAACTGTACCTCAAATCCTTACTCTGTTTGTGACTCGTTTTGTGCAGCTTTTCATACTCAAGTCAAAGGAAACTCAGTAGTAATATCAGAGATATTTTCACTCTACTGGAGGAACAGCTTAGATGATGCCGTTCCAATCACCGCCATTTGAAGTCGTAAATAATGATTAAAACGATCGTCACTGAATGAGCCGAAGTTATTTCCTATTAATACAGTTGCTTAATGAGTTAATTACGAAGCCCCTAGGGCTTCTAGGACGCTGAGGCGAAGTCTATCCATCTGTTATACTGCCACAATGACTATGTTTGATTACTTTATTACGGGTGGACTGTAGGCTAATAGAGATTGTACACCAACCCGTACGCCGGCCGAAGTGGCCGTGCGGTTAAAGGCGCTGCAGTCTGGAACCGCAATACCGCTACGGTCGCAGGTTCGAATCCTGCCTCGGGCATGGATGTTTGTGATGTCCTTAGGTTAGTTAGGTTTAACTAGTTCTAAGTTCTAGGGGACTAATGACCTCAGCAGTTGAGTCCCATAGTGCTCAGAGCCATTTGAACCATTTGAACCAACCCGTACAAATTCCTCGGAAGCATAAGCTGTACATTTTTCCATAGCGAAATCATACAGGTGACTGCGTGAGGATCATAATTACAGCACCAAGTTCATAAATACTCGTGCAATTTCCTCTGATTAATGACATACAAAGCTTGACTAACACCCATCTACATGAAAATTATATAAAGATTGTGGACTGAAATTGGCACAGATGGTAGACTTGTGGTATAATTGGGTAAAATTTGGTGACACAATATTTCAACGTTGCAAGTGAGGTTTAATGAATGTGTAAGGAGCTGCGTTTTCTTTTGCACGTATCGTTTTACTATTTTACAAATGACACAAACTGTCGTGTAGAATGAGAAACTCTGTAATTTTTGACTCAGCGCTCGTATCTATTGCTAGTAATTCGAGTCGTATATGCAGTGTTGTAAAAGCAATGCCGTACTGGTCAAGTCATTCAGTATTATGTTACTGTATTGATATTATTTCGGCCGGCCGCGGTGGTCTCGCGGTTCTAGGCGCTCAGTCCGGAACCGCGCGACTGCTACGGTCGCAGGTTCGAATCCTGCCTCGGACATGGATGTGTGTGATGTCCTTAGGTTAGTTAGGTTTAAGTAGTTAGTTAGGTTTAAGTAGTTCTAGGGGACTGATGACCACAGATGTTAAGTCCCATAGTGCTCAGAGCCATTTGAATCATTTGATATTATTTCACATTTCGTGTTTGTTTGTGAGACCTCTTGTGTGTGTTACTTTAAGTGGTTCTGTGTTTCTTCTGATGTAGTTTTTTCATTTGGAAAGTTCATGAGGCATCTTTTCACAATAGACAAAAGGAAATCGTGGTGTTTGAAAGACCAACGGTTTATCATTTATATTATAAACAGCTCAGTGATTGAGTTACACGTAACTTTGTCCTCTAAATTTTAAGGTGTACGCTATGATTTCTAACACGGACTGTGCTGCTCGTAGATGTTACTGGAAGCAATACGCCTCTTCGGACCATTTTCAGCACAGCCCGAAATGACTTTGTTACTGCCACTAACTTTTATTGTAGTTACTTTCCACGTATTTCTGATTTAATTAAAAGAGCAGTTGGAGACACATAACACTCGTGGGAGCCTCTCATCTCCGATTCTGCAATTCAAATATTTTATTACTTGAGGATAAGTTTTTTCGGGTGTTGCAGCGATTGTTCCCCCGACAGTACGCTTTATAACATGTCATCGGTTTTGTGCCGTAATATCGGAGACCTCGGTGGGATACGCTTTAAATCCGATTTGCAGCTTTTCGGGGCAGCAGTGCGATGCTTTACAAAATAAATTGTCTAGTGCAGTGATTTTATTGTCTTTTTGTTCATCAAAGTTAGAAGAGTTACTTCAATCTTCTTTCGTTTTTTGTTTCTTTTTAATATTTCAGCTTCAACTGGAAATACACATAGAATTACAGGTTTCTGATTCTCTGCCTCTGTTACCATTAGTATCCCCACTGTTCACGAATATTCCCTTCTAAAGCGACATTATTTACGCTTTGGGTTGAGCGACTTTCTTGGACAACGGCTCTCTATCTAATTATAATTATTTGATATCATAGAGAGATCCTAATATATACAGCTTTTTACTGCGAAAAAGTGAGTTCTATTTCCGAACTGTTGGTTTGTTAATGTTTGTGACTACTATGCTGATGGCATTAAAGTACATTTACTAATTACTTTACATGGTCCCATATGTTTCTTCGGTAGTAAGTTGCAGTTATACTGCTGTCCAAAATACAGCTGTCATGAACCGCTGAAATTACCTGTTCGCCTGTTGGTAGTAGATCTGGATGCTATTGTGATCCGCTATAGAAGCCGATCACTAACGCTGAACCAGCCTTCCAATGCTCCGTATCAAATTAATATAAATTACAGGGTAAAATTCGCTGTCTGAGGGCTCACTAGAGTGTAGGATTACTCTCGCATTACGATAACAAAGGAACAAATACAAAAACATGGGCTGAATTACACGTAAAGAGCTCTTCTGCGAACAGATATAGTATAGAAGATATTAGAAAGGAGCTGAGATAACATATCCACGTCATAGCCACCCGCTTCACCTCCTCGATGGAACAACAACAGCAAATAAACAAGAAATTAGCCTTCTCTTCAGATTGTAGCACAGAAACCGCAAAATCTTTGGAGTCGTGTAATCAAGCTCGGTGGCGTAGTGGTAAGACACTGTACTTGTATTCAGGAGGACAGGGGTTCACATTCCCATTCAGGCGTACATACTTACGTTTTTCGAGGCTCCTCTAAAACAGTTAAGGTGAAAACCCGGTTAGTTCCTTTGAAATGGCACTGACGATTTCCTTCTCCATGGAAGCTCCATTCCGCACCGCCTCTATTGACCTCTTTACCGACGCGACGCTAAACCCTCATTTCCCTTGTGAACAAGAAATGAACCATTAACTACGTCCTGACCACTGGCAAAAATAAAATCTCTTCTAGTTAGTATAAGAGGTAGCACAGGGCTCCGTAAATGGGAAGATGGGAAGATAACTGTATTCATTCCAAATGTGGACAGATTGGACACACCCAGCGGCATATCGCGCGAAGCTGTGCTCAACGTACACGCAACTTAAAAGGGTCGCGCGAAGAGACAAATGTGAACAGCGTGTACACATTCTCGATTATGAGAGGTCGGTTGGTGGGTACTGGGAGAGCGTTATTAACAAAGCAGCTGAAAGAAGAGTATCACCGAATCTCTCTAATGTGGATAAGAGGTTTAACCTGAGCACTCCTTGGCACCTTATGTTAATAGCGACAAAGAGAGATTATCCTGCACTTTGTGATCAACCGTGGGCACGGATTGCTCTACACACGGAAATGATATCGCCGTCAAATTCGTCAAGAGCAGCCTTCGTGGTATTAATACCCCCACCACAGCATTTAATGCTGTGTTTGTTTTGCTCAGATATTGATACGTCGCGTGCAATTCATCGTTGCGAACCGGCATTGAACTATGTATAATTTGGAGGGGATAATTGTATATTCTTTCTGTGTCGTGTAGAGTGACACATAACGGCGGTAATAAAGTCCACAACCAGACCTCTTAGAAGTCAGTACCGAACAATAATTAGCTTATCACTGTGAAATAGAATCAAAAGAATATTAGTGCACGGCAGTATACCAGTATTTCGATGCACAGGTAGTGGCAACTGATGCAGGCAAGCGTGACATTAACACTGGTACCCATTCGTTATCTGAACAGCAGGAAGAAGATATTTTTCGCAAAAGCTTCACAATAGGTGTGTAAGAGGCTAATCCAGAACAACTCCGGCAATTTGCCAGAAGAACAGAAGACGCAGTATGCTTCGACAACTGTTACGAATGTCATGTGGCTTGACGAAATCAGTCACCTAAGAAGACTTTGAATCTCCCATCATGTTTACAAAACAACCAATCTGCTGTGTAGTGCTGTACCATTTCACATGGGGAGTAGATTTCCTACAGTACATGCTGCTCAACCGTGCAGAGCCTCCAGATGTTCCATACAGCGGTTAGTGCTCCGCGTGATCTCACTACAAGTCTTAGCACCTTCAGCTTCTCTTGGAAGGTTGTAACTTCACACTCGCACAGACGTTCGAGCGAAAGGTTGGCTGGCAGGAGACTCACCTACTGATATCCTGGTAACACTTGATCCCTTGTTTTTTAGAAGTCAGCCGAGAGTCTGAGCGAGTGCACAAGTTTAACATTTCAGTAGGTTTTGAAATGCACTATAGATTTACGCTGTAGAGTAGGTAGCCTCGGTAATATTTGATGTATCAACTAAAAGTTGAAGTTCTAGGAAATGTTTTTCAAAGTATTTTCCTGGAGTGTGACCTCATATGTAAGTTATGACAAACAGTTCAGGTAGGACAGAACATAAGCTTTGTTAATGTGTAATGTTAAAAGAGTAGCTGAGTAGATCAGATAGACAATAAGTTGCTACTGAATCGATTCAAGGAGAAAAGAGCGGTGTGTCGCCACGTGAATAAAATAGGAGACTGGTTGGTCGGACACATCTTGGTGTATCAAGTAGTACTACATTTGCTAATGAAAGTTTTGTATCCCACTGGATAGAAACGCAAATTGCACTTTATGTGTACAATGTGGAGTCACACTACATGCTGCTAGAAGTAAAGTTCAAGCTGAGGCACAGTAGTTCACAAACGAGTTAAGTTGGAAGACGGAAATGCGCTGATTCACCCAGGAAGTTGCAAGCCGGTAAATTTCCGAACGGATGCCAAGTCACTCGTTAGAAACAGTAAAAAATCGCAGCTGTATCGAAATCGAAATGGAAGTCAAAATTGAAGAAAACACAATACTGTAATCGCACGCTCAGGAGTGCGTCTTGTAAGTAGGCGAACTTCTTCCTGGTCGCGGTGTGAGCATGTTTAAAGAGGTCGAGAACCAAAGATTTGCCCGTCTGTCGGCCTTTGTCAACCGTGCGGCTCAGTGTCTATGCTCCGCTCACCATCGAGGCCACCTATCGATTCTGCCCGCTGGTGGAATAAGCGAGTGAATACTGGGTGGAGATACAGCAGAAAGAAAGTGTAGTGGGTGAAAGTTTTAGAGCTAGACCAAGGCCTGAATATACTCGGGCATACTGGCGTAGAGTGCGACAACAGCGTCTGGCATTTTACTGAAGTTCTCTGGTGATTCAGATTATTGCTTTTATGTCGTACTTGCTGCGTCCTGCGGTGTTACCCACTGTTAAGCAGTTGTTAATACAGAAATGTTAACGCCGAAATTCACTATTCATCTGTAACCGCCATCACAAACGTAATCTCTTGGAGGAAGTGAGGAGTGAGCAACTTGTGGCCCAGGTACCTGCACGACATGGGATGGGAGAAGCTGACAAAACACAGGTCACCACAACTCACTCGTTTATCTCAGCAAAATATTTTCACGTGAGCGAGTAGCAAATCCCAAAATGTGGCAGGAAAGGGAGCAAATAATTTAACTACTGTCTTCTGTGTCCCTAGCATGGAAATGATCATAATTGTCTTGTTGTGTGTGGAGAAGTAGAAACCTGCTGTAATACAATGAGCCTTGGCGGCTCATTTCACTATCCACAACTCTTAGCAGGCGTCTCACCAGATGGCGTGGATTACTCCCTTGGGCGAGTGTCGCTGCCTCGCCTAGGCTTCAAAAGCAGCCGCTAGAGACGCGTCTAGAGAGTAGGAGAGAGAGAGAGAGAGAGAGAGAGAGAGAAAGAAAGAAAGAAAGAGAGGGTGGCCTCCGAGGAACGCGGCGCATGCAGTTGACGGGTAGTTTTCACGCTTGTGGAGTCAGGGGCATCAGCAGTGCTTGGAGCAATGGACATTTGGTGCGGACGTCTATTCCGCGCCGGACTGAGCAGAAGGCAAAGGTCTCGTTCGCTTATTATGTGCGCCACTAATTGTTCCAGCTTTGTGCACATTTCCCGCTCCGCCAACTGTTTGAACAGATGTTCGTGTTTATGTTCACTGAGTCGTCATGGCCCCCTTGTTTTAGGGCTCTGTAATTTTAGGAATAGTATATTGCCCTCTCTGTTCTGTGTGATTTTTAAGTAACTTGTTTTAATCTTCTGGCTTTTGTTCTCTCCCTCAAAAAAAAAAAAAAGAAATAAAGAAAAATTGAGATCCTTAATGTGGCTATGGTTATATAATGTGCCCAATTTCCACACGTAGCTATATAAAGGGCCTACACCTTATCGAGTTAAAAAAAAATTAATTTTAAAATTCATGTGCAAGAAAAACAGCTGTTTCAGGGTTTAATATTTGTTTTCATGATGATTGAGAAGCTGCCGGATTCTGTTATCACTATTTTTCAGCACTTTTAAGCATTTTGTGTGCACCAGTCAGCGGTAAGACCGGAGCTAGCTGTTTATTATTTCCTTTCCTGAAAGAAACTGCGGCTTCCTTTCAGTAGCACTATGTTAGCAAAGCCTATTTCCTAGGGTGTGTCAACTTATTGGAAACGCTCTGTCGGTGCACTCATGCTTGAACTATAACCCATAATCCAGACACTTATCAGTCTTCTTGTTAACAGCACTTACTGGGTTTCTGGGAGGGTGTTTCGGGTCGGCAGCTTCTTGCCACTTGCGGCCGTGTGCGCGGCTCTCGAGCTTTTCCCAGCGCGGCTCGCTGTTTGTTTGCAGTCGCACGTCCTGGCTGTCTGTCTGCTAGAGCTGAGTATCTTACGTTATCTGACTTGCGCTGTAAATGAAATTTTGGTGTCGGCCAAGGGGTCTTGGATGAACTGGCTTCGCACAAGAAGTTTTCCGTTAAATGTTTAATATATATTGTAACCTTGCTCTAAGTTTATTCTAAATCTTTTGATGTTAACTTTTTGCGGCTCTGCCTAATGTTTTGAAGAGAATTATCTAGAACTAGTTTAATTATTTTATTTGGATGGTTTATTTAAAAATGTTTAGTTTAAAAATTTTAAATAGGCAAATATTGTTAATGTCTTATATCTTGAATTGGTTTGAGATTATTATTATTGTAATTCAACGGCTGTCTTATTCACCATTTTGACCGCCTTCATCTTTGTAATGTCAAATGAACTTTAATTTTGGTAATCGTTTTTCAAAGCGGACCTGTTATTCCCCATACACCTACATGAAAATAAATGTTGTTGTTCACGGATAAATTATGTTAGAGGGGCCTACTCCTTCCATGTCACTGCTTGATCAAGGTAATTCACTATTTCGTAAATCTCTCTTAACAACCTTCGAAGTTTCCTTGTTTTCTGCATATACATAAGGATATCTGTCTCTCGATAGAGCGACCATTAAACGTAGATCTAACCGTGCGAAGAACATGGTGTGCACAGATGAATACCATCCACTTTAAATGTCCGTCCGTGACTAATAGTGATCGAGAAGGCCGTTTTCAAAGGGAACTGCAAGAGTTTGAACTGATAAGGTACGTTTACTGGGATGTTACGAATTCTTGGATCAATACAGTCTCTTCTTGACTCTGCCAGTACCGATAAGGATCTGCACGATATACTTTCCCAGTTCCATGATGCGTAACCTGAGTTCATTACAAAATCTTCCTTCATCTCGCTTACTCATCAATGACGCACACGTACCTTCAGGTCTTGCCCTTTCACAGAATCATTGATCGTTGCTCAAATTTTGCAGTAAACTCGGATATACCTCATTGATTAGGTTATCTTCCGAGATTAGAACATTGCAGAAGCGGCTTTCAGAATTTGTTAAACTTTCGCATCCTCTATCCTGCGGCCCTCGCCAATGTCGAGGAGCCATTGAACAAAGAGTCCTGATGCCTGGTCGACGTAGAGCTGGATTCTCACATTATTTTGAAGTGCAACCTTTCTACGTGTGTTCCAGTGGCCAAGTCTTGAGACATGCCATGACTCACTCGATGACCGGAAGTGTCTGTCGGAAGTCGCCTGCTAGCATGTCAAGCACTTCATCCCTCAACATTTGGTTACCACGGATTTCTTAGAAGCTTCGATCGAGTGCCTCTCTCATGCTTGTGTGATATCAAACATTTGTCCCATACAATCAGTTAGCACTGCCGCAACAGGGTGATGCAACCATTGCTCTTGCTCATATTGCTAGTTGGCTTTTCCTCACTCGCAAAGTTGAGCGGAAACTAGACACCGAGTGGGCAGTTCTTCCTCCGATGAGCAAAATCGCGGCTACCCCAGAGGATGCAACAGCTAGCACGACACTCCTGTCTTTGCGCAACTACGCCAGAAAACAATTCAACAGGCATGTCTTACCAGTGGCCCCAGCCCTTCTCCGTTCTCCAGGTGGCACCAAACTTTTTTAGAATGAGCATTTGCTTTGGTGGTGTTGGAATCTCCAAAGCTGCGGTGACGTAATGATGCTCTCAGAGAAAATCAGTGGACAACTCTCCCGCTCATCGTGGAGCGGGTATGGTCGAAATCAGACTTCACTTTTTCCATGACTGAGAAAACTTTATCTGCAGTAAGTTTCTGCGCTTCCTTGAAATATTGCCGTGCTGGCCTGTGCTGTCCCTTGGTACCGGTGTGCGCTGTCTTCCGATAATGTGGTTTTACATTTGTTCCAAAGCACCATGGGATTCGAGAGTTCGTCGGCGCTCAACATGATAGTGGAGAGCTCTCTCAGCCTGGCGATGTCAGGCGCAATACGGCGTCCGCCATCGTAACGTCTCAGGGGCCTTCCTATTCCAAAAGTTGCATCACTGCTTTTTCTTGTCCATCGACTGTTTTGAGGGACTGGAAACTAATAGGGCCCCGGACACGGGTCAGTAACCACCGTAGAGAACAACACTCAAACTGTGTTCAAGTGCGGTATAAAATCTGTCTATTCTGCCTAGGCCATGTGTCGCCTTCGCCGGGGGTGTCCTATTCTATTCTTTCCTTGAGGGGTGCAACATTTTGGCACTTCCGCGAACAAAAAAGTTCGGACAAAGTCGTCCGTCTGGCACAGACGGATTAAAGCGGCGAGGGTGGTCGTGGGCCATGTCACTAGTCGAGCATGCATGTTAGCCTCCGTGAAGTACATGCGCTTGCCGTTGGCAGGGTACACAGTTAGATGTGTCACAGTCGGACGCCTCGATGTACAGCTGGACCCGCATAAGATTTTAAAGTGTGTTCTTTCTACGCTTGTTCACTGTGGCAAACCCAGTATCAGCCATGCCGCTTCATTGTTGCCCACATATCGATATGCCCTAAGCATCTGCACTTCGTCCCTTGTGTCAATATTAGCATAGTTCCGCTGTTACACAATAAATATCGCCTGTTAACTGCCTTTGTTTATGTACTTGGAAATGTATTTAATTGACTGAGCGGAGTTACAAAACTCGACATGAATGTGGGCATTAACGGAACCACACAGCTGTCGTTGACTGCGATGCCATGTGGAGAACATCTCACTTTTATTGTGACAGTACTTTCCCTACCTTCAGGCTCTGCGTGTCTGTACAGCGGACATACATTCTCGTACATTTAAGTCTCTTTTAACAGTGCTTGAGGATACTTTTTGGCATTTCCCGTGCTATATACACAAAGGTATAGGAGTCAGCTTGTGACTTTATCTAACAGTTATTCTGCTCAGAAGTAGCTCTCTAATGAGCATCCCAAACGAGCAACCCAGTTGCGACTTTACCTGAAGTTGCTCAAACCTTGGGTAATTAGGTTATGCAGAGCTTTGTTTAGGGTAGAGTCGCGCACGTCTGCTTTCATGCCCAGCAATAACTCACTGCAGATAATAACCAGTAGCTGTGATCCTGCAGTCAGCATTGGCTACAATTGCGAATTAATAAATGCACACATACGTAAAAAGTAGATAAATGACTAATTTAATAAAAACGGTTGGATTCTAATGTCTGTAACTGATACAGACGGCACAGAATTATGGTGAATGAATCATATTGAAGAAAGTGCATCTCAAGTAAACGGAAAGTCGTCGTCCGATAGCCACTTAAAATACAAACAGAAAATGACCTTATCAAATTCAGTAAAGTTGCATTGAGCGCGTTACAGGAATGGTAGCGGAAATCCCAAGTTAAACAGTCATCCAAGAATATCGATAACTAAGTCCATATTGTGACCACAATGCGGGAAATATTCACCAGCTCAACAAAGTCAGAATCCAAAATGATGGTTTACTAATTAACACATTTGAGGTAAGAAGTAGGAACTCGTACTGTGTCTGTTGTCAATTACAGTATGGCAGCGACCGTTCACCACCAAGAATCTAACTCCTACACGGTAAATACCACACGATACAAGAGGAAGATCTGCCTTCTTCTATAACTCGACATAAAGTGTCAGAATCGCTTCGTTGAGGGCACCACTCGAAGAAAACTCTCTCTCCATCTGACTCCCGTAATATTCTGACATCGCCTGCTCCTCCACTGGCTGCAGGCCATTCCCACCAAATACATGTTTCTTAAGTTCTACAGACATGACTTGACTTGACCAGTTCCCACAGTAAAGCAATGTATTAAAACAATGTTTAAATAAGAAATGCTTAATCATTTGGTCACAATCAAACCATCGACAATAACTAAACACAGGAGTTTATAAATAAATAAATAAGCCACTATTCTTGCACAAGTGTGATAGCCTTAAATGACAACGGATTGCTTTATATCTTCCTTAAACAATTACTAACATCTGCTTTACAAAAGCGTCTTTAGTTCTCTTTTCAGTGACGGTTTCTGCTAAGACATGCAACTGAGCAATCTTCCATTACCATGTTTCTTAACAGCACTTGTAATCAACATTTAATTAAGGTGGTAACAATATTGCAAACAATTCATTATGTAATTACAAAAGTATGACAAGATACGAGGTATTCATGCTGCATTCTTTTGAAATGTTACTATGGAGGATACAACGTTTCGACAAACATATAATGAAAAAATATAAAAAACGTAATAAAGAAATAAATTATGTACAGATACGTTGCTTTCATGAATAACAGCTATGGGGCAGTGCTGTCATCTGAAATATAGTTTGTTTAAATTGCATGAAGGTTCGAAAATTGTTAATTCAGAGGTTTCCTGCAAAAATGCTTACCCACTGCAAAATATTAATTTATGTTGTTTTAAAGATGGTGAAAAAATAGTTGTGTCACTGGATGCGCCTCATCTTCCGGAGATTGCAGATGTATTCAGATTTGCTTTATTATGTAACTGTGAATTATTGTGGAATTTCAAAGAGCCCATCTTTCAAATTGTCTCAAAGTCTGCCATTGCTGGTGTATTATGTATCCTGCTAAGCAAGCGACTACTGTTCCGCTCTCCTTTTCCGGGATTCTACTCACTTATGACCACACTCCTTATCTCCATATGTGGCTGGCCCATACCAGTCACTTACCATGGTTTAGGCTCTTAGTTAACATGTCATATACATGTCTGCCTACGTTGGGCTTGGGCAGCTACAATTTCTGTTTTAATCACAGCAGCAAGTGCACGTGTGGCCAGCTGCCTTATCGCCACCCAGTGGAATACGTGAAGCCCTGCACTTCACCAAAAATGGGTCGTTTCATGAAGAGGGCCACCAGCGTTTGCAGTTTAACCTTAAAAAGTCACTTACAATATCATTGTGTTCTGTCGGTTCTGACAGTCCATCAGTTCTTCCCTGATCTCTCTCCTGGCTGGGTTGCATGTGAAGATGATGGATAAGTTCGGCTGACCATAGGTCTGACAGAGGAGAACGTGTATTAGTTGAGGTGCCTCAGACTGCTCGTGAGCGACGATTGGATGATGAGCATCTGACCTATGTTGTTCAGACTCACTTTGTCATCATTCACAGTGACATATTGCATGCAACGTGCTTTGGCCTGCCACGGAGTACCTTAGACATCCACCGTTCCTTCTTCACGTACACGTCTACAAAAAATTGAGACAGAAGTACCCTATATTGCAGCAGCATGTTGACGTCGTGTTTGCTGACCACCAGGTGAAATTCATATAAATCCATTCATGTCACTTTCTGTTGGGGTCCGGTCGATTAGTCACTGTATTCATTTGATGGATACTGAAATAATATCCTTCTTGTCCTTTCCAAAACATAAAATGATGCTGTGGAGTATCATATTAGCGGTGCGTGTCTACAATCCTTGCAAAGTACTTGTCACGTTTGCACCAGACGGCATCCTTTTCCCACGACCACAGCTGCGACCTCCATCTCAGTCGATATGTTAATGGCAGCATGCGCGTTGCCCACTCTACACGTGATCTGCGCGGATCACCATCTTGCAGTTTCAAAATGGCTCAAATGACTCTAAGCACTATGGGACTTATCTTCTGGCTCTAAGCACTATGGGACTTATTTTCTGAGGTCATCAGTCCCCTAGAACTTAGAACTACTTAAACCTAACTAACCTAAGGACATCACAAACATCCATGCCCGAGGCAGGATTCGAACCTGCGACCGTAGCGGCTGCACGGTTCCAGACTGTAGCGCCTAGAACCGCACGGCCACCCCGGCCGGCTCTTGCAGTTTCCATCAACCTTGTTCGCAAGAGCTGTTTTAAACTTATGCACCAGCACACTGTGACTGTGAAGATCTTTTTGTATTTTTCAGTATAGTTGCCTGCTCTACCCCAATAAAAATTTCAGACAATCGAACTCCACTTGCAGAAATTTTGCTCCAACGTTGCACGGAGTTAAATGAGACGCTATTTTATGATGCATCTGCCTCTACACCGTAAAGATCTCTGTAGATCGAGGTACGGTGAGATTTCTATCTGGCACAGAGGAAGTCATCAGAAAACAGGAATTATATACCTTTATACGGATTAGGAATAGCTCTGACTCCGCACTCTCACCAGAAAAAATTCCTTTAGTGGATTGACCGGCTCTTGTTACATAGGAATGGAGTCTTGCCCACGAAGGTACACATTCTCGCCATTTTCTCCTTCCATTTTAGTACGCCACAAGATCTGCATGCCTTGTTAATATGGTTCATTTTTATGACCTGTCGTTTGTCCTTTCTAAATTTATCTCATAATCAAAACCATTTTTTTTAAATATCCAGCTAATCATGGCAAGTATTTGACAACGTTCAGCTTGTTATTGAACAACAGCGAGTTGGCTCATATCTACCTCTTTGATTGTGATTCTTCAGTTTCTCCCGGCGTATTTGTTGCTCGAACAGTTCACGGGTATACTGCCGGTTCTTAGTGTCCAACGGGCACAATATTTCAATATTTCGGCGATCAGACATGTCGCCATCGTCAGGTGCGCTGACGAACTGAGCTCCTGAGGGCGGGTGGCCGATTTAAATCCCCCCCCCCCTTCCACCCGCGGGCCACTCTCTTCGCCGACCGCGCCCGTGCGCCGGCGGTCGCGAAGACGTGGGCGTCGGAATCTGTCGTAGCGTCGATGTGCTTGCTACGTCCGCCCTGGTCGCCAGTTCGTACTTCTTGCTGAGAGTGTTCTTAATTACATTCAATGCTGTGTACCAAGCCTTGCTGAGATTGTAGCCGCAAACTCGGTTGATAAGATCTTCCCTGGCGCGAATTTCGGTAGCCTCCCTTACAACGCTGTCCCAATATTTAGAGGTCTGAGCCAGGATCTTGGTACCCTCATAATCCATCTCGTGTTTCTCGGACAAACAGTGCTCTGCAACCGCTGACTTATTTGGATATTTCAGTCGAGTGTGCCTTTGATGTTCTCGGCAACGATCTTCGATGGTGCGTACTGTTTGTCCGATATAAGTCTTCCCACACTCACAGGGAATTTGGTATATGCCGGCCTTCCTCAAACCGAGGTCATCTTTCACACCTCCCAGTAATGCCCGTGTTTTATTGGGCGGGCAGAAGACAGTTTTAACTCGGTGTTTCTTTAATATACGGCCGATTTTCCCCGATAGTGCATCATTGTACGGAATAAAGGCAGTGGTTACCTATTCTTCCGTGACTTCATCCGTCTCCAAAGGTTGTGCTGTTGTGGTGGGACGGAGAGCGCATCTAATCAGCCATTCCGAGTACCCGTTTTTTCGGAACACGGTTTTGAGGTGTTCCAATTCCTGGGGCAGATTCTCTGCGTCTGAGGTGCTGCGCGCCCTGTATACCAGTGTTTTTAGTACTCCATTCCTCTGAGAAGGGTGGTGGCAGCTGTCTGCATGCAGGTACAGGTCAGTGTGCGTTTTCTTCCTGTACACACCGTGGCTCAGGGTACCATCAGCTCTTCTCTTGACCATGGCGTCCAGGAATGGTAATCTTCCTTCTGCTTCGGTCGCCATAGTGAATTTTATGTTTGGATGTATGGAGTTTAGGTGTGTAAGGAAATCCAGGAGCCTGCACCTACCATGGAGCCAGATGACGAACGTGTCATCGACAAAACGTAAGAAACAAGTAGGTTTCCAATTAGTGGCGCCAAGGCTTCCTCCTCGAAGTGCTCCATGTACAAATTCGCGACCACCGGCGAGAGTGGGCTGCCCATTGCGACTCCATCCGTTTGCTCATAGTATTTCCCTTTAAACAGAAAATACGTTGAGGTCAAGACATGCCTAAAGAGTTCGGTGGTCTTCTCATCAAATTTCTGCCCAATAAGCTTGACTGACTCTCGTAGAGGCACCCTGGTGAATAGTGAAACCATGTCGAAGCCCTTTAGGATATCAGTCTTTCAGTATGAAGTTGACGAGACGTTTCACGAACGGACATGGTGAGTGCATTTACCTACATAGGGGCTAAGTAATTCAGCCAGATATTTTTCCAGCAAGTAAGTAGGTGCCCTAATGTTGCTGACAATCGGGCGCATAGGTACACCCTCTTTATGGACTCCCTAAGGTACTCGGAATGGCAGATTAGAAGCGCTCTCCGTCCCACCACCACAGCACAACCTGTGGAGACGGATGAAGTCACGGAAGAAGAGGTAGCCACTGCCTTTATTCCGTACAATGATGCACTATCGGGGAAAATCGGCCGTATATTAAAGAAACACCGAGTTAAAACTGTCTTCTGCCCGCCCAATAAAACACGGGCATTACTGGGAGGTGTGAAAGATGACCTCGGTTTGAGGAAGGCCGGCATATACCAAATTCCCTGTGAGTGTGGGAAGACTTATATCGGACAAACAGTACGCACCATCGAAGATCGTTGCCGAGAACATCAAAGGCACACTCGACTGAAATATCCAAATAAGTCGGCGGTAGCAGAGCACTGTTTGTCCGAGAAACACGAGATGGATTATGAGCGTACCAAGATCCTGGCTCAGACCTCTAAATATTGGAACAGCGTTATAAGGGAGGCTACCGAAATTTGCACCAGGGAAGATCTTATCAACCGAGTTTGCGGCTACAGTCTCAGCAAGGCTTAGGACCCAGCATTGAATGTAATTAAGAACACTCTCAGCAAGAAGTACTAACTGGCGACCAGGGCGGACGTAGCAAGCACATCGACGCTACGACAGATTCCGACGCACACGTCTTCGCGACCGCCGGTGCGCGGGAGCGGACGGTGAGGAGAGTAGCCCGCGGGTGGAGGGGGAGGGGATTTAAATCGGCCGCCCGCCCTCAGGAGCTCAGTTCGTCAGCGCACCTGACGATGGCGGCATATCTGATCGCCGAAATATTTTGCCCGTTGGACACTATGAACCGGCAGTATACCCGTGGACTGTTCGAGCCTCTTTGATTGTTTCAGAGGTATGCTTATAAGACATATGTGCTGTGGTCTGACACTGAAAAGCCGCATCTTCGGCTACCTCAGAAGCATGCTGCTAGGCTATATAGTCTGATATATACTTTTGTCGAGCATACCACTGCTCTGGTGTCTCAGCTGCACTGTTAGATGCAGTGCATTAGCGTTCTGCTGACACCGAACTTCAACCTGTGTCGAGGTTTCAGCCGCTCAAGCGTTAGCCTTACGTTGCCTGCTCAATTCTGTGCTATTCCGCCTGAACTGATTCCTGTTCCTCTCTAACTGTCTTCATACGTCTCAGAGCACGTTGTGTGCTCTGTGAAAGAATCACGTTCTCGACTCATTAGAAATGTAAACAGAAAAACGTAAACTCGGGAACTGATGTCGTAAGTTATCCTATGTAAACAAATAACCTTATAACTAACCACACTAACAAAAATAAAACCTAGCGATTGGCACAGTCGGCAATGATCAACAAATACGATAATATTACAATCCAATACACTTCCACAATCCCAATTCCTAACATTCATTCTTAAGTATCGAGACTTTAGAAAAGGAGTAGCCAATATTTCGGCTTGTGGGTCATGCCCAGGCATGAGTGGCAAAGCGCTCAGCATCCCTTCACGTTCCCACGCTACCACCCCACGTTGTCTGAGTGTGTGGAGGGGCAAGGGGGGAAAACAGCAAATATGCAGCATTTAAATTGCAGTGTAGCCACACTCCATAAAATTTAGTTTCATCTTTCACATTTCTCAGCAATATATGTCACAAATAGAAACAGAATTTTCAGTATTATTTAATTATTTTTGTCACACTGAAGACATAATATAATTGTTATTAAGTACCAACTGTCATCATGTGGACAGATGTAGACAATATCACAGAGTTTTTCACACAAGTTGCCACTTTATTGTGACGTTCAGTTTCACAATCTAACGAACGTGTTCCATGTAAATATATCGATCAAAATAGTGCAGCACTTTTGCAGCCACATTGTGGACTCTTGAAAACGCTACCTGAGGAAAGGAACATAGACGTTCCCTACAGTTTTAATACAAAAGGATTTGTCATTAAAACTGGAATTACCTTACAGGTCACCCAGTCAGATCTGAGTGTGCGTAGAGACACTTTCAACTGCAACAGCAAACGGTCTCAGAAACAGCCCGAAAACAGATAAAAGATTGACAGTATCTTCATAATCTTTGTAGCACTATCCTTGTAATTTTTTCGAGGCCACAATGATTTCTCTAGACCTCCTCCTTTCTTTAACACCATTAAGATTCAGAAACTGGACTTTCTTATCAGAATGTGTCCCTTCTACAACGCGACTTTCTTTTCAAATGCTTCAAATCAGAAAGATGTTACCTTGGAATGTCTTACTGTATTTCTGAACACATTTTTGCTTCATAAATTCAGCAACGGTGAGTTTCGGCCATGCCACTTGATCTAACCAACGTACTTCGCAATAATATATGGAGTCTGCATAATTCTTGTTCGGGTACACAGAAAACTGTTGCAAATGACAATGGAAAAATGAGTGGGAATTCATAAATTGGTGCAACCAATTTATTCATGCCTGCAAATTTAGTACAAAGTGCTTTATGATGTACAAAATAATGAATCCCTTCCGTTGATCATTGCAACTTTTTCCTTTTTCCTTTATCAACTAAATCTTTTATTTCTTTCTGCTTGGTATTTTAATGTCGTTTCATAGCAAATATGCAGTACCCGTCGCTTATACGAATTGAGGATTCTCACCCTTCTCTTCTGCCATTCCCATTCATTTTAAAGGATTGCGGCGATAGATAGCTAGATTGCCTCTTGGTGCAAAAACTCACTGGACTTGTGAACATCCCTCAAACCACGAACAAACAACGAATGTTAAACACCGCTGAGAGCAGTCATCTGCCGAACTCAGAGAATTGCGCTGACTGAAAAATGCCGCACCTCAGAGCTAAATGAAATGTTGCAATGCTCTGTTGTACTTGCAAGCAGGACCAAGCAAAGCCGAATGGCAGGCTGGGACTTTGCCCGCCCATGGCCAGCACACAATGCGCGCATGAAGCTAGCACAGTGTGGATGACCCTGTGCTAGAACGAAACTGTTGTTGTTGTTGTGGTCTTCAGTCCTGAGACTGGTTTGATGCAGCTCTCCATGCTACTCTATCCTGTGCAAGCTTCTTCATCTCCCAGTACCTACTGCAACCTACATCCTTCTGAATCTGCTTAGTGTATTGATCTCTTGTTCTCCGCCCGCGTCTCGTGGTCGTGCGGTAGCGTTCTCGCTTCCCACGCCCGGGTTCCCGGGTTCGATTCCCGGCGGGGTCAGGGATTTTCTCTGCCTCGTGATGGCTGGGTGTTGTGTGCTGTCCTTAGGTTAGTTAGGTTTAAGTAGTTCTAAGTTCTAGGGGACTTCTGACCACAGCAGTTGAGTCCCATAGTGCTCAGAGCCATTCTTGTTCTCCCTCTACGATTTTTACCCTCCACGCTGCCCTCCAATGCTAAATTTGTGATCCCTTGATGCCTCAAAACATGTCCTACCAACCGATCCCTTCTTCTAGTCAAGTTGTGCCACAAATTTCTCTTCTCCCCAATCCTATTCAATACCTCCTCATTAGTTACGTGATCTACCCACCTTATCTTCAGCATTCTTCTGTAGCACCACATTTCAAAAGCTTCTATTCTCTTCTTGTCCAAACTGGTTATCGTCCATGTTTCACTTCCATACATGGCTACACTCCATACAAATACTTTCAGAAACGACTTCCTGACACTTAAATCTATACTCGATGTTAACAAATTTCTCTTCTTCAGAAACGCTTTCCTTGCCATTGCCAGTCTACATTTTATATCCTCTCTACTTCGACCATAATCTGTTATTTTGCTCCCTAAATAGCAAAACTCCTTTACTACTCTAAGTGTCTCATTTCCTAATCTAATCCCCTCAGCATCACCCGATTTAATTTGACTACATTCCATTATCCTCGTTTTGCTTTTGTTGATGTTCATCTTATATCCTCCTTTCAAGACACTGTCCATTCCGTTCAACTGCTCTTCCAAGTCTTTTGCTGTCTCTGACAGAATTACAATGTCATAGGCGAACCTCAAAGTTTTTACTTCTTCTCCATGAATTTTAATACCTACTCCGAATTTTTCTTTTGTTTCCTTTACTGCTTGCTCAATATACAGATTGAATAACATCGGGGAGAGGCTACAACCCTGTCTCACTCCTTTCCCAATCACTGCTTCCCTTTCATGCCCCTCGACTCTTATAACTGCCATCTGAATGTCCAAAAAATTATGAATCACTCAAATAAAAACAGAAAATCCAAGTCAGTTTTAAGATTCCTGATAACATTGCAATCCAATTCATCTCCCAAACATTTTGTTTTCTGTGAAGTAATTTCATGGGCACGTGTTACGTTGTTACAGGGTTAAGAGATAATTTCATCCCGCAAGAATATTTTTGCTTTCCTGGATTTATGTACATACATTTATGTACAAAACAGGAAAAAGTAATCTCTATCCTAAGCGTAATCCGAATGGAATAGCAATCACGTTGCCCATCCCTGTGAACAGTGATATTTTTTTTAATTATTATTTGGAATTGAAGGTAGTCTATGTGTAATTTAGGGACTACCTCCATTCCAAAGTTCATACAAACCCAACCAGTAGCTTCAGAGTGAATGAGTAACAAGCAGGCGGTCCCGGTGGCCGAGAGTTTCCCGTCCGTAACCCTGCGGCTGCTACGGTCGCAGGTTCGAATCCTGCATCGGACATTGATGTGTGTGATGTCCTTAGGTCAGTTAGGTTTAAGGAATTCTAGGTCTAGGTGACTGATGACCTAATATTTTAAGTCCCATAGTGATCAGAGCCATTTTCACCATTCTGAAAGTAACAAGCATACTAAATCAACGAAGAAAGAAAACAAACATTTTGTAGTTCGGTGCAGCGCAAATTTCTCTACATTTGTACATGCAACAATGTCATCTTCACTTACACGTATCGCACTTATCAGCAGATATGCTCACATATTATAACCCAGCGTGACTAAAGGTTGGCCACGTTCTACGTGTAAAGATATGATGTCTTTCTGTCATACACCAGTTAAATTATGCCTTAATTTGAGTGTTCAGACGTCTCAGAAGCCATAAGGTAATTCTTATGCTTAGCAGCTAAAACGCTATGGGTTTATATTGAAGTATGAGATTAAACACTTTGAGAGTGTATAAGCATTGTATTCACTACCTTGAATTCTGTTTTGTGGGACATGTTAAGCAGGAAAAGCATTTTCTCAAATCGGATGTAATTAAAAAATCAAAGAGTAATTCCCCTTTTCTAAGCGTAATTATTGTTCAGTAGCTCGCATTATATTCTTCTAATTAATAAATATCTTGTAGTACACCCTTGTAAACGTAATCTCTGTGGTCATTCAAGGTATAAGCTGATCCCATGCCAAATTTCTTCCAGATCTATCCAGCCATTTCAGTGTGAAGGAGTAGCAAACATACTCACCCACAAATTTTCAAAAAAAAAAAAAAATGGTTCAAATGGCTCTGAGCACTATGGGAGTTAACATCTATGGTCATCAGTCCCCTAGAACTTAGAACTACTTAAACTTAACTAACCTAAGGACAGCACACAACACACAGCCATCACGAGGCAGAGAAAATCCCTGACCCCGCCGGGAATCGAACCCGGGAACCCGGGCGTGGGAAGCGAGAACGCTACCGCACGACCACGAGATGCGGGCACAAATTTTCACTCTTTTACTTAATACTGTGTATATGGTGCTAGCGAAACTGTAATGTACAACAGTCCATACAAATTATAGAAATGGAATTACATATGTATTTATGTTGCACATCTCCTCCTGAACCACTTGAATGATTACTACTAAACTTGGTGCATAAATGATTCACTTTCCAGAAAGAATCACTGTGAGGTAAGAATCACCCACCTATGAAACGCGCGGTTTTGGAGGTGAAATACCAGTGTAGCTCCCAGCGTGAGAATGCCCACACTTTACTCATCTAATATTTCAGAATGAAAGCACTTAAAGATTTGCAACATACTTTAAACATAATTTTAAACTTTTACAAACCTTTTTCTCGCTGGCGAACACCACACAACGATAAAAGGAAAAAAGTTTATTGCTTACTACATTTTCGCTGTTTATGCAATAGAACTTCCGCATAATGCTTGATGTTTCCAGATATTATTTTTTTGCTACTAACTATATTCGTTACGAATTCTGCAAACAGTTTTCGCACACACCGCTGAATATAGCAGAAATATTACATCATTGCAAGACACTTAGTACTGGAGATATGGCGTCAGACATGGGCTGCGAGAAAAAATGTGACATCATGCATAAAGATTCAATGTATTGCTTCTTCGCTACTAAATATATTCACAATACATTTAGCAGACAGTAAACACGTATACCAGTATACATACTTGCATAATTCCATTACTCTACACATCATAATTCCGGAGTTACGACATCAAGAACATTGAGCGATGTGGAAATGAAACTACAGAGCGAAATTCCCTAGACATAGAGGTGAGATATGTGTTCAAATGCAAGTTAACTATGTTAAATAAGTGTGAAATGTATGAGGCATCTGTGTATCGTACGTGGGAAGAATCAAAGAGGCGCCACCTAAGCCCCTGGGAAGATATAAACAAATTTAGTACACATATTAACCACAGTCTTGAAAGAAATACTGTAGGGGTGATTGTGATAAGGTGGAGAGAGAAAGCATGACAAGGAGATGGACAGACCGGGAAGGAAAAGAAGGAGATAGTCACGTGTAGAGGAGGAAGAGAAAGACAGGGATGAGTGAGGGGTAAGTGGGTAGAGAGAGGGGACTCTTTCCATTTCTCCTTCATCCGTATCTCTTACCCTGAGTCTTGTTTATTGTCATTGAAAACGAAATCTTGATTGGGATGATAGGCATATTGTGTATGAAAGAGACCTCTACAGATGCTAGATCTTGATCGTAGTAGCCTCAGTGATAAAATTTTGCGCAGTTTTAATCTGCGAACGTGTAGGATTACCAAGTTCTAGACGATTCAGATGCTACAGTAGTATTCCAATCATAAATCGACACTCCACAAAAATATACAGAGCTTTTCTGATGTTTGCTAAAGTCGACTTCGAATAAGGGAACAAAACAGCACATTTTTGTATGCAGTTTTTGTTTAAAATTATATATAAGGGGAAAGAATATTATGTGGAAGAAACAATTTGTCTGCCTTGCAATCGTACTTATAACCAACTGCGAGAAAGGAAAGGAAACGGTGCATTATACAGCACAAAACAGCATTTTTTTTCCCTGCAATCGTTTTGAACAGGGAACCTGTATACTGTAGTTTGAAAATCGTATTGCCTACGTTCGTCTGAATGTTTATTAGAGTAACAGATAAAAAATCTGAATAAAATCAGTCAAGAACTTTTGTATATTTTTGGAAACAACTTTCTCCAATATGCAAACTGTATGAAATTTTTGGTAATAACAGTAAACAACGTCCTGCCTTTTTATAGTTGTTAACGTGATCCTAGTTCGTCAATACGATTGTAAAAAAAATAGTATTTGATATAAAACATTCAGACGTTATATGCACTACAGCAGGCTTGTTACTTTTCTGTTTTGCAATGATTCATACGATTAGAATTCAATAAAAAGACGTCACATGAGATAATAAAGTTAACTTACTAAGGAACTAAATGTTCTACATTTGTGTCTTGGCGACACTACATTGTTTTGCTATTGACGATGTCACTACGTTAATATTGTGCTACTACGTAGAGACCCTCGAACATAACACTATGAAAATTTGCATATATAATACTAAAACTGATGTTTGGCAGACTACTAAATACTGCACAACATCAACACCGCTGAGAAAAATTGTCAACTTGGATAGCATTTGCTGAACTACGGAATAAAGAAACGGAAGTAGTAGCGTTATCTTCGTTATTTTTCTTCACAGGAGTACCAGAGATTCAGCACAAGATACATTGGGCAAGGATAAGCAAGCAAATTTGTCGTAAGTAATGTAGCAAGAAAGTGAAAGTCTAACTTAGAGCGCTAACTCTTTTGCAATACGTGTCGTATCTCCTAGCCACTGTGCCATTGAACTTAGCGGTCCAGTGTTACACGATATAGAAGCTGGTAAATAAATTTAGGTTATGGAACTACTCGTTCGCGGTTCGGTGAATGCCATTTATCAGATACTGCGTAATCTCTGGGCATTTACCCAAAATAAACTGGCGCACCTGTTCGCCGTTGGCTCTGTCAGGTCAGGTCATAACAGCGTTATTTCGCAGCGGCACGCAACGCAGGCTCAACGCGTCCCCTCCTCTCTCATCGTCCTCTCCGTGCTCATAACGCCTGAGACTTTACACAGGTTGTTTACCAGGCGCTGTAGCAGAACAACCCCAGTATCAAACGCTCGGGCGAGGAAAGAGGAAGAAAATGTTCACCTAGGACATGGGTTGTGAAAAAGAGTAATATTTTTAAACGTCCACAACACTGAACACAAGACAGTGTTTACAAGAGCAATAGAACCAAAAGGCCAGTGTAAGTGAACTACTTTCAAGAAATTTGCATTAAGTGGGAATGGGGAATAAGATAACTAGCCTACAACCTTTTGCGAAGTGCTTTTTCAAGGTGCTATGGAGGGATTTTACAAATCGTTAAACAAAGGTTCTGCATAACATTAAAACGTTACGGCCCTTTATAGGCAGTAACCAAGGTGCTTAAGAGACAAGTAGCTATTGGGTGCCCTCAGCAGCGCTGTACTGAGTGTTATCACACTAAGTGGAGAACACCGCAACTGCATGCGATGAAACCATTCATTACAGAAAACTAAACGAGATCATGCATCTTATCTACTAGACTATAGTGACTACGGAGACTGGTCCATGTAGCATATATCTAACAACCCAATGACCAAAAACAAAGTAAACGAAACGTATTAACCTTATAGCATATTTCCGGATAACGTAATTGTAAATAAAGTGGATATTATGGCATATTGCCGACGTTAACATACGAAATTTTCTTAACAATCTTGAAGATGTGCTTAGAAAACTCAGGCAAAAGTCAGATTACTCGGAGATAAATATAGGATTCTGCCAGAAACCCCATCGTGTCGCAGATGTGTGGAGAAGGGGAAACGTCAGATAAACAAATGTGCTCATGATGCATAGCAGATACAAGTAACTAACTGCATAATTGGTTCTGTCCCAGACTAATGTGTAACATTGTGAAGATGGTGCACATGGCAACAAGCACAGCCTGCATTTTTCTGACTAACTGCTCCTATAACATGAGGACTATCTGCAGTTTGAGCTATGGTGTCAAGACGTTCGCTACATATCCATTTATATTCTAAATACGTTAGGAATAAATTGGCCGTTATGTTGCAAGTCGGAGGATTGTTTGAGATTTCAGAAGCATCAGAAAATGCGACTCGTTTAACGGACAGGTGTTACATAAGCAACGGTAGAAGTGAAGCTCTTGATAACCTCCGTGACTCTTTACAGCAGTTAAATTCGCGACACGACTCTCAGCCAGAGCATATGTAATACAAATAATCAAATCACAATAGCACAAAAAAGCAATGGTAAACTAAATGTACGATATTGTTTTATCTGCCATTGCAACGTTGGAATTAAATGATGTGAAAGATATCCTGCTAAATTAAACTGGGTAAGTTCTAGCCTTTTATAGGGTTCTCAACCAGAGACAAATGTTACACAATATGTAAGTATTTTGATACGAGGACTAGCCTTGTCCGATGGAATAAATGCCATGCTATAGCTACATTCAGAATACTACATGGAGGAATGTTGTTTGTCTTAAGAGCTATGAGTAATGCATTGATTTAAAAGACGGTGTTAAATTGCCGATTCGCTTGAGAATATCTGATGCGCGAGCAACTGAAACATCCCAAGAACGCCTGATTCACTGTATTGTACAACGATTTGTAGTGTTGCGTCACTATGAAATAAATTAAGACGTTCAACCAACGCCAAACATCATTTCATACCAGCTACAACGAATAGACTGCATGAGAAATCGTCTGGGTGAGGAATGCCTCAGCAAGAAATTGTTCACTTGTATGCCTGAAACGGAAATAAATTTAAGTACAAGATGTCTTTTTTCGAAGATGTATGTCTGGTGTGGATGCAATGAGGACGATAAAAATTTCAGACAAAAGGAGGAACGTAGCGCTGGAGAAGAATGCTGCTGATTAGATGGGTCGATTTAGTAAGAAATGAGAGGATACTGAATTGTGACTGAAGAAGAAAATGAAACAACTTTGCTTAAAGAAAGTGTGGCTTCGTAGGAGACAGCCTGGGTCATTAAGGAACTGTCACTTTAGTAAAGGGGTGAATTTTGGCTGGTAAAAACAACAGTAGAGAGAGGCGGTTTTAATACATAAATAACTTCAATTGATGTATGTAGCAGTAGAGACATAGAGAAGAAGAAGGATCTTGTATGTGACAGACAAGTGAGGAGAGCTGCGTTAAATCAGTCTTCAGATTAAAGACTCCAACAACAACAACAAAGGAAATATCTCTTTGTACACAATGAACTGAGGCCTATATTTATTCGCGTCACACACAAGTCAGAAATTTAACCATTGTCTTATACGACATTGAGAATACAATAATAAAAACTTATGTATGGATGAAAACCCAGATTAACAATCTACGTGAACATCTTCGTGCAGTAACTGGAGGCTAATTTTCTCTACTTTAAACAATTTTTCCCATTTCATTATGCTGAAGAATATCCCGGTAAATGGATGACAGTAGGGATTACCGCCACGTTCAAGAAAGGTCGTAAATGTGTGCCGCAGAACTGGAGTACTATGGTGAAATTTATATGCTACAGCCTCAAAACAAAATAATATCCCTTACCCTCCTTACACTTTCATATGTTGATGCAAATATTCTTAACGTGTAGGCTAGTTTGTGGGGGGGGGGGGGGGGTGAGTAGTGCACAAACACTATAATTACAGTCCTGTCGTCCTTATGTAGGTTACGTATCAATATTATTTCAGTAACAATACCTTACAGAGCCTTCTTTTCAAAATCTGTCTCATATCTGATTTAACAAACTCTCTCCCCATGGAGCAGAAGTCTGCACATATTACCGTTTTGAGTGATGAGCGTCCATTCTGTTCCATCTAGGTTGTAACTGCGGTCTTTTCTCAATCTGTAAGAAGCTATAAAAGTAGTTCCTTTGCCCGTCTAGAATGCTTTCTCCGGGTTCCATATATCGTCTATCGCTAATTTCATTTGTCTGAGTTATACGTCTTTCACTTCAGTCTGTTGCTTGAGAAATTTACTTTTCTGTCTCTCCTAATAATTCCAACATGTATCTCTACACTGCTAGATACGCAGTTCTGCCTTTGAATAGTTTTCGCAATAGAAACCAGTGACTTTCCGTCATACGTCAAAACTGTAAGAACAAACTGATTTTAGGCTTTCCGTAGATACAGCAGAAGTTCAGTTTTGAAAACGTAACTTTGTTTGCTAAAACCGTTTGTATCTCTGTCTACTTACTTGAACTGAGTTCTCAAATGTTGAGATCGTGAACGTATCGGACTACGTAATGCCGTCTTACAATGCCAGCACACAGTTATGAAACCGACTTTTGCATATTTTCTGAATTAAAGGAGAGAAAAGTTTATTCTTGTTGATATGATGAAAGCAACGATAGTGAAAGTAATATTCCAGACACATTTCCCTACTACTAAAGTCAGGCAGCAGCGGCCTGATAACAAACAGCAGCAACAAAGAAGTACCCGATTTTGTAACATTTTAAAAGTTCTTGACCAGGAGCGAATTACACAGGTTCATCTGTGTGCTTTGGAAGGTTAGTTTGTGTATTTCAGCGTCTTAGTTTAATGTTTAATAGAGACATATCTTGCGTTTTCGTTGGTGTCGAAAAGTAAACCGATTTTGTGATACAACTTCCTAATCAGGAGCAAATTATTTTGTCTCACTTGTGCGCTTTGGTTGTTTAGTTTTAGAATCTCTGCGTGTTACTCTAATTTATTAGAAACACTAATTGTGTTTTCGTCCTTGTCTACAGTGGAGTTCTGCAGCACATGTCAATAGTCCTTTGAATGTGTGGTGGAGTTTTCCACAGTGTGTAATAGGGATAAGAATCGTGATTGATTTTGCGGATGTGAGATGAGTTGCTGACACTTCGCTCTCAGCTCCAGGCTTTGTTGGCTTAGGTTACACAGCTTCAGGCTACAACGTATGAGCATCACTTTTGTGGACCAGCCATTGGGATCCAACGAACGTCAGCACGACCCACTGTATGCCGATTGGTCCACACTGGTAGCCAGTCCAGTTATTGCTCTCATTGAGGTTGACACAACACACACGGTAATGTGGGATATCTCTTCGGGACGCGGCAGGCGGTGACAAATTATCTGGGGGGTCGAACACAATGCCTCCACAGTTAGTCTCACAAACTTTTATAGATGTTGTCTGTGGATGATATGGCCCATCAGCTAGATATAACCGCTTGTTCTGTTTCAAAGCAAACCTCTCAGTCTGCAAGATTCAGGCAGTCATACCTGTGTGGGATTATGGGTAGTCAGGAACTCCAATGTTAGGCGCGTTATGGGCCTCTTAGGAATATGGCTGCCAATGAGGGGAAGGAAGCCAGTGAGCACTCCACGTGGTTACTGGGTGGAATCATTTCGGAAGTGTAACGGGTCTTTCCAGTTGCCATGAAAAGCACAGAGTACAGCCAACTGCAGGTGGTGGCTCATGGTGGTACCAATGATGTATGACACTTTGGAACAGAAGAGGTTCTCTTTGCTTACGAGCAGCTGCCAGAAGTGGTAAAGGCTGCAAACTTTGCTTGCAAGATGGAACCAGAGCTCAAAAGCTCGCCGTTGGCAGCAAATTCGCCAGGACCAATAACGGACCTCTGGTACAGAGCCGACTGGAGGGTATGAATCAGAGGCTCAGATGGTTCTGTGATCATGTAGGCTGCAGATTCTTCTACTTACGCCATAGGGTGGTGGCGTTTGGGGTACTACAAATTAGGTCAGGAGCTCATTACACGCAGGAGGTGGTTCTTCCGGTAGTGGGGGCTATCTTGCGTTAACTGGACCGTTTTTTAGGTTCGAGGATTTCGGGAAAACAAAAAAACAGGCTACCGTCTCAAAGGGAGCAGGCCGAACACAGGATGAACGTAGATCTAGAAACCATCGGTATGACAATTGTAAATTGTCGTAGCTGTGTTGGGAAAGTACCAGAGTTCCATGTGCTAACAGAGAGCACATATACTCAATTCGTTATAAGCGTTGAACGCTGGCTGTCTGGCTAAAGCCTGAGATAAGTTCAGCCGAAATTTTTGCGGAAGACGTAACGTTGCTCAGAAGAGACAAGCAAAATATTGTTGGCGTTGGCGTGTTTGTTGCTGTTAGGAGTAGTTTATCTTGTTTCGACATTGAAGCAGATAGTTGCTACGAGTTAGCATTGGTAGTGGCCGTTCTTTGCACTGGAATAAAATAGTAACTTGATCGTTTTGCGTACATCCCAAGCCATATGAAACAATTGCGAAAAAGTTCCAAGAAAACACGTGTCTAATTTCAAATATGTATCCAACTCATACAGTTATTGTTGGTGGTGACTGCAATATACCCTCGATACATTAGTGAAAATAGAAGTTTAAATCTGGGTACGCATGAAACATCGTCCGAAATTGTGTTAAACCTGAAAATTATTTCGAACGGTTAGTTCATGAGACCACTTGAATAGCAAACGGTTGTGGCGTCATATTTGACCTCTTAGATTCAAGTAACCCTGAGTCGATAACAACCTCAAAACTGATACAGGAATTAGTGAGCACAGGGTTGTGATAGAAATTCTGAATACCAAAGTACCAAATCCTCCAAAAATAAATAAAAATGTATCTACAAATGATAGTGTGCAGCCATCAGTCGACCTTTTTTGCAGGTTTTATTGGTAAATCTAGGTTTCGGCTAGTGCTTTTATAAATACTCTACTTCATTGTATTAATGCATGTCAGTTCCCTGTTGTCTAGGCGTCTGTCACAGTTCTTTCCAATCATCATGAGTTTATCGTCTAGTAAAGTCATCAGAAGATAAATACAAATTGAAAAACGATTTAGATAAGGTATCTGTATGGTGCGAAAATTGGCAAGCGACCCTCAGTAATTAAAAGTGTGAGGACATCCACAAGAGTGCTAAAAGGGGGCCGGCCTCTGGGACCGAGTAGTTCTAGGCGCTTCAGTCTGAAACCACGCGGCTGCTACTGTCGCAGGCTCGAATCCTGCCTCGGGCATGAATGTGTACAATGTCCTTAGATTAGTTAGGTTTAAGTAGTTCTACGTCTAGGCGACTGATGACCACAGATGTGAAATCGCATAGTGCTTAGAGCCATTTGAACCATTTTTGCTAAAAGAGGTCCGTGAAATTTCGCTTTTACGATAAATTGATCGAATCTGAAGTCGTAAATTCAACTCATCACCTTGTAAATAAAAATACGAACTACTTAAATTTGAAAGAACACGTAGAAAATATTCAGAGGAAAGCGAACCACAGACTGCGTTTCATTGGTAGAACACCTCGAAAATACAACATATCTCCTTAAGAGAGTGCCTATACTACGCTTTACCGTCCTCTTCTGGAGTAATGCTGCGGGGGATCCTTGTTAAATAGGATGGGCGGGGTTCATCGAAAAAACTGGAGGAAGGGCAGCACTTTTTCATTAATCGAGAGATAGGGGTGAGAGTGTGTCAGACATGATACATTTGCAAAATTTGATCAAATAGTAAATAATAACACTAACAACAATAATAAGGCATTCATGCACTTTTTCGTTGTGCTTCTATCACTAATCGTTCGTTGGTAGCATCGTACTATACTAATAGATACTGTGCAGTTAATGAAATGTACTATAATACCGCAATGGCTAAAATATAATCGTGAAGCTGTTTTGTACGACTTCATACAATGACAAAGATTGGTTTATGATGATAGGTTGTAAAATTGTTAATAAAATGCAAGTTAGTTGAATGTGTCTTAATGAAATTATTTTGAAAGAAGTTAGGAAATAATGATGTAGAATTTTCAACAAAACGTCTAACCTAGCTAGATTGTGGCCGTGTACGTTGTGGCTTTAATGGCATATCTGTCGCATCGCGCCATACAGTGCTGTATCTTTCTCATTGCCTCCTTAACATGACACCACCGCAGTTATGACCCTCCATGCTTTTCCTCCAGATATCACTGCATTTTAAACATACATAACCCCACAACGCCGACCAGGAACAGACTTTCACTCGATGTTTTTACATTAAATAAAGTCTTTGCCTAACCGCCACAGTTCTGTTAACGTATTCTTGGTTTTTTCATTACGCATTCTGCTAAATATTTAACTCGTTTCACAAAAATGATAAAATTTGCAACTACAACTTTACTCAGAAGGAAATGAAAACAGCTACGCTATCAGCTCCCTACGTCACTAACTGTTTGATCTATTTTCTAAGTTTGTAACAGGTAGGCAAACTGACTGAAATATTTCAGATAATTTATTTAAAGTTTGGTAGAGGAAAGGAAAAAAATTATGTGTTATGGAATGGAATGTGTGTGTATGTGTATCTTGAAAGTGTGTTGTTTTCAATAACTACTGTGTCATTAAACAATACAAGACAGTTCTATCGTTTGTTTTATTCCTGTCCACTCCGCGGATGTTGTAAGCTGATTTAAATCCAAAAACTTATCAACATGGCAGTTTGCAAAATTCTCTTTCTTCTGTTATTATTTCGCGTTGCTTTACTCTCATTGTAAGTGATTTAGGCCCCGTTTCACATAGCTTCTGTTAAGTTCTAGTATAATTTCTGCGGCTTACGTGCAGTACGGAGAAACATAAAATGCTGTCCAGAGAAGGAGATTTTCCTTACATGTTCCATGAACAGGTATCCCATTTTTCCCCTTTAAGGGTCTACCAACGTCCAGTGTGGCCGCTGAAAACGGATTTGGGGACAAAAGATCTCCTTGCCGTCACTTCTTTGACTTATGTTCTATTCTGACGAAGTCCAGTGAAAGATGAAGCACTGGTGCTTACTTTCTTTAGTGTAGTAGCAAAAAATGGATGAAACTCTTATTAAGGAAGGGATATTAGTGCAGATTATAGTGAAACCGAATAACACGCTTTTTTATTGCAGTCTATGAATTCCAGGCAAAGAGACAAAGAGTACATATTTCAGTCACAATCTGCAAGGGCTAGGTGTGGCATATCACTTTCTAAGATCAGCATGTTCCTTTTCTGATTATATTTCAACAATTTCTATGCTGGCGGAGGTAGTTTTAGTGAATGTTCTGGAGAATTGACAGCTAGATCTACATCTTTTATGTCTTTTCAGGCTCCTTTCTTGCGAAGAGAACGAATGCAGAATTATTCCAATTTTTCCTTTGCTGTGTTACTCCACATACAATCTCTAAATAATTTTCCCTCCTTTCCTTATAACATTTCCTCCAGTTAACACTACAGAACAATTCTATTTTGTTTTATAAAGGCCAAAATAGTTTACTTACATTAATTTCAGTGCTGAAGTTGAAAATGATTATCAACATTGTAGATTAGCTATGTTATTGGAACTTTTATACTATTCACGTATTATAATGGGCCATAGTCTAACAAGTGTAGCACAGCCCAACACATATTTACTTATGGAACTTCTGACAGTGTTTCTGGGATGAATGCGATGCTCTGACCGCAAATATAAAGTCTGTTTTTCTAGAATGGCTCTACAGTGTTGAATTTTAAAGTTTTACAGAAATACTAATTCATATATATTTCATATTGTGTTCAAAATTCGTAATAATGTCATGACCATGTAAACGGATTTATACAATACTAGCGGACCCGACAGACGTTGTCCTGCATGATATTTCAAGTGATTAGGATATTAAACAAAGTATGAAATGATAGACAAATAATGTAATAATTTCATTATTCTTTATTTTCAAATAACATCAGTTTTTCTAAAAACAATTCGTTATAATCAATAATGTTCGTTTAATTTTATCTTAATGCGAGTTGATGAACAATATTTATAGTCAATTCCTGAGGAGTATAAAAGAATAAACTTGACGGATTTCCAACGCGAGAACACGCTGCATATAGCTGGCCATGTGAAAAGAGCGGATTTTCTAGATCCAACCCACAAATCGACATTGTTTGACCTTGTGACTTATTAATAGTCATGGAAAATGCCAAGGCAATTGGAAATTGCAGGCGTCTGCATGCAGTGGGTGAGTCTGCAGGGATTATTAGGATTTGTGGCAGGAGAACAACTTTACCTTCAAATTTGCCGTTCAAAATTGTAGCGTCAATAACATTGCTCATAATTTTTTTATGACTAATCTTGTACCGTTGCATATCTTAGGTGCATTTAACTTCCGAAGCAAAATGATAGGTGAGCCAACTTTTAATCGCAAGTTATATGGTGGCATTCCTGGTAAATCCAACGAATTCAAAAATTCAACAGGACAGTTGATCAATTTGAACAATATCTCATTGCTGGGCAATGACTGTTGTATTTTGAAGTCAACATCGATATTTTTTGCGGCTAAAATAGCTTGTTCACGCAGCCACGCATGATTAATATAATGGGCTTGTAAATCTGGAAATATGCTTTCAATCAAAGTATCTTTCGTATTTACCATGTTGCAGAAATTGTCTGTCTCCATGCAACGGTATTGTTCCATTTCCAGTGTTGAGCAACTGCTCGGAGAATGATAGTGCCAATGGATCGTTTTGCAGTTGAACACGTATATTTGTGTTAAGACGTAGTGTACTGACATTTCGGCATAGATAAGATAGTTTTATATATGCTTTAATTTCATGCACATATGTAGCACGTGGAATGACCGGCAATGTCTGTCTAAAATCACCAGACAGCCGCTGTAAGGCACCATCGAAAAGCCTGGTGTTATTATTTAGAACTTTCATCATTCTACCGAGAGCTTCAATTGAATGCTTGTGGGCCATAGTGCATTCATCCCAGATAATAATTTCGCATTTTTGCAAAACTTTAGGCATAATGGAATGCTTTTTTATGTTGCGCACTGCATCTGGACTTGTGTGAATTTTCAACGCCAACTTGAGTGCTGAATGTGCAGTCCGTCCGCCATCAAGCAAAGAGGCTGCAATACCTGATGAAGCAATTGCTAACGCAATATGATTTTGTGATCGAATGCGCGCAATTATTAGTGAGATGAGAAAACCTGCTGCGTTCAAAACAAAGGAATCCACCTTGTTCTGCTGCAATTGACAAATTAATCCGATCGTATACATTCTTTTGTTCATCAGTGAGTAGTTGCTCATTATTATCAACGAAAGTAGTTGAAGAGACCGTACTGAACTGTTGTTCGCGCTGAATCTCGCTGTTAATGATGTCTGTTGCTGTTCGGTTAGGTGAGGGCATACCAAAATCAATGAGTGGCATATTCGAAATCAGAATGCAAATATCTTCAATCTTTATTAGCGCCTCGTTATATATTTCTGGCGAAAAATCGATATTGGGATCTTGATAAGCGATCCTAATACGATGCAGAATGTCGTCGCATTTGGAATCTTTATATTTGTAGCAGAGGGCAGAAGCTTGATGTGGAAAACATGTCGTCAATAATATGGTGAATAATTGGCGAATTTGAAGAGGAGAGGAAGTCAATGCTGCATCTGCAAGTTTAATATCCCAATGGTTGTCATCTTCCAGCAAATGTATTTCGCGACACGCATCATGATATGTGTCGTACAAAATGCCATTGACTGTTCTCAAGTATTGGAAGGACGTCGGTCCAGGAACATTAACCAACAATAAATGCAAGAAGAAACATTACGTGTCTTTGGATGGACTGTGTATAACCGGCGTAATGTATTTCCCATAAATATGCCGTTGTATCCTTCAACCGGAACACCTTGCTTTCGTGGTTCCCATTTTTTTGACTGTTTGTTCCATGTGAAATATCGTGGCACATCAGTATACATTAATGTCTTTGCGAATTGACCGGGAATACCTGGTCGGTTAAACAGTTTGAAAAATTCAGTTAATATCGTTTTTGGGGCAATTGATACGCGTTGTAAAGCTGTCTCATCCGTGATATAAACGCGCTGTCCATTTTCAAGGTGTACGGCCAAATGTATAACAGCAAATCCTTTCGTGTATCGGAAAACCCAAAATACGTCAAACTGCTTCATTGCTGCTGATGTATTGGCCCATTTGATACCGTGTTATTTCATCGTTTTTGTTAACATTGTGAACAGCAAATACAGCCATATCACTGCCCTTATGAACATATTTGCATATATATTTTATGGACTTCACCGAACTGCTGAGCTCAATGTTTGTGTGTGCTTTGTAGATTTTACACAGCAATTGTGAATACGGAACCACACAATGATTGTCAGTGTCAACTGTTGTACCGTTTGACATGCGTAATTGATGTGATTGACCACTATGGTCGTGGCTCTACGACGATACAATGGATAACCACCGATACTGGTGATTGTATCGTTTATCCAATTTTTTGGAAAACGTTTCGTACATTTTCCATTGGCCATGCACGGCGCCGTCATGTTTATAGGACCGCATGGACCATGGATCATGTTAGCGGTAACAATCTCATACAATTCTTGATCGATATACCGATCCGGAATTTCTGCTGAGATAATTTTATCAATTTCTTCAGACTGTATTTTGTCGACCAACCAGATCAAAATATTCGCGTGTGGCAAACCTCGTTTTTGCCATTCAACAGAATACAGCCAGCAACGTGTATTGCAAAATACAGAGGAATGTATAATCAAGTTTATCAAGTATTTTAACACGTGCAGAGATATCGTGCCGATCTACTGCAGTTTGACCTGGTAATAACGCAATTTTAAATCATCGTATTTTGGATTACACGTAAGTGTAATGAACAAATCTGGTCGTCCGTACGCGGGCTCACAAGTCATGGCGTCTTCAAATATTCTTGCATATGACGTGGGCTACCTATATATGATGTTGATATTAGTTATTCCATCTAAGTTACCAACAATATCATCACGCAATCACGCAAATTAATGTATTCTTTAGCTCGAAGTTTCGCTTGATTATACCTGATGTATCATAATCGCTCGCTTTCAATTTTCGCATACATATCAACGATATATTGATTAAACAGCTGGCGGCATCGGAGAATATGATAGTCTTCACTGGCACGAATCATCAACCGATATGCGTAGAAGTTCATCGCGCTCACTTTCATGCTGGTTTCTCCACCTGCAAAGTAAAAATATAATTAAGACAAAAAGAAATTAATCCTGCATAAAAATAAAATATTAGGTAGTGGCATGTGTAGATTGTACCTGTTGCTGGATTTCTTTGTTTGACATTTAAATGATATCCATCTTCTCCTTCCCAAAATATCAATGGATTTTGCAAAGCATCGTAAGAGCGATGACAATCTTCAATGGTATGCACTGTGTTATCTCTGCGTTGGATTCGTATATCTCGACGTTGTCGCCATCCATAACAACTGCAACTTCATTAATGGTCGGTGCATAATATCGGCCTGCGTGCTGCCCAGATGGTACTTTGTCTGCTTTGATGACGATCGTATAGTTGTCGTTTTGCAGTCTGTTTGAAACGGTATTGACAACTGGACCAACTGGTTGTGGTTCTGTAAAAACGGTTCTAAAATACCCACAATTTCTCGCTCCTCCATCTGCTCGACATGGTTGTACTGGCAGCGTGCATTTATTTGCTGCTCCTCATCACGCATGAAGTAGATTTGCAGAAATTTTGAAACGGTATCAGGCATCAGCATTAAAGAAGCTAATTGATGATACACTTGGCCGTAAATCTTAAACGTTATTGAAAATTGCGACCATTCTCATTCTGAACGATTTTTGTAATTTGTAATTAAGTGATGTAATTTGAAAGCACAAATTG
The DNA here is from genome assembly GCF_023898315.1 of Schistocerca nitens. Taxonomy (NCBI): domain Eukaryota; kingdom Metazoa; phylum Arthropoda; class Insecta; order Orthoptera; family Acrididae; genus Schistocerca; species Schistocerca nitens. The sequence continues at coordinate 359,603,712 of NC_064619.1, read as the reverse complement.
AATTTGCGAATTTTACGCAAAGACAATTTAGGTTGAGGTGTAGCTCAAGCCAATAGTGTTTTCAATGGTTCTGGCGGCGAATTCAATGTGGCAATAGAACTTTTCGCAGCAGAAACCGACCGATTCACCTTTGTTTTTGAGTGCCTGGCAGTGTTGGTATTGTTTGTTCATAGCACCGATTACAATTTGTGAATGTGACGAATAGTCGATGTCCGACTCACATTCAAACGCAAGGCGAAGAAGTGATGCACCTGTCAATGCGCGATGCAGTTGCAAACGCTGTTGTTCACGTGTTCCGAATGTGTCACTGGCTCGTTGACGGGCCAGTCTTTGTCTCAATGCATTATCTCGAAGGCGTTCGTTGCGTTGCTCTTAGCACGTCTGACAGCAGCCTGGTTTCTTAAATTTTCATTGTCCGTCAATTGTTATTCTGCCGACCTATTTAACCGACGGTTCTGGACTAATTGTGAATTCCGAGGCTATCGACCAATATTTCCTCCTCGTCCACGAAGACGTGGCATTGCTATAAGTACGTAACTTATATGTGAAACCTAGGTACCGACTGCAGCGCCATCTGCCGGGCTCATTTGTGAATCTAAATCGTCCAGGCCGTCACTTGAATGCATTCATAAAAATTCATTCAAATCGATCCAGCCGTTTAGTTGCAGTATAGATAAATAACCTAAATACCGACTGCAGTGCCATCTGCCTGGCTGATTTTTGAATCTAAACCATCCAGGGCGCCACCCAAACGCATACAAAAAAATTCAGTCAAATCGGTCCAGCCGTTTAGGAGGAGAGTTCAGTGACATACACACGTACAGTAGAATTATATATACAAAGAGAATGGACGCTTATCTATATATCACATCATTTTTGTCGCACAGGGTCTAGTTTTCTTATATAGTTCCTAGGCAATATCGCTGCAATACATTAGCAGAGCAAAATCGTGAAGTGTAACCCACTAGAAAATCGTGTGGAAAAATAAATCAAAGTCCTTTAGGCTAAGCACATGAAACGGTACAGTCAATTTACGTCAGTTCAAGATACAACATTAATTGGTACCTTGTTTACAAACATGCGTTTTGTCATTACTTGCCGCTCGTGACAAAACAAAAGTTTTTTGCTAGTTCCAGCAGATATCTGCAGAACACTGAATCATCCTTGGTATCAATGTTTAATTATAGAGGTTTCTTCTGAATCTCTCACCAGGTTCGTCACTAAACGCCACACAATTTTCTGTGAAAACGTCGATATGCGAGTGAATAAAGTACATTTCGAGTGACATATTGCATATCAGATTCTAATGGCCACATACATGGTCATTCACACGTTCAGTGCAATTTTCAGCCCCAGTATTGCCCAAGAACAACGCCAACACTTTCTGAAAGCATTTCCTCGCGTTTAGCTGACTGAAAATACACTCAACCTGCTCATTTCCTATGATCTTACGCATTTTTGTAGCAATGAATTTTCCCTTCTTGTTCTTCTCAGCACTCAGTGTAGGGAATTTTCGACGAAAGTATTCAAGTGATAGTTTGTTGCTCATAATCACTGGTGTTGCAGATAACTTCATCAGTTGTCAGTTCAGCTGCATTCCTGATATAACAAGAAAATGAGAGCTAAAATGCAGAAGTAAGTACGTTACAAACCACAAATAGCACGATAACGGAATGTGGAAAACATAAGTTTTTATCGTTTTCGATTTCAGCGTACCAAAATGTATAAAGTTTGGGTCTTTTTCCTTATGTAAATCATTTGTTGGGGTGCAGCGCTATAAATATTTCTACTGAAACAGCAACATCTCAAGATGCAGCTCATATTTGAAATTGGTTCATTGCCTCACTTGTAATTTAATTTTTTTTGTGGTCTTCAGTCCAGAGATTGGTTTGATGCACCTCTCCATGCTATTCTATCCTGAGCAAGCCTCTTTATCTCCCAGTAACGACTGCAGCCTACATCCTTCTGAATCTGCTTAGTGTATTCATCTCTTTGTCTGCCTCTACGATTTTTCCCTCCACACTGCCCTCCCATACTAAATTGGTAATCCTTTGATGCCTTAGAAAGTGTCCTATCAACCCATTTCTTCTTCTAGTCAATTTCTGCCACAAATTTGTCTTCTCCCCCATTCTATTCTGTACGTCCTCATTAGTTACGTGATCTACCCATCTAATCTTCTGCATTCTTCTATAGCACCACATTTCGAAAGATTCTATTCTCTTCTTATCTAAACTATTTATCGGGAATGTTTCACTTCCATACAACTTCTTTGAGAAAAGACTTCCTGACACTTAAATCGATACTCGATGTTAAAAATTTCTTTTCTTCAGAAACGTTTTCCTTGCCATAGTTAGTCTGCTTCTTATATCCTCTCTACATGGAACATCATCAGTTATTTTGCTTCCTAAATAGCAAAACTCATTTACTACCTTAAATGTCTCATTTCGTAATGTAATTCCCTCAGCGTCATCTGATTTCATTCGACAACATTCCATTATCCTAGTTTTGCTTTTCTTGATGTTTATCTTATATCCTCCTTTGAAGACACTGTCCATTTCGTTCAGCTCCTCTTCTCCATGGATTTTAATTCCTACTCCACATTTTTCCTTTTGTTTCCTTTACTGCTTGCTCAGTATACAGATTGAATAATATCGGAGATAATGTACAACCCTGTCTCACTCCTTCCCAACCATTGTTTCCTTTCATGCCCTTCGACGCTTACAACTGCCATCTGGTTTCTGTACAAATTGTACATAGCGTTTCGCTCCCTGTATTTTACCCCTACAACATTCATAATTTGAAAGAGAGTATTCCAGTCAACATTGTCAAAAGCTTTCTCTAAGTCGACAAATGCTAGAAACGTAGGTTTGTCTGTCCTTAACCTATCATCTAACATAATTTGCACGGTCAGTATTGCCTCACGTGTTCCAACATTTGTAAGGAATCCAAACTGATCTTCCACGAGGTCTGCTTCCACCAGTTTTTCGATTCATGGCTAAAGAATTCGTGTCAGTAGTTTGCAGCCGTGACTTATTAAACTGGGTGTGAGGAAATTTCGCACCTGTCAATACCTGCTTTGTTTGGAATTGGATTTATTACATTCTTCTTAAAGTTTGAGGGTATATCGCCTGTCTCATACATCTTGCACACCAGATGATAGAGTTTTATCAGGGCTGGCTCTGCCAAGGCTATCAGTAGTTCTAATGGAATGTTGTCTACTCCTGGGGCCTTTTTTCGACTTAGGTCTATGTGGTGTGCGTACTGTAAGACCTTCGGTACACACACCATCAGATTATTTGACTTGTCTCTCTAACGAAGTTGGCGATTGTCAGCAATATGTCTCGTGGTCTTATCGTGGCGTCCTTATCTTCTGCCGTTAGGTCAGACGATAGAAATGCCACTTGCACGCTTAGAGTAGCAGACTGACGGTTACCAACTTTAAACAGAACTTGATTAATTTTCATATACATTTATTAAAATAATAAAAATCATAGACATTACGTAACTTGATTATGGATGCTGTTTACAATTGACAATCTGAAGTTCCTTTGGTCTTGGTAGTTAATCTTATTCTCACATATCTCTGATGCTTGACAAAGTGTCTATACATTTATCTTCATGGCTACGTACAGCAATATGATAATCTTACTAGGCGCAGACTGAAACTTGACTATAGACTGATGCAGACTAATGCAGACTGACTAATCAGAGGTCTGTACACTCGTTATAATATCTCGAGCGTTCAGGTATCACTGCGCGAGTGTGATCCGCGAGGAGAAAAGGTTCTACGTTAGCAGCAATCTCATTGGCAGCGTTACATATTAATACGCGGATCAGCGGAAGCAGAATTGGTCCGTCTCTACGACAGCGCCATTTCGTAGTGCGGAGACGGACGAGCGCTGCGCCTGCGCTGTTGCGCTTAGCGGGGCGCGCTCTAGTGGGAAAGTTGTGTACGCGCTGACTACGCGGAACTATGTACACAACAGTCTTTCAGTGTCCTGTCAAATTCTTCGCGCAGTATCATATCTCCCATTTCATCTTCATCTACTTCCTGTTCTATTTCCATAATATTTCCCTCAAGTGCATCGCCATTGTATATGTATTCCTTCCATCTTTCAGCATTCCATTCTTTGCTTAGACCTGGTTTTCTTTCTGAGCTCCTGATATTCGTGCAAGTGGTTCTCTTTTCTCCAAAGTTCTGTTTAATTTTCCTGTAGGCAGTATCTATCTTACCCCTAGTGATATATGCCTCTACATCCTTACATTTGTCCTCTAAACACCTCTGCGTAGCCATTTTGCACTTCCTAACGATCTCATTTTTGAGACGTTTGTATTCTTTTTTTACTGCTTCGTTTACTACATTTTTATGTTTTCTCCGTTCTTCAATTAAATTCAATATCTCTTCTGTTATCCAAGAATTTCTGCTAGCCTTTCGTCTTTTTACCTACTGATCCTCTACTGCCTTCACTATTTCATCTCTCAAAGCTACCCATTCTTCTTTTACTGTATTTTTTCCCCGTTCTTGTCAATTGCTCCCTAATGCTCTCTCTGAAACTCTCTACAACGTATGGTTCTTTCAGTTTATCTAGGTCCCATCTCCTAAAATTCCCAAATTAATTATGTGACTTTTTCTGTTGCTAATAAATATGCTGTCCCGACCTGGAGAAATGTGATGTCTACGAAATGTAATGACTAAGTATGATAAATTTCTGTTCTGCTTTAGTCATTCTCCCGTCATCTCGATTTCCTTTCCTCGCACCAAATTTTCAACATATCCATTCACATTCGCTGAAAGTTGTATCTGAATAGCCTTGTTTTGTTTCGTTTGATATTTCCTTTTATTTTGCTTTCTCCATGAGTGCAACTTCTCTTGCTTACTTACTTCGTACCTGGTGAGTTTTCTTTCTTTCTGACTTTGTTACTAATACATACGATTATAGGACCACTTCAAATTGTCAAGCTTCTTTGGACTGTCACATATTGTACCATTTCTTTGTATTTGTCATAGTTTTAATTTTCTCAGGTCATTTGAGAGTCCACGTCCTATTTCGTTTCTTAATTTTACTTATAGGAATCCACACGTTAAATACATAATACTGCCTTTGGGAACTCAAGGGGCGCTGAACCTCTTCTTGTTGCAGTCGGGACCCGTAAATGGCATGGTATGGAATTAGAGGCACGTTGCATGTGTTCTTGGAGAATCTCAGTCTGTACAGTTTATATGAGAAACCTCCAAATGTCAGCAGCGTCTGTTATTGGATCACGGCAAATAAGATACCCACCAGCATGTTGTTTGTATGTCCCTACTGCAGTGTAGTATGTGAAATTAGATAGGGTGTATAGTTCGGATACTCTTCCGAATACCAACAATGCGCTAAAGAAATCTAAATCATCGAACTTTGCGTTTATGAACTACCTTGTCTCACAATAAAGGCTCCGAGATGTGTGGAAATATGGTGATATCATTTACATTTTGTGGATGGTGATACATAAACTCTATAAGCACAGAATTATGGAAGAATTTTGAGTTCCTTTCTGAAGCAGTCTACGTTGCTTTATTTAGAGGCGGGACGTTGATATTTCTCCTAAAGAGCGACAGCCTCTATAAATCTAGAGAAACCGCTAGAATCTGGGATTCTGTGCTATGAAAAACCTCAGCAACAGATCTGCACTCTGCCAAAGATAGACTTCGAAACAGTTTGTCCATATTTGACCAGAAATGTGATGATGTGATTCACACAATGTGTGTGAGTAAATGTTTTACTACTGATAACCAGGCAATAAACAAAAAGTTACGCCAGGGCCATGAACCAAGAGTCACCGCCCGAATCATCGGCTCAGTGCAATTCACTTGTGCGCGTCATAATAATATACAGCTAGAGCTTTCTGCAAAAAACATCACACATTCTTGGCGTAAATAACTGTATTTATCTACTGAATTACGAAATGATATGTCATTCTGGTAATTTACCTAAGCGTACATGGCAATTTCGCTTCGATTTTCGTTACCCCTAACGCGTTCTCGCCGATCCCACACGGATGGAAATCCAGCAAATTTATGCAGAAACTTTCGTCTGTACTCTTGCAGGCTCCCCATCACAGACTGACCGCACCTACTGCCAACGGCATATCCGACACAGTTTATAACGCAACAGATACAACCGACAAAGCCCCATATAGAACGTTGTCGCCAGGGAGGAGGGGGCAAATACTTAGTTTCTCCAGCCTTCCCCATTTCCCTCCAAATAGAATTTGCTAATGCCGCTTCTTTTAAGTTACTTGAAATTCGAAGTATTTTTGCAGTAATAACGCAAAAATAAATAACGTGGTTTAATATAATAATAGTAAGATTAATTTACTTACATTGGTGCTTAGTACTCGTACCTCGCTTTACCTAACTATGAAGAAATTGCAGTTCAGAAAAACATAGAAAAAGCTCACAGGAAAATTTTAGAAGTACCTGTACCATTTTTATGTTTAAGAACTATAAGAACAAGAAACTATCAAATTTTTGACAGTGCTATAATTGACGGGATAAATTTGTAGACTACAGTCATCTCCATCAGCACGTCTCTTAGCACCACGATTGTGGTCTGCTGACGGGTTATACGAACATGTAAATCGGGGAGAGATTTTTTCTCACCTTTTCTGCTTTGTTTGGCAGTCGTACTTCCGGTCCCCCCCCCCCCCACCCATCCCCAGCCCTAGTCGAGTGTCATCACCTTTCCGTGTTGCCTTAACTTCCTGGGGTTTTACCGGTGCTACCAGCAGCATTACAACTGTGGCTTACTTGTCGTTGGCAGCAGATACAGCGCCTGCTCGACGCTGTTTGTCAGGTGCCTGGAGCATCCACCAGGGCCAACCCCCTGCCGTGCCACTGAAAGTATCTTGTGTTAGATGTAGCTTCTAATTTCCCTTGATCCATCGCCGTATTTGTGGTGTCAGTTACTACGCTACTCTAGTTTCGACAAGATTCCTGAGAAGCTCATGTGTCTAAGAGTATAAATGCTTGTTGTAAAATTTTCTGAACATGGAGGAGGAAAGTGGGAGGTTGTCATGACTCCCAAATCCACGCACTTGACTCTGCCACTGCTGTCGTGGTGAGACCTTAACAAATAGAGAGGTACGCACAATGCAGTATACTCTGAGGTGACAAGTCATGGTACAGCGACATGCTCATATACGAATGATGCTAGTATCGTCTACATAGGGTGTAAAAGGGCAGTACTTTGATGGAGCTGTTATTTGTACTCAAGTGATTCATGTGAAAAGGTTTCCTACTTGACTATGGCTGCCCGACGAGAATCAACACATTTTGGATGCAGAGTAACAGTTGGAGCTATAAGCATGGGACATTCCATTTCTGAACTCCTTAGGAAATTCAGTACTCCGAGATCCCCGTGTCGCGAGTGTGCCGAGAATACCACGTTTCACACGTTAGCTCTCACTACGGACAATGGTGTGGCCGACGGCCTTCATTTAACGACCGAGAGCAGCAGTATTTGCTTATGGTTTTCAATGCTTACAGGCAAGCAACCCTGTGTGAAATAACCACAGAAATCAGTGTGGGACGTACGACGAGCGTCCGTTAAGACAGTGTGGAAATATTTGGCTTTAATGGGCTGTGGCAACAGATGACCGAAGCGAGTACCTTCATTAACAGCACACAATAGCCTGCAGCCCCTCTCGTGGGTCCGTCACTATATCGGTTATACCTAGACGATTGGAAAACCTCTGACTAGACAGATGAGTCTCGATTTCTGTTGGTAAGAGCTGATGGTAGGGTTCGAGTGTGACTCAGTTCCCACGAAGCAATGGACCCAAGTTCTCAACAAGAGATTATGCAAGCTGGTGGTAGCTCCGTAATGGTGTGAGCTTAATTACGTAGAATGGACTGGTTCGTATGGTCCAAGTGAACCGACCATTGACCGGAATTGGATATTTTCGGCTAATTCGTGACCATTAGGAACCATTCATGGACTTCATGTCGCCGAACACCGACGGAGTTTTTATGGATGAGAGTTTGCCATCATATCGTCAGGCCACAATTCTTCGCTATTGGTTTGAAGAACGTTCTAGACAGCTCGAGCGAATGATTTGTCCACCCAAACATTTATGGGACATAATCGAGAGGTACGTTCATGCACAACATTCTGCACCGATAACAAGTTCACAATTATGTTATGTTGTAGAGGTAGAATGGCCCAATATTCACAATTAGGTTGCAGAGGCAGAATGGCCCAATATTTCTGCAGGAGGCATCCAGCGACTTGTAGACTTAATGGCACGTCGAGGTTGCTACATAAGGGGAGGGGGGGGGGGTGTCTGGACAGGAAGGTCTGACACCGTATTAGGAGGCGTCGCATGACTTTTGTATCCTCAGTGTATTTCATACAGCAATATACAGGGTGTTTCAAAAATGACCGGTATATTTGAAACGGCAATAAAAACTAAACGAGCAGCGTTAGAAATACACCGTTTGTTGCAATATGCTTGGGACAACGGTACATTTTCAGGCAGACAAACTTTCGAAATTACAGTAGTTACAATTTTCTACAACAGATGGCGCTGCGGTCTGGGAAACTCTATAGTACGATATTTTCCACATATCCACCATGCGTAGCAATAATATGGCGTAGTCTCTGAATGAAATTACCCGAAACCTTTGACAACGTGTCTGGCGGAATGGCTTCACATGCAGATGAGATGTACTGCTTCAGCTGTTCAATTGTTTCTGGATTCTGGCGGTACACCTGGTCTTTCAAGTGTCCCCACAGAAAGAAGTCACAGGGGTTCATGTCTGGCGAATAGGGAGGCCAATCCACGCCTCCTCCTGTATATTTCGGATAGCCCAAAGCAATCACACGATCATCGAAATATTCATTCAGGAAATTAAAGACGTCGGCCGTGCGATGTGGCCGGGCACCATCTTGCATAAACCACGAGGTGTTCGCAGTGTCGTCTAAGGCAGTTTGTACCGCCACAAATTCACGAAGACTGTCCAGATAGCGTGATGCAGTAATCGTTTCGGATCTGAAAAATGGGCCAATGATTCCTTTGGAAGACATGGCGGCCCAGACCAGTACTTTTTGAGGATGCAGGGACGATGGGACTGCAACATGGGGCTTTTCGGTTCCCCATATGCGCCAGTTCTGTTTATTGACGAAACCGTCCAGGTAAAAATAAGCTTCGTCAGTAAACCAAATGCTGCCCACATATCGCCATCATCAATCCTGTGCACTATATCGTTAGCGAATGTCTCTCGTGCAGCAATGGTAGCGGCGCTGAAGGGTTGCCGCGTTTGAATTTTGTATGGATAGAGGTGTACACTCTGGCGCATGAGACGATACGTGGACATTGGCGTCATTTGGACCGCAGCTGCAACACGGCGAACGGAAACCCGAGGCCGCTGTTGGATCACCTGCTGCACTAGCTGCGCGTTGCCCTCTGTGGTTGCCGTACGCGGTCGCCCTACCTTTCCAGCACGTTCATCCGTCACGTTCCCAGTCCGTTGAAATTTTTCAAACAGATCCTTTATTGTATCGCTTTTCGGTCCTTTAGTTACATTAAACCTCCGTTGAAAACTTCGTCTTGTTGCAACAACACTGTGTTCTAGGCGGTGGAATTCCAACACCAGAAAAATCCTCGGTTCTAAGGAATAAACCATGTTGTCTACAGCACACTTGCACGTTGTGAACAGCACACGCTTACAGCAGAAAGACGACGTACAGAATGGCGCACCCACAGACTGCGTTGTCTTCTATATCTTTCACATCACTTGCAGCGCCATCTGTTGTTGAAAATTGTAACTACTGTAATTTCGAAAGTTTGTCCGCCTGAAAATGTACTGTTGTCCCAAGCATATTGCAACAAACGGTGTATTTCTATTGCTGTTCGTTTAGTTTTTATTGCCATTTCAAATATACCGGTTGTAGTGGACTGACAAGGCAGCCAGTCCACAGTGACGGGTAGCCGAGAGGGCACACGTACACACACGCCGACTGGCGCGAATTCTGGAACAGGATTCGTAATGAATGTGATAAAGAAAAGAACGTAGCTACTAGAACACTTCACTTTTATATCGTCCTTTGGTATACAGCATTCTTGATGATACAAGTGAGACTATCTTGAGATACATGCAATGATACAAATGGCGCCTTGCTAGGTCGTAGCCATGGACTTAGCTGAAGGCTATTCTAACTGTCTCTCGGAAAATGAGAGAAAGGCTTCGTACGTGTAGTCGCTAGCCATGTCGTCCGTACAACAGGGGCGAGTGCCAGTACGTCTCTCCAGACCTGCCTTGTGGTGGCGCTCGGTCTGCGATCCTGACATTGGCGACACGCGGGTCCGACATGTACTAATGGACCGCGGCCGATTTAAGCTACCACCTAGCAAGTGTGGTGTCTGGCGGTGACACCACATTCCTCCCCCGCAAATCGGCGAACGGTCGTGTGATAAGGCTTCCGCACGCCGTGGGGAGGACCCCATGTTGACGTATGCGATGGGGTGGGGGGCCTAGCAACAGGGGAGGCTGTGCCACCCGCACCCTGCCATTCGGTCCGAGGGGAGCTAGGAAACGCCTGAAAACCTAGTCCAGGGAGCACGTCAACATGCGGTGTATGCGCCCGTAATGAGACAGGAGGGGCCGAAGGGTCGACCTCCATTGCGTCGGGGGATCCGACGCGCGATGATGACATCTGGGCCGGAGCGGGCAGGAGTTCCATGGTGGAGGACAGCTGGTCACGGGAAGCGATCGGCGGCGCGTGACCCAGGGAGGCGCTTGGCGGCTGCAGCGAAGCGTCCACTGCGGGCGGCGCCGGCTGCGGCGGCTGCGGCGGCGGCGCGACGCCATGAGGCAAAATGGAAGGCATCGTCGGCAACACCTGGGGATGAGGCGAGCCAGTAGATGGGTCCCCAGGGCGCTGACCGGACGGCACCGTCGCTGAAAGCAGACGGGGAGCGGCAGAACCCGTGCGACGACAGAGGCGCAGCTGAGATGCCAACGCACCTCACAAGAGGCCCCCAAAACCAAATACATAGCGCGGCCGAGGCAGTGAAGAATACGCCCTGCGAGCCAACGCCGTGAACCTCGATAGGTGCGATAGAAGACAACGTCGCCAGGAGCAAAAGCAGGAGTCTGCCGCTGCACAGGAACCTGATGCGGCGGATGCAGCAAAGACATCAAGGTTCGATGAGGACGACCGTGGAGCAACTCAGCCGGCGAGCGACCATCGCGGGGCTGAGAGCAATACGAGGACAAAAAGAGCAATAACGCGTCCTCCCAAGAATGCGACTCTTTCAACTTCAACATCTGTGACTTGAAGGTCCGGACCAACCGTTCAGCGGCACCGTTTGACTGAGGTGAAAACAGCGCGGATGTCAGATGTTGAATACCATTGGCCTTGCAGAATGACTGAAATTCTGCGGACATGAATTGTGGGCCATTGTCGGAAACAATAGTCTGCAGAAGACCTTCAACGCAAAAAATAGCGGATAACGCTTGGATGGTGGCAGATGACGTCGTGGAAGACATCCGGACAACAAAAGGAAAATTACTGAAAGAATCGACCACAACCAACCATCTAGCATTCCAGAATGGACGGGCAAAATCTATGTGGAAGTGTTGCCAAGGGGAAGTGGCTTTTGGCCATGCAAAGAATTTTTGCGGCAGCGCGGATTGTTGTTCGGCACACGCCATGCAAGAAGAGCACATATTCGTAATCGCAGCATCGATTCCGAACCAAGTACAGTGCTGACGAGCAAGTTGTTTCGTATGCACTATACCCCAATGTCCTTGGTGGAGAAGCCGTAAGACAGAGGACTGTAACGAACGCGGGACCACTACTCTGGACTGATCATTATCAGAACGCAACAACAAAACACCACGTCGTACAAAAAGTCTCTCCTTGTGAGCAAAAAATCGGCGAACCAACGGATCCTCGATCCGAGACTTCGAAAAGGGCCATTGCGTAGCAACAAAACGGAAAACAGTAGCAAGGACAGGGTCAGCAGCTGTGGCTGTAGCGACACGACGAAAATCAATCGGAAACGATTCGACCGCGTCATCGGTTTCCGAATCAATGAACATGCAAGCAAGTTTGGAAGAATCGAATGCTTTATCCTCAGCAACAGGCAAACGGGACACGCAGCAGCGTCGCCGTGCTTAGCAGCGGACCGATACAAGATATCGTAGCGAGTGGCGACCTCATAACGCAATGCGTGGGGAACATTGCGCGCTCGGAAAAATTTCGGTTGCGCGTTGACTTTCAGTTCCAAATGTGCTTCATAGTTCTTAGCGCAACCAAGGCCCGGTGCAAAAATGTCTGCAATTTCTTCACAGAGACTAGAAACACTGGCTGAAGGCACAGTCTGATTCACTGATAGGACCTGATTGACGATAGACAAGTTAAACAACTGAAATAAATCTAAACCAAACAAGTTCACTGCAGTAGAAGAACGAAGAACGTAAAATGACACAAGTTTTGTTTGTTCCTTGTATGTGGCAAGAAGGCTGCACTGTCCTAACACAGGGATAGCTTGTCCGGAATAACTATTTAACTGAACATTCGCCGCACGCAACGGAGGTGCGCCCAGTTGTTTGTACGTGGCGTGATTGAGCAATGAAACTGCAGCTCCGTTATCGAGCTGGAACGGTATCACGTGTCCGGCAAAGTCCAAATCTACAAAAGTTTATTGTCCTGCTGACGACAAGAGCGACTGTTTTGTGCAACGGGAACAGACATTGGTACAGAATCACGTGCGACGTGACGGGATTTGCGTCGACGTCGACGCACACTTTTTGTGGGACGAACACAGTCACTGTTAGCGAGAGGAACACTGGGCGGAGTGGCACTAACTACATGAATGTCCATGGGCGAAGGTTCCCGAGCCTGCGTGTCCTTGATTCGATTCCGGCGCGAAGCAAAGGGCCTGGAATGGTTGTGATTGTCTGATCTGAGCTTTTTCTGGCAAACACTTTGAACATGCCCTTTCTTATTATAGAAAAAGCAAATAGCTTGGCGTGACGGGCCATTCTCACGCGAATGTCTAGTGGCACACCGCGGGCATGATTTCACTGCATGTGCTTGCTTTCGCGGGACACGTGGCGGTGCGGACGTGCGCGAAGGCTGTTTACAGGGCCGCGCAGCGCGCCCGGCAGGCCGGTTAATGCGACACACTGCTGGCGAAGTTTCAAATGAGTCCTGAGCAAAGTCAAGTGTGTCTTGCCTATCTAAAACGTCTATCACTTGTTGAAGGGAGGGATTGACGAGTTTCAAAATCTGTTCCCGTATGCGAACATCAGAAACGTTCTGTGCTATTGCATCACACACCATAGTATCTGAATAAGGGAGTCCACATTCAAATGCACACTCCCTAGTAAGTCCTTGCAAAGTTGCAACCCACTCCCGATTAGTTTGACCGGCCGTACGTTTTGTACGGAAGAACGTATACCTTTTTGCAACGACATTTACTGTTTCTTTGAAATAAGCATCTAAAGCAGACAAAATTTCTTCGTATGACAGAGTTGCTACGTCGCGTCGGGGAAACAATTTCACTATCACACGGTAGGTGGACACACCTACACACGAAAGCAAAAATGGCTGCCGCTCATTACCTTGAATTCTGTATGCGGCGAGATGAAATCCAAATTGTCGTGACCATTCCGGCCATGTCTCGTTGGCCGCCTCGTAGGGCCTAAAGTGAGGTGCAACAGCATGGTGTGGCTGCGGTAGCGATGAAGCGGCGGCGGCCGCATCGTTTTGCAGCGCACGTTGACCCTGGACGAGCTGTCCAAGGGCATCCAATAACACCTGCGTCTTCTGATTCTGCAAGCGATAAAATTCGGACAGTACATCTGGAGAATGTGGCGAAGCCATGACACAAGCAAATTAGTGCAATACGAACGCTAAAATCCCTTTTTAGACTGTCGCCAATGTAGTGGACTGACAAGGCAGCCAGTCCACAGTGACGGGTAGCCGAGAGGGCACACGTACACACACACCGACTGGCGCGAATTCTGGAACAGGATTCGTAATGAATGTGATAAAGAAAAGAACGTAGCTACTAGAACACTTCACTTTTATATCGTCCTTTGGTATACAGCATTCTTGATGATACAAGTGAGACTATCTTGAGATACATGCAATGGTACAAATGGCGCCTTGCTAGGTCGTAGCCATGGACTTAGCTGAAGGCTATTCTAACTGTCTCTCGGCAAATGAGAGAAAGGCTTCGTACGTGTAGTCGCTAGCCATGTCGTCCGTACAGCTGGGGCGAGTGCCAGTACGTCTCTCCAGACCTGCCTTGTGGTGGCGCTCGGTCTGCGATCCTGACAGTGGCGACACGCGGGTCCGACATGTACTAATGGACCGCGGCCGATTTAAGCTACCACCTAGCAAGTGTGGTGTCTGGCGGTGACACCACACCGGTCATTTTTGAAACACCCTGTATGTTGTAAAAGAGAAATCAAACACTGAAATGTGAAATGTGGAGAACTTTTAACTGATTTAGCGTAAAAGCTAATGTACTTTTACGCACGATACCACAGGAACATTAGTTACGATTATAAAAGTTATTTACTGTTACGATGCAAAAGCTTGATTAACAGATGGCCAAAGCAGTGAGCATCGCCATATATTTGAGAGCCGTAAGCTTCCGTATACTGTGCATTATGTTTGCAATGACAGAAAGATCTATAGTATATCCTACAGTGTCGACAATTGAGGAACACGAAATTATTTACGTCAAAATTGGGTGGGTATCGGTGGGAGTGAAATATCGTTTTGGGACTGTCCTACAACATTCGCTCCAGAGTATACAGGTACTTTTTCTGGATTCATCATAAGACGTAAAATCAGTCTGTGCAGCTGGAAGTACAACGTATGACCGATAGAGACAGCAGATGCGTGAAAATACAAATGTTTCTTGGCATAAATCATATGTCGATTGAAAAGAACAGATGATACACGAGAATACTAATGTATGCGTTAACTTTACTAACAGCATACAGTCGCCTGTAGCGCGTCTCCCGGACCTGTGACCATATCGGTTGTACCCTAGACGATTGGAAAGCCTTTGTCTGGTCAGAAGAGTCCCGATTTCAGGAAGGGTTAGAGTGTGGCACAGAGCCTATGAGGCCATGGACCCAAGTTGTCAATAAGGCGTTGTGCAAGCTGGTGGTGGCTCCCTAATGGTGTGAGCTAAGTTACGTGGAATGGACTGGTTCGTTTGGTCCAAGTGAACTGACCATTGACTGGGAATGGCTATGTTCGGCTAGGTAGTTACAGTACCTAGTGCCTAGTTTCAGAAAGAAACTACTGGACCCATTATTCTTAGTGAACACATGTAAATTTTCTCCTTTCTATCCTAATGAAGAAATCATGACATTAAATTTAATTGATTCGGTGTCATCTTGATGGAACCTCTAACTGGGACATTACAACGGCAATGCCTGTATCTTAGAAAAGTAACTGCCGTAGAATAGCGTATCACAGCCAGTTCCGATCAGAAAATCCCAATTTTGTACAGTGTCAGCATCCGGTGTTGGATTAAGATTGATGCAATTGTTCTTCTTCTATCCCAGGACAGTTCCTCTCCCTTCGCTTGCCCTCCCATGGCCCTGCAACTTCCGTCACCCATTTTCCGCTGAGCCAACGTCATTATGCTCTTGTCAAATCGGCGAGAGGGATTCCACTACTCTTGGTCAACACGAAACAAGTCCCCTGCCATCTATAATTTTATTTTGAAAACACAGTTGCCTCTCTTTCGAAGTCTGTACGTTGTTATAAGATGACAATGAAGATCGAGAGCAACAAGAAACAGCCGCTGCCACTGACCAGAATAAAGAAAGGCTGAAGACCCCTATTAGATTTGAACATAAGCTTTTGTCCACTAGTTATTAATAATAATATTAGTATTCATTACTATCATATTCATTTACAATTCGTTTTGTTACTTTTTTCTTCCGCCGCGAAGGATGACATACAAATGTTCGATGTACTGTTGACTGCACCACAACAGCAGTTGCACCCCACAAACAGTCTCTGTTTTTTTATTGGATCTGGTACTGCCACCACCAGAATGTGCTTATTGGTGATCTTCATTTTAGTTCCAACAGAATATTGTTATTCATCAGCACATATAATTTGACTGTTAGTTGGCCTAAATGCACCAATGTTGACAAAGAACCTGACAATGACTTTGGTGTACTTATTGAAACAGAAAACGTTCATTGTGTTGGGGCTACAGTGCGTTATTTGTGCTGTGAACGGCACTTCCGGTGCAGCCTCAAGGGTATATAGAGAAGAAGATGATGATGGAGTATGATCCCATACACCTATTAAGATCACTTGGTTGGTAGGAAGGTTTCTATAGTCGACATCTATGGAGAAACAGTCCTTGAACGAAGTTCTGGGGACTTACATAAGACATTCAAGTGTTAAGAACTTCAGTAAGCAATACTGTGCACTAACAACATCCACAGGGAGACTAATCCACTTATGTCATGTGAGAGGTGCATGTTATGACTTTCTAGAGTATTAGCACAACCGCAGCTTAAATATGAGACAATTAGAACACTGCATAAATGCTTGTTTCCCTCCTGTACTGTGGAAGCGTTAAAGCTTTAACTATAAAATCAGTGGAAGAGGAATCAACACATTGCATACCTGATGTATTTTGTGACTCCTGGAGGCCTGACTACGAATCAAGCTGAATTTAAGCAATTTGGAAAGCACTTACTTGGGAAGAATAATTGCAATTTTTTTTGATGATTAAATACAACAATAATGCCGTGTAAAATTGTTGGATTTTAGTCTCCCATCAGAATCCTAAAAATCAAATGTTTTTGCAGAGAGATAGAAACAAACAAGCAGTTGGTACCTACCAAGAGTCGGTGCAATGCATGAGCCTCCATTATTATTGCCCCTTGTGTCTCTGCTCTATGCCAAGACCTGCCACTCTATGCATATCTTCGCAGTAGCTCCACATAGTTGCACCACTTTCTACTCTGGAGGCAGTGGAGGCTGTGGCCTCACAGCTTCCTGCACGGCCAGCGAAAACTGGCTAATTGTTCCAGCACGCAGGAGGTAGGGCCACGAACGTCGGACTCCTTGCTATGCGCCATAGTCTGAGGAGCTGCTATGTCAGGTGGAGAGTAAGCTGCACTGACCGAAAGCTGCAGACACCCATGTTAGTGAAGAAGATCCCCATGTCAGTGTGTGGGAGGCGCCCATGTCAGTGCTCCAATGCTGGAGGGTCCGTGTCGATGCAGAAGGGGCCTGGAGTCGACCGCGTAGGTGCAGCAGGCACCTGCGGCAGAGCTGGAGGCGCTCGCATCAGCGTAGGGGGCTTGGGTGGAAGAGACAGCCTGCGTCGGCTGCCAGAGGTACTTGCATCTGGGTAGGAGGCGGCAGCGGTGCAGGATGTTCTTGTGTCAGGGTGAGAAGTGCCCGCATTGGTGCAAGGAGACATTTGGAAACACTGATGTCGGAGCTGGCTGCATCGAGAGGCCAAACTGCGTCGTCAGCGTTGGACTGGTTCAGAGGCAGGAAGATGCGTGGGCACAGCCTGGGCAGTGTGCAGCCACAACAAACTGTGATGCTGATGAATGGCACTGTGGGAGAAAATATCATGACTGGAGGGACCCAAAAACGGAGCACATAGGCTCAAAACCACCGTACTAGGTAAGCATTTGAAAAAAAAAAAAACAATGGTGGAGAATGCTGTAATAATCTCGTACCCTGCTGTTGAGTAAGAAAACAAAGAAAAGATTTCCAAGAACAATAACCAAAACCTGACTAAGAAATGTTCAGTAAAGTCGATATGGATTCTGGCCACAGGGAGGAACAGTGTAGGATGCCACCTGTTGATGTTAACACTTGCGGCAGACTGGAACCAAGCGATCCACCTCACGATTAATGTTTGTATGCGGTGGGTCTGGAGGCACTGCAGGTGAAAAAACAACAAGCCTGGCCCCATGGGAGCCGCCCTATAATGCGGCATGCTGCGATGTAGGATGTAAAGAAAGTATTGCAATTAAAGGGTAAAGTCAAACAAATTCTCAGTATGATGATCGTTGATAAACAAATAAGTGCTAGGATGGACCACAGAACTGTAAACCGTGGTGGTGATAAATTGACCAAGAACAGAATATTCCGGTCATTGTAGTCGTTTGATGGACGACAGCAGTGAGGATACCAATCAAGCGTCTTATTGCGAGTTGAGGAGCGAAACAGCAGCTTCGGTGTCCACATGCAACTCCCTCATGTTGCACATATCAAGAGGGGCTCGACGGAAATACTGCACGGTACCCAAGTTGTTTTTATCGAGGGAGTTGTCTGCTGCAGCAAGGTTTCCTGTGGTCGAAGACAGCTGTAAGAAGGTGCTGGTGTTGCGGAAGCACATGAAGAAGTTGCCATGAAGTTGGGAACAGAAGGGTCTGAAGCCCTACACGCGAAAATTGTGAATGCTTTATCCTCTTCAGACCTGGTGCCAAGTTTAATTAAACATTTTGAAAATACCAGTAACTTTTATTTATTTGGTTGCATAGGCACCAGATTGTTGTGTCTTGCGGTTTAGAAAATTTTCATTTTTTGAAAATTGATGGTACACATTTCTGTTGCTCGGGTTTGAATCATAGACATATTTCTTAAATTTTCTTATGGGAACCTACAGTATTTCACGGTAAAAATAATTACAGTGTGTTGTATTTGTATAATCTGCATATTTTATTCGCAATAAGAAATTTTGCAATACATATTTCACAACTTTTTATTACTTCCAGATGGTTTTGTATGATATGTAAAGAAACAATTGTTTTTCATCACACAAAAGTGCATTTGACATATAGTGCATCTAACTCTAGTCCTTGATTTGCAACCTTAAAAAGTCTGCATTTTGAAGCAAACTTGTCATCACAAAATACAGGAAAATGCCCTACTTCATGATACCTTACTTCACAAACTGGTTGACTTACAACTTTCCTGTGTTTTGGTATTGGTGTAAACTGTTCCTCATCTGTAGAACTTTCTTCGTCAATGGCGCTATGTGTGCCAGTGGCTTTTTACTGATATTACACAATTCCTGATATTTTATAAGTGACGTGGCTAGATGTAGTCGTAAAGCAATCAAAGGCATCTGATCCTTTTTATTCAAATCTTCAGTCACACAAGCTCTTCTGTATATCAACCAACAGTTCACAACCACCACATCAACAAAATGGTTAAATACTCTTACTGGCCATTTTTTGTTCGAATAGAACTTCTGTAATAAGACAGCAACCTGTCACACAAATCTATGCCTCCCATCATTTGATTGTATACTTGTACTACAGGTGGGCGGGGGACCAATCTTCTGCCCATCGTTTTTGGACCATCTTTTACATGTGCCCACAGAATTGCTAGCAGTGCAAGAGGAAAGTAATGTCACACATTTATTGTCTTTCCATTTGACAACACAGAGTTTGCCATCTTCCCCTACAATCTCATTCCGTTCACCTCATTTTAGGCACTTATCATTGCTCAGTTTTGAAGCAGCTGAACCAATTCTATTTCTCATAAGTGTTCGTGTCAGGAAAATGTTCTTCTCCAACAACATTTCTGCACCTGTAACACTTGTAAAGAATCTATCTATTTATATTACATGAGAGCCATCTTGAGGGACAGTTACTGACAATAGTATGACAACAGCTCCTCCCAAACGCAGGGTCTTCAGATCATCTTCCGGTACAGACCCTTCCCATCGTAAATACAGAAATCCAGGATCAGTCCGTTGTTAGAAGCAAGAACAAAATTTTTTAACCCCACTGGATTAGGCTGAGAAGGAACATACTGAGTGAAACCACACCTCCCTGAAAAAGAAATCATTGTTCATCAATACTCAAATGTGAATTTCTAGACAATGTTAAGCATTGTTTTCTCACTGCATCAACAAGTGGCTGAATTTTCCACAGCTTATTATTAGGATCCCGAGTACAAAATGCAGATTACTTCTGAGTTTGTAATATCTATTGCTTGGCATAACCTCAGTAATTAGAGGAAAGCGGAGAAGCCAGGACCAATACAGTTTTGCTTGTGGTATCTTAAAAGCGCCATGATAATTTCAATCCCAACAAAACGCATAAATTCTGATGCTGTTGTTTTCAAACTAAGTGAACTAGTCTGAACAGATTTCAGGTTTGTCTGATAGGCCACAAGCTCCTAAAATTCAGCTGGAAAGTATTCCATGAAAGGTTCCAGTACCCCTTTAGGCCCACTGGAATCACTTTCCTGTTTGTTCTCCAGAGATGGGCCCATCTCAGGCATGCTGAAATGGATACGAACAAATTATGGGTTGGCACCAAACCAATACTTAAAAAAAATTGGTGTGACACTTTACATACTTTGTTGCAAATAAATAAACAAACAAATACACTGTTCTTCAAAATGAATAAAAATGAATAGCAATACTAACCAAGTAGCTCTCCACCTCAAACCTATTGTGGATTTTTTAACACCACCATTCGTTACATATTCAATGTAATGAGACTGAATTTCGTCATTAGCATCAAATTCAGAGTCAAAAAACGTAGGCTGTTGATTCATTTCAGCAAATAAGTCATCCTCATCACATTCATTCAGTATGCGTGATACCTCTTCATCAGTTAGCACATGAGCTACAAAAAAAAAAAAAAATAAAAAAAATAAAAAAAAAATAAAAAAAAAAGTACGTTATGAAGTACAAATCTATCCTAAAAGTACATACCGTGAACCAAGGTGTGAAATTGAAATAATACATATTTGCAGCATTTCAGATAATTCTCCAGTCTTTCGACTTCACTTATCACTCACTACAACGAAGATAAACACATATAGCTCTATGTATTATTTATTTACTGTCATTACGACGCTGTCCGGCCGCCATCTTGTTTCACAACGAACTTCTGATGCGTATAGCTCACGAAATACTGCTACAAGAGCGCTCCAAGCGACGTTATTTAAAAGCACAAAGGTACACGACTGTGACCTCGCAGTCTCAGCATACAATATACGCAAAAGACAGCGACACAAGCTTACGAAGGAAGGTGTACTTATAGACTGAAGAGGCTATACATTGCCACTTGTGTTGCGGCTCGGATCACAATGAGAGACACAGTCGTAAGAAGCCAATAACATAAGTAGAACTATAGAGTTCAGCGATGTTCAAGAGAAGTACATACATCCAGGTAAAGGCTGGTAGCGTCTTGTTGACACTTATGAACTGCTCGACGGAGCCGATGCACAGCAATATAAAAAACACTTTCCCGACAGGGGCCACTGGATCTTGCTGCAAGTGATTGACGTGCTGGACCATGATCAGCAACCAATGTTGGAGGCCAAGACCAGCTGAACTGCACGATACACAAACTGCATGATGCGAGGCAAGCTAGTGGTAGCTGAGGTGTAGTAACGGATACGTTCCTCTCTTTCCTCATCAAAAAAATAATTCTCCAGGTGAATCACAGTGACAGATTCAGCGACAATTAGTTTCACAGTATCTACGATCTCTAGGGTGAGAAGGTTTCTCGAATCAACTTATGTTATGCAGTCTCCTTTAAGAGAGATTTAATGGATGTATTTAGATTATGGGCACATGCATGAGAGGTAATAAATTACGATGTATGCTCACTACCCTCTTATAAGTTCACAACGCGTACTGTCACCGTGCATTTATAGAGCTTAGTGTCAGGGACTATTATCATGTTTATTCTCTCTTTTCTTTCATAAATTGCAAAGATGAACTAATTGTAGTGCTCAGAGTATTTATTCTTTTATACTGAAAACCAAAGTTGACACAATGTTTTTTAATTTTTATACATTGTCGAGAAAATTTTTATGTTTATTTAATACCTATCGCTAAATCATTCATCTAACTTTCTGAGAGCTCCAAAGGGCAAGCATGTCGAGACTTAGCAACATTCCTCACAGTGAAACACCTGTCATGTAATTATTACCACGAATGAAGATGATGAATATGAGTGCAGAAAGAAAAAAAGAACAATAAACTTATGTAAAAAATGTTTCTTTATTTTCACTTAGAGGTGTGACCAACTCATTACAGCAACAGCCACCTGACTCGAAAATAATGCTACTTAACATTACAATTCAAAGAAAAGCACTTGTCAGTGTGGGAATGATTTCGGATTGTGAGCCCTATTCGTACTGATAATGGAAAATCCTTGATATAATGATGCTGAAATAACATCTTTACTGGTTGAGGAGGTTCGTAATTCTGGTACTTCAACTGATTTGCGCTTTATTGAACGTAAATGCTCACCCTCACTGATTCTGGGTACTCATAGGACCACAGTTGTTGATTTGCGCAAAACAGCTAAGCTATTTAATCAGAAAGAGTACACTCATCTACGAAAACACACTTTTAAGAAACTAATGTATTTCAGTTAGTCCAGCATGTTTCACGCTGTTGGCGAAGGCGATATTTTGCCAATCTGAAGAAACTATCGCTCAGCTTTCGGGTTCATGTTGTGCCTCAACACAAGTAGAGGTGTATGAACTAACTGTGCTCGATATAGGCAGAGAACGACAATCTGATGTATGTTTCTTCGCATACCCTTCTTATGAAAGAGTTTATAAACAAATAGAGAAACCAGTGTAGTATGTGTCTTTTATTCTTTTATAAACCCCTAAAGCCCTTAATATGCCAATGTAAGAATATAGTTTACACCATGACTGAGTATTTGAAGCACTCTTGTGAAACGGATCTCACAGCAACCGGCTGGTAGCGCAGTGATATCGGAAACTGGAAGAAGAGGATTAATGATTTGCTACTTCCTAAGAATTAATGTGCTTTAATTGATATATATATATATATATATATATATATATATATATATATATATATATATATATATATATATATATATGAGGGTGGTCCATTGATCGTGACCAGGCCAAATATCTCACGAAATAAGCTTCAAACGAAAAAACTACAGAGAACGAAACCTGTCTAGCTTGAAGGGGGAAACCAGTTGGCGCTATGGTTGGCCCACTAGATGGCGCTGCCATAGGTCAAACGGACATCAGCTGCGTTTTTGTTAAATAGGAACCCCCATTTTTATTACATATTCGTGTAGTACGTAAAGAATTATGAATGTTTTAGTGGGACCACTTTTTTCGCTTTGTGATAGATGGCACTGTAATAGTCACAAACATATGGCTCACAATTTTAGACGAACAGTTGGTAACAGGTAGGTTTTTTAAATTAAAATACAGAACGTAGGTACGTTTGAACATTTTATTTCGGTTGTTCCAACGTGATACATGTACCTTTGTGAACTTATTATTTCTGAGAACGCATAGTATTACAGCGTGATTACCTGTAAATACCACATTAATGCAACAAATGCTCAAAATGATGTCCATCAGCCTTGCATTTGACAATACGTGTAACGACATTCCTCTCAACAGCGAGTAGTTCACCTTCCATAATGTTCGCACATGCATTGACAATGTGCTGACGCGTTGTTGGTGGATCACGATAGCAAATATCCTTCAACTTTCCCCACAGAAACAAATCCGGGGACATCAGATCCGGTGAACGTGCGGGCCATGGGATGGTTCTTCGATGACCAATCCACCTGTCATGAAATATGCTATTCAATACCGCTTCAACCGCACGCGAGCTATGTGACGGACATCCATCATGTTGGAAGTACATCGTCAGTCTGTCATGCAGTGAAACATGTTGTAGTAAGATCGGTAGAACATTACGTAGGAAATCAGCATACTTTGCACCATTTAGATTGCCCTCGATAAAATGGGGTCCAGTTATCCTTCCTCCCATAATGCTGCACCATACATTAACCCATCAAGGTCGCTGATTTTCCACTTGTCTTAGGCATCGTGGATTTTCCGTTGCCAAATAGTGCATATTATGCCGGTTTACGTTAAGGCTGTTGGTGAATGACGCTTCGTCGCTAAATAGAACGGGTGCAAAAAATCTGTCATCGTCCCGTAATTTCTCTTGTGTCCAGTAGCAGAACTGTACACGACGTTCAAAGTCGTCGCTATGCAATTCCTGGTTCATATAAATTGATGTAGCATTCTCAACACCGACGAGTTTGAGATTCCCGATTCTCGCACAATTTGTGCGTTACTGATGTGCGGATTAGCCGGGACAGCAGCTATAACACCTACTAGAGCAACATCATTTGTTGCAGGTCGTCACTGACGTTTCACATGTGGCTGAACACTTCCTGTTTCCTTAAATAACGTAAGTATCCGGCGAACGGTACGAACACTTTGATGATGTCGTCCAGGACACTAAGCAGCATACATAGCACACGCCCGTTGGGCATTTTGATTACAATAGCCATACATCAACACGATATCGACCTTTTCCGCCATTGGTAAACGGTCCATTTTAAACGGGTAATGTATCACGAAGCAAATACCGTCAGCACTAGCGGAATGTTACGTGATACCATGTACTTATACCTGTGTGACTATTACAGTGCCATCTATCACAAATCGAAAAAAGTGGTCCAACTAAAACATTCATATTTCTTTACATACTACACGAATATGTAATAAAAATGGGGGTTCGTATTATAAAAAACGCAGTTGATATTCGTTTGACGTATTACAGTGTCATCTACTGGCCAACCATAGCGCCATCTAGTTTCCCACTTCAAGCTAGACGAGTTTCGTTCTGTGTAGTTTTTTCGTTTGATGCTTATTTCGTGAGATATTTGGCCTGGACACTATAAATGGACCACCCTGTATATATAGGGTATATAAGCTATTTTAGCCCAAGTGTCAGATATTACAAGAGAGTTTGCAAGCCGAAAACCGTGATGTTCCACCACCTGCGAAATTATAGTCCAACAGTTATTAATCTTTGACGCCCTTCTAGTTAAAAAAAAAACAACTGAATTACATAGACAATTATTTTTGTTTTCGCTGTGATGTGAAAACCAATGTCTTTCATTTGAGTCAAATATATTGCAATATTCCAGAGCAGCTGTTACTGAATGATACAAAACTTTATTATTGCTTTCAAATATAGCAGTCCGAATTTAAAACATATTTACCAAACCTGTGTAGGAAATAATAATACATTCAATGAATTTGTTATATATGTGGGAATTTCTGGAATTTCACAGTATGGCACTCTTATTATAGATAAAACTAGAATATTGAATGATGAACGATTTAGATGAAATATCCTGGAGTCTGTGTATAAAAAGTATTGCACCAATACGCAACTGTACCATTCTACCGCAAACAATAGACAAATTTGCAAAAATGTCGTACACCCATTTCATGAGTGTGAAGCACAGGCCAAACTTATATCAAAACACTGATAAAAAGTCTATGCATGCATCAACATGAAATTTGAAGCAGTCAGTGGCAGACCAATATACATGCTTGGGTTTGCGAAAGCAGTAGATATGAAGTTTGTGTTCCATCAAGACCAGTGGTCTCATAGTATATATATGTTATATACTATTTCAAAACTGTTGAGTGTATGACATCATATCGACGATACTTAAATTTATTGACTCCCTTTGGCAGAATTTCGAGTAACTAAACGATACAGTCTGGCCTCGAACAGAGGACAGAAACCTACAAGTGCACCAACGCGGGCTGCAGCACGGCTCAACAAGAATCCGGAAACAAGGTGATCTACAATTTTCAGCTCTACAGACTTTGATTCATCTCTATGTATACATTTCTGCCTAATGCTTCTCCTGATAACTCCTCAGATCCAAGTAGGATGCTCATCGTTGTTTCAGCTGATGTTTGTATGTGATCTCATACACTGTAACTTTAAATGAATATTAACCAGTATTAAGAGTGAACTACTTTCCACCACAGACCGAAGTAAGTGGGAGTTGAGTATTGCATTGATCGGCCTGGGAACAAAAGCATACGTATTATCACTGAGGAGAACAATAAACAGCGTCTAGAAAGCAGCAGAGTTACGTAAATACTCCCACGTTCATATGATGCTGATGACTGGGATGTGCATATAAAATGATTTGCACATGTCTGTGAGTTACATCCAAAAGTTATTAGTTTTAAATCAGAAATAAAAAGCAAAGGAAGAGAGAGTATACTTTAGTTACAAAGGTTCGATATTATCTCTACTAATTTTCTCGTCGAGCCAAGTTATGGAAAATAACACATATAAAATGAACGAGTTGAATCAACAATTAGATATATTACCTGTACTAGTTGTAACATTAGAATGAACCCGTGCCTTAACAGTAGATTAATTTACACAATATACTTGTTCCTTTTACATTGACCACACAGATAGTTAAACTGCTCAGGTGCCTAGCAATCCCAAAATATCTCCCAGTGACTGTTCGGACATTAGACCACACTGAGCTGAACGTCACAGTTCATAAAGTTCCAGTTAATTTTTGCTCTGGGGAAAATGTAGTATGTCTACCCTTGAAGAAACGTGGGTATAAAGTATGAAACTGAGGCACTCAGTTATCAGAACATCACTTCAAAACGGATGCAAATCGTGATAATATGTGAGAATTACGGTTATTTAAATAGATAGGACTGAAACATCAGAATGGCATCAATCGATATAACAGCTCAAGTTCAACATGATAAGCGAATCAGTCAGTAGGAATACCTCTCCCACAAACCCTTTGCTACAGCAACATTTAACAATAACCAAACAATTCTCATTCATCATCAATAGCCATAGATTCCTATATTTGGAAGGACAATTTATGAAGAAGAAAGGTGGAAGCTCTCCAGCAGCAGCATCGCAATTTACACTTAGTGTGTTTGCTTGCTTTTTCAAGAAATAAGATACAAACTGAGTGTCATCGAAGGCAGTGTGGGAATCACATTTTCCATCGAAACATTCATCTCCGCACCAAAATTAGACCTGAATGCTTTACAGAGTGCAGGATGGTTGATAGACGAATCCATAAGTAACCATTTTTTTTTGTTAGTGTTTGCTCAAAGTGTCAATGGGGTCCCTTGAGATTAAAATGTGCATTGTTATGAATAGCAAAAGGCACTGAGTCCAGTTTGAAGTGGTTTGGAAACCTACTCAATAATATTTTTTCTGTAGGATACCTTACAGCATTTCCGGAACAATAACAATCTCGGTCTGCTCTATGATATGTGAGGTTCTGCTTTTCTTACTATGAAGTATAGCTTTTAGGATTTATGCTGAGTCCACAAAGATTTAAAGAATTGTAGCCCTTAGAGGTAATACAGTGTTCAAAGCAAAACAAGCCAGTGATACTGAAACTGTAGATACATATTGATTTTGAATCATTTCAAAACTTAAATCCAGGCACCTCAACTTATGCATTATTGCTGTATGACCACCTCATAAACTATTCACCTCTCACAGGAATTTACGATGTGTAATATAAATGTAGAGGTATTTCAAGATGATGTCTCCAAGTGCAAACAGCATTGCCGATACACAGGGGTCGCATGATAAGCGTGGAGGATTTGTGTTTGTCTATGCTGCATTCATTCTATTATTCTCCATTCGTCTGGTATTAATGTCGTGTTTCACACTTCCCATTTCTCCCAAACCGTTTAGTACAGTACAGTGTGACAGAAATCGAAAAATAACAATCTCACAAAAATCATGGCTTATGTCAAAGGCCATGTTGTGGTTGTATGATGTTTTCAAGAGCGCATCAATTCGATTCTCGCAGAATAAAACTGCCCATTAGTTCCAAGGCACAAACAAATATATGCTGATGGGAACAGCAGTTATGTGTGGTTAAGATAATGTACAATTACTTTTACGTTGGGTTACATATAAATGATTCTGTCTTCTAAAATCTATGTATTTGTTTATTCAGGTTGTCCTATAGCTCTTTTCATCAAACACTACGTATGCAATTCGGCAAGGATCGGAAAAGTAAATTTGGATGCCTCGTCTATACAGAGTCAGATGAGACGCATGTCAACTGCTGCCTGGAACCAGGTTCCATGTGGTTTCTCTCACAAATATTAACTACTACATGGACATATGTATGCTTCTCATTGAGACAATAAACTTTCTTCTTCTCCTCCATGCCTTATTTTACACCATTGCTACCTCAGTGGCTACTCTCAGTAATCAATAATTGATAATGTCTTTTAAAAAACTGTTTGTTTACTTGTTTATTTAATCATTCAGCTCCTCCTTTACCACTTACGGCGTAAATAATCATCACAGGTTTGCATGAAATTTAATCAAATGTATAAGGAATTACAACAATGGAAGTTTTTGCTTGACCATGATTCGGACCCACATTTACTACTTTAGGCAAGTGGTCGCCTTAACAACTTCGACTATTTATACACAACTCATGATCAGGTCCAAACTTCCATATGTCGTTGTTTTTGCACCACAACCTGTAATCGTGTACACATTATGTAATTTCCATGCTAGGAAGGACATTTTATTTTAAAGTCACTGCCCATTATCAGAAATACATTCTGCACTATAGAAACCTCCAGGAATGCCTGTTTATGGGGGAATAATATTAATTTCCCACACTGTCTCCCTCAAGCAGCCACTCCAGTTGGAGGAGTACATTGAAGTAAAATTGGAAAAGAGGAGACTCACAATGTATGTCTGAACAAGATATTATTTTATAGAGGAATGAGTAATTCTTTTTGGCCTAACCATAGAAAATTTAAGAAACCACCTTCAAATCCATTTAGTTTATATTTTGGAGGTGCATTATAGCGGGAGATATTGTGCTACTAGGTCAAATTTTAAGTCATCTACCATCTTCAATGAAGATCTAATTACAGTGGAAACGACTACGATCTCAGTGCAGTTTACAAAGCGTGTCCACATAGATATGTCTATTCTGCTCTCCAACTTCCCCATGTGCCGATTTCACTATGATAGAAGCCAAACTGTGGATTGCAATTTAGTTTGTATGGATACAGACAGTTTCATCTACTCAGTGAATAATGGTGAGTCACATACAATAATTAGATAGAATCCTGATACTCTGACCCATCTTGATATGTTGCTAATAATTCGTAAGACATGACACAGGAAAATAATGATTATCAACCTGTCGAATGACAAGGCGAATGGGCCAGTGATTGTGGGGTTCGTGGGGCTCACACACATATTGTATAAGTGATGGTGCCACCCAAAGGTAGTCTAAGGGCAGTGCATCTTTCAGCCTCAAAAGTTTTCATGATCGAAAATTACACGAAATAACGCCTCAAGGGTACTAAGGACACTCTCAATATGATGCGCCAAGTAGTCTTTTGATTATAAGGTCATGAAGTACATCCTGCACTGCAACTGAAAGTTGGCCTCTTGTCTCAACAAATTTGTCATCTGTGGAGATGGGATTGGGGCCTCCCTTCTCACGTTATTCACTTAAGTGACTGAAGACTGAGTGCTGACAAATGTTATTGCAAGAACATGATATTTTAGTATACTGTCATGCACCCGCTTTCTCTTAACCAGGTAGCTAAGTTAGTGAGACTGATATTGAAGTTGATTGTATCCTTGTATTTCCTCGAAATTTCAGGACCTCTAATTGACACCCTATCGAGCATGCATATCCCAGATAAAGCTAAACTTACATCCCTAGGCATTACGAATTTCTACACATAAGTACCAATCGAGAAAAATTCGTTAAATACAGAATATTACTGACACCAAAATTTTTTAAGATGAATTATATTTTCAGTGGCATGGGCTAGCAGTGGACAAATGTCTCGCAGTGACACTATCCAACATTTACTTCAATCACACGCAGAATGAGATTCTTAGTAATGTAACAGCACTTGCAGAAAAATTTTAGTTTACAGAAGGTATGTTGATGACACTCTTATGTTGACTGATGAGTATAACAGAGCTATAGAGGATATACCTACTTTGAGTCAATAAGGCACTTACAAATCTTGGATTTACAATTGAAGAAAAAAACGACTGTAAAATTAATGTCTGCAGTGTATAAATATCAAGATTTAATAATCAGGTTTTATTCGACATTTATAGGAATTCCAACACAACTGATATTATTATTCACGGCACTTCATGTTCTCCTATAGGCTACAAACAAGCCTAATTTCATAGCATGACAGACAGACCCTCAAAACTCCATTTAGCAATGAATATGTTAGTGAAGAACTTCATACTTGGAAACATGTAGCTCTATTTATTGGGTATGAGACAATGCTAGTACACCTGATCCTAGCAAAGAAAAAAGTCAAATTCAGGAACACTCAAAAAGCCAATGAGATCACACTCACTAGAACTAAAATCAATAAATAAATGTCAAGTTTGTCAGTTTTCTGTACATGGGAGATTATCTCAAAAGATTAAGGAGATTCTTTTGAATACTAATGTTAAAATTGGTTTTCTATCAGGTAGAGGAATAATCTCAGCATTGCAGAAAAATTCCCATCCAAAGAACTCTGTATATGATGAATTTTTTTATAGAATCAATTGTAAGCAATGTAATAAATTCTATTAACACACACTGGAAGGATATTAAGTACTGAGTTTAAGGAGCACTCTCTCCAAGCAAACCAATCAGCCATTGCTATAAATTTAGGGATTGACAGTATTCTGTAGGAAACAGTTGCAGAAGTATGAAATTACTAGATAAAGTAGAGAAAGGTCACTTAATGAACATTTAGAGGAGACTGGAATGTACTGTGGTTCAAAACAACACCCAGACATAATTCTGACTGAGCACTGGGAATTGAAATGTAAGGACTTTCTGAGTAACTTACCAAACATTTTGTTTATTAAATAATAACCTTCTGACAATAAGCCTCCCTCCTCAATTCCTCCTCTCATACTCTTCCCTATAGACACACCAGGGTATTTTCAAAAATGTCTGGTTAACCCCCTTGATTGACTATATTCATGGTAATACTTGAAAGTTTTATATAATTGCAGGTAGATTTTCGAAATAGTTCACACACAGTATGTAGCAGTTTTATAAATACATGGTTGGTAAATACTAATCTGTATAAGTGAATCCTAGTTACCTGTTCTTTTAAGAATTTTTTTTGTGTAAGATTATGTTTCTAATGTATATTTTTACGACTTAGACTTAGTTCTGTTTGTAAATTTTTTATTAACGTTGGCTCTTAAGAAGTACTGTAATAAATTGTTACCCTGAAATCTTTTAATTACACTCCTGGAAATGGAAAAAAGAACACATTGACACCGGTGTGTCAGACCCACCATACTTGCTCCGGACACTGCGAGAGGGCTGTACAAGCAATGATCACACGCACGGCACAGCGGACACACCAGGAACCGCGGTGTTGGCCGTCGAATGGCGCTAGCTGCGCAGCATTTGTGCACCGCCGCCGTCAGTGTCAGCCAGTTTGCCGTGGCATACGGAGCTCCATCGCAGTCTTTAACCCTGGTAGCATGCCGCGACAGCGTGGACGTGAACCGTATGTGCAGTTGACGGACTTTGAGCGAGGGCGTATAGTGGGCATGCGGGAGGCCGGGTGGACGTACCGCCGAATTGCTCAACACGTAGGGCGTGAGGTCTCCACAGTACATCGATGTTGGCGCCAGTGGTCGGCGGAAAGTGCACGTGCCCTTCGACCTGGGACCGGACCGCAGCGACGCACGGATGCACGCCAAGACCGTAGGATCCTACGCAGTGCCGTAGGGGACCGCACCGCCACTTCCCAGCAAATTAGGGACACTGTTGCTCCTGGGGTATCGGCGAGGACCATTCGCAACCGTCTCCATGAAGCTGGGCTACGGTCCCGCACACCGTTAGGCCGTCTTCCGCTCACGCCCCAACATCGTGCAGCCCGCCTCCAGTGGTGTCGCGACAGGCGTGAATGGAGGGACGAATGGAGACGTGTCGTCTTCAGCGATGAGAGTCGCTTCTGCCTTGGTGCCAATGATGGTCGTATGCGTGTTTGGCGCCGTGCAGGTGAGCGCCACAATCAGGACTGCATACGACCGAGGCACACAGGGCCAACACCCGGCATCATGGTGTGGGGAGCGATCTCCTACACTGGCCGTACACCACTGGTGATCGTCGAGGGGACACTGAATAGTGCACGGTACATCCAAACCGTCATCGAACCCATCGTTCTACCATTCCTAGACCGGCAAGGGAACTTGCTGTTCCAACAGGACAATGCACGTCCGCATGTATCCCGTGCCACCCAACGTGCTCTAGAAGGTGTAAGTCAACTACCCTGGCCAGCAAGATCTCCGGATCTGTCCCCCATTGAGCATGTTTGGGACTGGATGAAGCGTCGTCTCACGCGGTCTGCACGTCCAGCACGAACGCTGGTCCAACTGAGGCGCCAGGTGGAAATGGCATGGCAAGCCGTTCCACAGGACTACATCCAGCATCTCTACGATCGTCTCCATGGGAGAATAGCAGCCTGCATTGCTGCGAAAGGTGGATATACACTGTACTAGTGCCGACATTGTGCATGCTCTGTTGCCTGTGTGTATGTGCCTGTGGTTCTGTCAGTGTGATCATGTGATGTATCTGACCCCAGGAATGTGTCAATAAAGTTTCCCCTTCCTGGGACAATGAATTCACGGTGTTCTTATTTCAATTTCCAGGAGTGTTTTTCTGGTTAATACATTACTGTATTAGTCAATCTCATGTCCATTACTGGAATAAGTAGTTATGCATTACACAACCTATAGTAAACGACTCTATATATATGACTGTTGTTTCTTTCTCTTTATGTGTATATCTGTTGCAATTGTGATGACACACTTTTGTAAAATTTTGACCTTACTGGGTTTTAACAAACCTTATTACAAGTACATCGTATTATAGTACACTGTCATGTACCCCATTTCTCTCAACCAGTTAGTTAAGTAAGTAAGTCCTTTGTTGAAATTGATTGTATCCATATTATCTTTAATTATCTTTACTGTCTGTAATTGCTACTACAAGTGTTAAATATTATTTTTGCTAAGCACTCTCATATGTGTGCAACTTGTTCTTATTTATTGTATTATTGCTTTGATGATCACTGCCCTCACTATAGGTCGTTAACAAGCAATATATGGTCTTATGTTATAGCAACGTAACAGGTGCGTCTTGTATGTTACTTACAGGGTGATTATAATTACATTTAAATTTTCAAAACGCTGTAGAAGGAACACCACTGGTCAGAATGACGTCACGTTGCAAAGGAATATTATTGGAGAAGGGGGTAAACGTACGGCAGAAGAAAAAAGTAGTGATAATTGACAAATAGATGGGGCCCTCTTTGTCAGAATACGTAAATTAAAACATATGTCATGCACATGACTCACTGAAGTTCGTATCAACATGACTGGTACGCTGCTTTTCCTCATCTCGCGCCTGCGACGTTGCCATGACTGACTTAATGCAGGATCGCGCTCTGTTTGTAAAGCTGTATTACAAGAATGATGACTGTGCACACGTCGCTTTGCGGACACTCAAGGGTTTGAAAAATGTCGTTGGCCCGATGACTGCCGTGAGTCTGGAGAAAATGATTTGGAAATTCGAAAAGACGGGTTCTTTTGGTGTGCAACCTGGTATAGGGAGGAAACGAATTGATTTGACATCACTGTAAGCAGAGGCCACAGCAATGCAGGTGGAGACGAGTGGTGGTGTCCAAACGTGCAGTGCACGGAGACTTGCCCGAACATTGGACATACAAGTGAACAGGGTGCGTAAAATCCTACGAAACATCCTTCTTTGCTCTCCATTCACAATTGCCCATATGCACGAGTTGCTGCCTACTGACCTACCAGCAAGAGGGACATGGAAGTGGACAATGATTGGCCATGGAAGATTTTGTATTGACGTATCCTGGATATGTTTGTTAACTAAATGCACAATAGTTCAGTATGTTCCATGATGTTAGCTCTGCGTCAACCACTAACATCATCTGGAGAATAGTTCTGTCACTCACAAGTAAAAAAAAAACGTAATTAATATTGTCACTGAACATCTTTCCGATGCTACCTGACAAGCAACAGACGATTTGAATGGTGTTGATTAAAAACAGTGGGTATTTATGGAGTTGCTATTTGCGATACAGGCAAGTTGTATTCATTTTCTCACGGTTCTAGTGAACACAGTTCTACTTGAATTCCGATAGCAAGGCTTGGTTCGTGGACGGAATCGGAAACTTCCACTTCACTTTCTTAAGATACATGAAACGACCGCAGTATTTTGTTACTTGATAAATTGCATCATTTGAGCAAGTTATAAGGATTTAGTTGAGGTCTCTCAGCTCTTCTACAAGACGCCACCGTACGTATTGTTATGAAACACATTAAGTAATATTCGTATCATTAACACCTGCATTCCAAAAGGGGATTTACTTATTGCATTAGTGCACACATTCCACAGTTGTAACGTGAAGTGCATACTGGCCTTGCAAGTGAGACAGTTCATTTTACAGGCGACTCATGTTCCTACGTCAGATATTACGCAAAATATGTGAATAATTAACCAAATTCTGTATTGGAAACATTGTTAAAATGTCAAAATAAATTAACATGAAGTTTGATTGCAAGAGTAAATTGAGGAACAGAACAATACTGGAGTACGCTCTAAACGACTAGCATATGTTACTGCAAAGGAAAGGTGCAGACGTGCAACAGGAGCAGTGCACCCACAAAGCAAATACGATGTATGCATATTGATAAGAATAATCATTGCAATGATTATTTATATTTGTACTTTACATTAATTTCATTCATTCTTTAAATTGAAAAAGGAGATTTCTGCAATATTGTAGGCACTAGCGAAGACATTACCATGAATGTAGATATCATTTCAGATTTACATCTGGATTATTTAAAAACACATAGCTGCATTGTGAACAGATACTAAAATACCGTAATCTGGAAATGAATTCAAAGCTACGGAACACATGATTTCTTATTACGTCCCGGACCATCTTCCCAGCCGCAGTTGACGTTACTCATCCCTGGGTTTCTCTCTAACAGTCTGTTTACACACGCGACAAGTTGTGTGTTCCTTCCCTAAGGGCGACATCGGGAAGGAATCCGAAACTTTTCCCCAAGCCAGTGGCGTAAATATACGATGGAGGAACTTCTC
Organism: Schistocerca nitens; assembly: GCF_023898315.1. Taxonomy (NCBI): domain Eukaryota; kingdom Metazoa; phylum Arthropoda; class Insecta; order Orthoptera; family Acrididae; genus Schistocerca; species Schistocerca nitens. Next base: position 359,568,662 of record NC_064619.1, on the reverse strand, counting down.
CCCAGAAAAAACAAACTTGCGCAGTCCAGTCTTCCGTACTGCTCATAACTTTGAATTCAGATGGCAGGCGGTCGCTCCAGGATTCCGCCGTGTGATCACACGGGATGCGCAAAGAAGCGGGGGCGAGGGGGGGGGGGGGGGGACGTGGGTGGACGAGAACTGTCTACGCAGGATCTGCCCGGATTTTATTGACATGCCCCGCATCGAAAGTCAATCTAGGATTATAGAACGATGCGAGTCAATATGCAGCTGAATTTCTCCGTGGCTTCTTCTTCAGTTTTAGGACTCGTACATGATCTGCTTTCTTAAGTCTTTCCAGTCTCCTTGCGAACTCACTACGCCTTTCTTTGCTCCGTTGCTTGAACCACAAGTATTCATTTTCTCAAAACTACATCTTATATTGTCACTTAGAATAAGAAAACAGTTTTCATCTGTTTTTAATTCAGATCTTAGTAGCCCCTAACTGACTACATAATGGTTAATGAAATCAATTCTGCTATCGAAAGTATCTGACTTTCTAGTGATATAACGACTCTGAAGAGAGATGTAGGGCACTGAGTGAAATTCATGGGACTGATACGGTTCTATAAGAAACACGAAATTTCAGTAGAGCATTGAAAGGTATGACACTATCGGAAATATTTTTTCTCGTCTACATGCTACGAGTACGTCTTGAGAAATTGTTCACTGAGCAAAGACCTTGACCAACGCACGATCATATTTCGCTGTGTTACGCAAAGTAGATTCCGTGTGACTGCAGACGAATTATTTATGAAAACGCTGCACTGGTTTAATCGTTAGCGCTCGAGCAGAACCTACTCTGTTTCTCGAGGCCATACCGTCTATATTTTCATGACGTTTCGATTATGAAAGTAGAATCAATTTCTGACTCATGACTAAGTGTAGTTCAGATTTGAGTATCGGCATGACAATGTTGATGTGCTTCCAGCTAAAACAGTAGGTATGGAACCAGTATGGTGCAAGAATCAACGTTTAGTTGCTACGAAGTAAACATTCCCATGATCGATTCAGCTTAAGTAATCGTGAGCGTGAAAAAATAAACACCTAAAGCGGTATTAAAGAACTCAGCGCCAACTAATTGCGCTTGAAAAGCACCAGCGAAAAAAGCTTTATAATTTCGGTTAAAGGAGCAATGTTTGGGGGGTGAGGAACAACGTTGAACAAAGACCCCATTTTAGGGCAAAATAAATTGCATTACAGTTAGTATAGCGGCAGTATTAGATAATAGACTTAAATAATTACGTGTATATGTTTCATTCTGAGTAGATTTAATACAGATAACAGAAGATAACGCTAATTTGGACCTTCTCACACAATAACATTTAGGTAACCCAAAAGCCAGGAACTACAACAAAGATCTTCTGTGACTAACTTCGTGAAATTATATCATTAGTGTGAACCATGTTAAGTGTATGTATGTATAGCTTTTGTACTAACTTATAAAGTGTATGTAATTTTTAGGGTTTTGAAATGAAAGGTGGAAATCTATGGAAGGACAGCGGTCATATTGATGATGGGCGGTTGGCTTTGACAGATGAAGAAGTACGGAAGCGAGATGATGAGCGGTGAGCCAGCGCTGATTAAAGTGCATAAAATTTTTGCGGACTCAAGTCTAGCTACTTGTATAATTCTGCAGAAGTTCACGAACTTAGCGAAACCTTCGACAGTAGTACCGATGGTATTAAAATTACATTTTTCTGCTTTCAAAGTCTACAGACCTGAATAATATGAAATGTACCTTTGTAGAGACGGCATATTTGCATTCATAGATATGGGAAGAAAGACGTGCAACAAGAGAAATCTGCATAATCAGAAAAATCGGTAGGTGAATGATCTCAGACTTACATTTCTTGCAGAGAACTGCTACATGTGGCGGATCTTGACTAAGCGCAATGCAGTTCTTACACCACTTCTCTGATCTGCTACTATACAGGTACTCTGATACAATACAGCTACAAGAAGGTATAGGTTCACTGAAGAAAACAGAAAATGTGTCGGTTAGAGCAACCAACACTGCTGGCCACCGTAAGTGCAACACCCTGAAGGAAGCATCCGAATCAAGTGAAATTTACACCATGGGTTTGCAGCGATGAGATATGCAACTGATTAGAATTTCAGCGCAGACACACATCACGCGCGCCTGTGGCGCCACCTCATAGCGCCATTTAAGGCTTGGCGATTTTGACGAGTGTACGTTCGGCACGGTGTTTACCTTGTGGTTGTTTCACAAGCCGATCAGTTATGCCTCGTAGACAACAGCGAACATCGTTTGATCAAGTATCCGAGTTCGACAGAGGAAGGATAGCGGCTTACCGAGATTGTGGATTATCATACAGAGAAATCGCTAGTCGTGTTGGACGAAACCAAACAACTGTAATGCGGATATGTGACCGTTGGATGCAGGAGGGTACGACGGACCGACGTGGTCGATTGCATTCACCTCGGTGCACCACTGCACGTGCTGATAGGCAAATTGTGCGCATGGCCGTGACGGATCGCTCAGTGACATCCCGAACCATAGCACAGCACATTGCGTCTGTAACGCATCATCCAGCGTCTGCGCGTACCATTCGACGCCGTTTACAGAAGAGTGGTCTGTCCGCAAGACGTCCATTGCTTCGTCTACCATTGACGCAGAACCACAGACGTCTCCGTCGCCAATGGTGTGATGACAGACGGATGTGGATGGCAGAATGGAATGACGTTGTCTTTACTGACGAGGCACGCTTCTGTCTGCAGCACCACGATGGTCGGATTCGAGTGTGGAGACACCGTGGAGAGAGGACGCTGGACAGCTGCATTATGCACCGCCACACTGGTCTTGCACCGGGTATTATGGTATGGGGCGGTATTGGATATTCTAGTACGCATTGCCGGTACTTTAAATAGCCGGCGCTACATATCCGAGGTGCTGGAGCCAGTTGTCCTGCATTGTCCAAAGGTTCTTCGTCAATAACCAGATTGAATTGCTTCCCTGGCCGGCTCGCTCTCCGGATCTTTCGCCGATAGAAAACATGTGGTCCATGGTTGCTCAACGAGTGACCCAGGTTACATCCCCAGCTGCCACACCAAATGATCTTTGGCAACGTGTGGAAGCTGCTTGGGCTGCTGTACCCCAGGAACACATCCAACGTCTCTTTGACTCAATGCCGAGACGTGTGGCAGCGGTGAACTCCAACAGTGGCGGCTACTCTGGCTACTGATTCTGGCAAGAACCACATGTCACAGACGTCTGTAAACGCAATCATTTGATACTTGGTCAACATGTTA